>NW_024580659.1:1583878-1605722 GCF_017639235.1 Corvus kubaryi
GCGACCCACGCGCGTCAGGACACGGCTGGAGGGGGAAGGTGGTGTTTTCCCGGACCCCCCCCCGGTCGGGATTTTTCCTCCCAGCTCCACGGAGGAGTGAGGGTGCCCGGCATCTCAGAAAGCTCGGCCGGTGGGAAATGGGAATCGCGGCTTCTGCTGGAACAGCCCAGGGCCAAGGAAGGTTTGGGAGATGTGGCGTGGAAAGAGGGAATCGTAGCGTAGCAGCAGCTGTTTGCTTGCCGAGTTATTTCTGGAGATTGCTTTGCTGTGATGGATTTTTTTTTTTTAACTGTCTGTAGGAAGGCGGGTTTGCATCTCACTCCTCCAAGCCGTGGTGCTCTCCATTGGCTGAGGACGGGTGTAAACCCAGTGCTTCGGCAAATACTGATCCAACTGGTTAGCTCTTCTTCCCTTATTCCTAAGGGCAACTCCATAAAAAGCACATAATCTGCACCTTTTTTATCTTCCTTCGTGAGATTTGGCTGCTGGCTCATTGGGGCCTTCCTTGGAAAGGGCTGTCTCTCTCTGGGGATCGAGGTCTGGCGTGTTTGTGAGGCACTTTGTGTAATACAAGATGACAGCTGTGACGTAAGTACACCAAAACTTTTGAACATAGCCTCAGTCATGGTTATGTTTGGATATAATTTCCCCACTTTCCAGGAAAATTGTATTATGTCGGCTGGAAGATAAACCAGGCGCTCCTGCTGCCGAGGGGCAGGATGGGGAGGCAGAGATGGATGGGGCAGTGAGGGGTGTTGTACCTGGGTTTGTTAACGGGACCAGGACCCTGAGCTGCCTGGTGCCACAGAAAACTGGGTGTCATTGGGTGCAGAGTGGCTGCGGCTCCTGCCCAGTGAGTCACAGGATTGCTCTTGTTTACAGCCACCACTTTGCTCCTGCCAGCCTTACTGTAGGCAGCTGCCAGCTTCCTCCATGCCTGACTCCAGCCCAGGGCATGGAAAGGGATTTCAGTAAGGTTGGTGTTGCAGAACCTCTCGGACTAGGAGGGGGACCCCCATTCAGCTGTTGAAACACAGTGATGGCCATTGCTTCGTGGCTGAACTAAAACCCCTTCACTGCTGCTTGGGTCATCCCCACGATGCTTGTGCTGGCATCTTCCATGAGCAGGGATTTGTTGGCTGTGCCAGGGGAATTGGATACTGCCCTCACTGCTCTTGACAACACCTGGCTCCTTGTTGGCTCTGTAGCAGGTCCCATGGTGCACGTGTGGCTCTTTGAGATCTGAGGAGGAAAACAAAAAGATGTTAATACTAAAGAAACTCGAAGACTCTTTAAGATTTTTTTGATTTTTAAAGATGTTAATTCTGAATTAAACTTTTTATATTGGCAAATGCCAGAGAAACTAGTTCATATGAGGCAAAAACATACTAAACCAACTATAACTTGGAGCAATCCCATACAGGGTCGACTGATTTTGTAGTGCTTTTCCTAGAGCTGAAGATGGGACTGAATAAATGCCCATTGTGGGACTCCTGGTGCTCGCCCAGTGTGTTGCAGAGCAGTTTGCAAAGTTTCCAGTAAGTTTGCTTAATGTGACCTTACTCAGTTGTGAGACACTCCCATAATTATGGCTGCAATTAAAGGCAATAACAGCCATTTACATAAGATGCCAGTCCTTTTAAATCGGTGCATCATCTAATGAGAGCATTCATGTAGGGATAGCTGTGCAGGATGAGGCCCCAAAGCTGGGATCATTTTGGGCAGGATTTTGTTTCAGAACTTTCTTGAGGTCATTCGAAGGAAGGATCTGCTATGAAATAGGACATTTTGTTATGAAAATGTACTGATTTATAAATATAACCCTTACCAGTAGCAGGATGTTGTTGAATTGAGTGATTGTAACATTTTATTTTTTTATGTATCATCCATCCCATTAAAAAAAAAAAAAAATCAGCTGGGTTGCACCAGTATTTTTCTCAATTTGATTGCGTCAATGTCCCTTCTGCTCTTATGAGTAAGAGATTTGGTAAGTCCGACTTGTGGCCAGTATTTAATTGCTGGTGAAGCACTATGGATGTGTTCTGAATGGCTCACTGGACTTGCATGGTTTCCTTGGGGCTTAACCTCTGTGTATGATGCCCACAGATTTTTCCTTGAGATAAATATAAATATTAGACTTGAAGTGCTGGAAAAGATTTGGGGAATGCTTTGGCTTTCTTCTGAAAGAAATGACCTGGTGGAGTATTCCCACCTTCCCACTCCATATGTTTTGTTTCTCTTTTTTTATTTGTTTGCTTTAATTAATTGAATATGGTGTAAACTTGTGGCCCCACACCCTGGATGGGGCTTCTTGGGAAGAGTCACAAGGCCAGTGTGGTAGAAAGGGTAAAAATTCTCAAAATACAAGTGTGGAGGCACCAGCTGTGAGCTTGAGAAATGCAGAGTTCCTGGGTCTGCACTGATTTTCCCCAGAAGCCATTTTTTCTCATTTTAAGAGAAATAATTAGTCTGTTAGCCTTTTCTCACAGGCAGAGTGTTTGGCTTGCAGTGTCTGAGACCGTAAGAGGTTAAGTAATTAAATTGTAAAAGGAAGTAAAAGAGAATAATCAACTCCAAACTCCCTAGTCTGTCTAGTTGGGCTCTCCAGCATCTAAAATTAAGTAATTTAGGTTAATTCCTGATTTCACTTGATTTTTACCAGGCACTCAAAGTGGGGCTGCAGTAGAGAGTAATAAATTTGCTTCATGTTGCTGCACACAGGTTGTTATTTCCAGCGGTGCTGGATTGATTTTGAGCATGGTTTGGTCATGCAGTGGGGCAGTGTCAGGGGCAGTGCTGGCCAGGTGTGCTCTGACAAGGTTCCACGTGGGGCCAGGGTGGCTTATAAACCAGGCTTGTTCCTGGGTGCCTGCCAAAACCTGGCCCCAAGTACTGTAATCACTCACTAATTCTGAATCCAGATCTCCAGACGTACTGAACCTGTTACCTGCTGAGGTACTGACCTGGTGGTGCTGTGTGAAGTAAAATTACAGGATGCTTTGGGTTGGAAGGGACCTTAAAGCTCATCCCATCCCACTCCCTGCCGTGGGCAGGGACACTTTGCACTATCCCAGGTTGCTCAGGTCCCATCCAGCCTGGCCTTGGACAGTTCCAGAGCTGGGGCAGCTGCAGCTTCTCTGGGTGACCTGTGCCAGGGCCTCACCATCCTCACAGGCAAGAATTTATTCCTAATATCCCATCTAGCCCCATCCTCTGTCGGTTTAAAGGCATTCCCCCTTGTCCTGCCACTCCAGGCCCTTGTCAAAAGTCCCTTTCTAGCTCTCTTGGAGCCCCTTTAGGCACTGGAAGGTGCTCTGATGTGTCCCAGAGCCTTCTCTTCTCCAAAATCACTCTGATGTGGTGAGCCTGTGAATTTGTGTCCATGCAGAGAAGAAATACTTGGGGGTTTTTTGTGCAAAATACGTCAACTTACCTGTGCTATTACAACAGTGCAGTTTTAAGTGCCTTTAGGGAAGTGTTTTGATTCTGTCAAATTTAGCTCTGATTTGAGAAGCTGGTGAATGGGGGGCTCTCCTGGATGTTGGTGTCTGCAACATTTAAGAGTCTGAAGTAATGCACTGGAATTAATCCTGAAGCCCTGAAGCACAGAGCTGCCATGAATACAAGTGATGAGTCTCTTAATTGCAACTGACTTTTATCCTTGTGATGGATAAAAAGGATGTTTTGCAAATGTTTTATTAATAAAATGGGATGGATTTGTCATGAGTGCCCTTGTAGAAATAATGTGCCTGTTACATTGAAACACGGAATTTAAGGCTGTAATTTCTGCACTTGGGTATCTGAAATGCCTGTATGGCATTAGTTTCCAGGTGATTCAGTATGTTCCTATAATGTTTACAGGCCGTGCACAAGTAGAAAAATGTAGGAAAAGGTAAAAAAAAAAAGTGTGAATAAAGGGTTTTAAGTTCTTGCCTCCTTTTTTGACTCTGAAGATGAGCTAAAGTTGCCCGAACTCCTTCCTGAGGAGCTATTTTTAAAGTTTTCTTCTGTTCCTGCATCGTGGCCTGTCTGTGTGTGGAGCTGGCTTCACACATGTTGTGCCTTGCCCTGGGCACTGCCAGGGGAGCTGTGTGATCCAGGCTCCCTGGCAGCTGTTGTCTCTAAACAAGAGGTACCACAGCCCCCGCCAGCCCCGGATCTGCTGCGGGGTTGGTGCTTGTCACTCGAGTGACTCCTAAAAATGGCTTGGACGTGCTATTCCTGCCTGGCTCGGAAAAGCCACTCGTGGTGCTGCTTCTCTGGAAGTGGATTCCCACGTGAGGGATTTCTCCATGTGCACACAGCAGCAGACTTGGTGAGCTGGCTCAGTGTGAGCTGGCACTGCAGAGGCTCGGTTTGATCCTGCATGTGTTTTAGGTGCCTGAATGGGAAGGTTTCCCTGAGCAGCAAGAAATCCTCATGTCTGGGTTAGGTATGATTTGCCAGGGGATAGTTTAAATCAAAAGATGCAAAGACAAGATATTTGTGGAGATTTATTAGAGCTAAAAGCTTCTGTATGACTACACCCCCCTTTTTGACATAAGGAGCACAACCACCATGAGCTGTTTTAATGCATCTGAAACGGCCTCTGACCAATGACCACTAACAGTATTTAAGTCTGGCTTTTCCTTCCTTTTAAGTTTCCTTTTATGGTCATATATCCCTGGAAATCTAATTGCTGTTGTTGGTTAATAACAAGCAGCATTTGTTGTCTGTGGGAACCCTGTTGATATCCTTGAGCTGTGCAGCATTTACCTTCTGCATTAAGAAGGGGATAAAAAAAAGAGCTTTGTATTTTTTTTGCTGCTGCACATGTGAAAGTGGTTTCCCCAAAACAATGAGGAGGGTTTGTGGCCTCTTGCAATTAGAAACTGTCAGATGGCTTGTGAGAAGAGATGGACTGATGGGGCAAAGGAGGAGGGGGAGCAGCCCTGTTGCTGCTGAAGTCATTACTCATTTTTTGTGGGAGATCGATCTCGCAGATTCTTCTTTTTTTTTTTTCCCCGAGAAATGCTCCATTTGGGGATTGGAGTAGAGCAGCTTAAAAAATCCAAGCAATTCTGGAAGAGATATCTCCCACACATTTATGCCTTGGGGTTTTAACTGATTTTTCTTCCCCAGGCTGGGCCAGTTCCAGGGATTTGGGCTCGTCTGGCATCAGTCTCAGGTCTGATGGGACCAGGTCAAAGCACTGTGTGTACTGGGAGCATTGGCAGGGCACCTGCTCACTCCTGGTAGCCAGTTTTTATTAAAATGTGGAAGACTAATATTTCTGAGACCTCTGTCCTGTGTGAAAGAAGGTTCAGATGTCCCTGGTGGTGAGGGGGTACCCGAGCAGGCACAGAGCAGCCCAGGGTGGGGTGTCTGGAGCCAGCAGGCCTGGACAGCTGATGTTTCACTGGAGGTGGTGAGTGTGAGGGCTGGTGTGCTCATTTGCTTCTGATTCCCTTGCTTTGTTTTCTATTTTTGTATCCTGTTTGGCTTTCAATTGATATTTAAATTTTGGAATGTGTTTTTACACATTCTGGTACCAAAGGCTGTCCCTTATGCTGTATGTGATGGAGTATGGCCTTCTGTGCACCTGGATTAGTTTTTTTATAATGTGTTTTCTCTAGAGACAGTTGTGCTGAATCAAAGTTATTTTTTCAAAATATAAAGAGAACTCAGGTGGGCTGCTTTATTTTTTTTTTTCTAATAGAAGACTTCTTTACTAATATTATGCTGGAGCCTCACTTGGTGAATGTTTCCCCTTGCAAGAGTTTCATTTGTAGCCTTTCTGCTGTTTAGCCTGTCTGCACTCTGTAAATTTGATTATTTTGGCTGTCATAATTTTATTACTCCTATTAAGCTTCCTCATTTGCACATTGATCCTGTTAGTCTCAGGAAGCTGATAAGCCATCTAGCTCTACTTGCAAAATGCACAGAAAATGAGAAGTCTGCCCTGGAGGCTCTGAATGCTTAGATTCAGGGTGTCTGGCCTGTATTTTTTTCCCCTTCAGTGCTGTTTTAGCCTACCTGACTTCATTGCAGCTTGCCAAATTAAGATGAATTTTTGCTTTATTACAAATTCTGTCATTGGTAGCTTCTGAGAAGCTTTGCTCTGGTTTGCTTGTATTTTTATTTGGATGAATACCCTCTTTTTTCACAGAGCTTAAGAATATTTCCAGCGGCAGCTGGCGTCGCATATGCTGTGGGTTGTTTTCCTCCTTGTGTCAGCGTCAGTTTTCCATGCTGGCTTTCCAGAGGGATTTATTCTTTACTTCCACAAAACCTGCTTTGCTGTTGCTTGTGGGACATGCAGGAGCCCAAGTGTAACTGAGAGGACTTTGGGCCCGTTGCTCTTTGCTCTTGCTTCCACTGCCGTGGGCTTTTCCCTCAGTGACCTACTTGCCCTCTAAGGCAGGCTGGACTATCCCCTGTTGGACCTTTAACTCCTGTCCCCCTTTTTAAAACTTGTTCTGGCTCTCAGTGGAGTCTCGTCCCTCTTATAAGGTGAGGTTGTACCGCCTCTCCCTCAGCCTCCCCTGTCCCAGGGCTGCTGTGGGTGCTTCTCCCTATTTACATGTTCTTTATGTCACTGAAGTGTTTGCAGACCCCTGGTTTGTTCCTGTTCTCCATCACCTCCCTGCACAGTCACTGCTGCTTCCAACGAGTTGTTGCTCTTTCTTTGGTGATGTTCTTCCCCTGCTCCTGATCCAGCGTTTCCTCCTCCTCCCACGGTTTGACCTTGCCTTGCTCTTGTCTCCCTGCGCCCTTTTCCAGGCGTTCACATGGCTTCAACTTCTATTAAGTGCCGATGACTCAGATTCACTCTACACCTCCGAGGGTTTGTCACCCAGCCCAGTGGCTGTTTTCCTCCTTGCCTTTTTCCTTTTGAGTTCCCCATCAGTCATTCAGTATTTCACGCCCCAAACCCCGGGTGGTGCTTCCCAAGCTCTCTTATCTCTTGTCTTTTAAAGTGCTGCCATCTGATAGGTAGCTCTGTCCCAAAGCCTTCAAGATTTTTTAAAAATCATGCATTTGAATCGCATGCAAATGTTGTGTACTCTTTGTTGTCAGTATATTTCTCCTTTTTCATCTCATCAGACAACTTCCCTAACGCAAGTAGTTAAGTTTTTACCGATGTTTTTCTTTGAAGAGACCAGTCTTGTGGAACTGTACTTCTGAAGTCAGTTGACAGCATTTGGTTTTAAAGATGGTGTAAAGTGTTTTAGTTCCACTCTGAGAAGGCAGCTGCCCTTGTTTTATCTTTTTTTTTTTTATTTAGCAGCCTAGACCAACTGTTATGAGCAAGTGGGATTCATTCCTAGCTGAGTGACAGGAGAAAGGATGTGTATACACCAGAAATGTTCAAATATCTAATATAAAAGTAGCTGAGCATAATTCATAAGCCTGTCAGCCTGGATAAGGGCTGTCTGTTGTACTTAAAATTGTCAATCCTTTCCTTGTGCTCCTTTTCGTTACATTACTACTCATACCTGCAAACTCAAACTCGGAATTGGGGAGGTTTTCTGATATGCTTATGTGATTGCAAAGGAATAGGGAGTTTTGAGGTGACAGAGGGACTTTCAGACTGCTTAGCAGAGGTTGCTTATAAGCAGGTTCAAGAGGCACAAAGACGTCCCCATGGATGCAGGTGTGTTTTTGTTTTTCCTCTCTTTCAAATACTACAGATTAATCCAGCCTTTGTTTTCCACGGTTATATTATGGATATCAGGTAACTGAAGTGGACTTGCTGCTGTAGCACCCTTGCAGGGAGGTGGGGAGTGTCTGACGGTACCCCCAGCACACAGGGGCTGTGCCAGGCTGGACGTGCTGTTGCTGTAGTAACAACATCAGGTACGACCAGAACAACGTGCAGGAATGACTCTCCTCAGCGCCCTTGCCATCTTGGAAACTCGGGATTTTCACTTAACCCCTGGACATGTGAATGTAAATAGGCAATTGGTGCAAATGCTGTGTGTTTTGATGTCCTCTTTCTGCATTTCTTACAAGCACAGGCCCCCTCATGTAAATAGTTTGGAGTCCCTGGTATACAGCAAAAGGGTTTATCTACAAAGGGCTTTTTAACACTGGGTTGTGCTCAGAAAACATGAATAATGGATGCCATCTTTGCTTTATGTTGCATCATAACAGGAAGATTTAAAATGTTGCTCAACTTTGTGATGATGGGAATAGTTTTAAGCAATACCTGGAAGTGCCACTTGAGGATCTTGCCTGTTTTTCAGGGAAATAATTCCAGTGTTCTCTCAGAGGTAAAGATAGGAGGTGACTGCTTGGACTGGAAGTGTAAAGATTTAGTGATTTGTCCTTCAGATTTAACAAACAGAATTAATGCAGGCTAGCCTTAAATCTACCCCTTCATGCCAGAGTTAACATAGGAAACTTCCTTGTGTGAAAACAACATCATCTCATCGAAAGGGTTTATCTCCAGACATTAAATTTCTCCCACATTTAAAACAGAGCAATTATTTCTTTTGAAATGTGATAAACAACTAAACGAACATATTTATGTACTTAGAAATAATGGAAGTACTGTGAGTGTCCATGCTTTGAGGAATGGTTCACATAAAGATGACAAGAACAGAGTGACAGTGTGGCAAAATGTGTATTTTTTCAGTTGATACCACTGTGTCTGTGAGTCTCAGTGTTTGCTCTGGGGTTCTCATGCAATCCATGTGTTGGTGAGACGACGTTCTGCTGATAACCTGTATCTTCCCAAGTAACCTTAGATCGCCTGATAGAGTTTATATTCCTGCAATACCACGAGTGAGTTCTGTAGAAAGCCATCCAGGAGTTTATTGGTACAATTCTTACAGTAAAACTTTTGTATGGCTGGTACCTGTTTACTGATGGTTAGGTCGTCATGGTTTGGAAAACACAACCGTGCTGGAATCCAGCCACACATGAACACTGCTGTGAGGGTCACCTCATTGCTTTGCATGCACTGTGAATAACTCTGATGATGTTTCAGTAGACAATGAGGAAAATACCATAAATGCAAATTATTGTGAGAATTATCTGTCTCTCCAGCCAAGTATGTTGTGAGGCTCCTGAGTGCCCAAACCATGTCAGATCTTCTGTTGTATCAGATTGATTGTATAAGATGTGTTGATGGTTGTTGGAATAGATGGGAGCTTGTTTTCTTGCTGATTGACGTGACATGAACATCTTCTGTTTGGATGAATTATTTTTCTTATCTATGCTAAGGAATATTTTGTTTCAGCTCAAGGAATCTCTTTAGTATCTGTGTTGATCCAGTTTTGTCTGTGTGGAATCTTGGTTGTTGTTTAAATCTACTCCTCAATTAGCACTGAAGAATTTTCTTATCCTTAGTAGTAGCTCATTCTCATCTAAAGCATGATTACATCTGGGTATTTGTTATCAATCTCTTTGACAGATTGATCTGTAGCCATGAAGTCTAGTAGTAAAATGAACTCTTACAAAATAATTTCTGAAGGTGTGTCTTGCTGAGGGCAGATTCTTGTTTTACTTCTGAATTCTTAATGGCTTTTTGCTTGTCTTTGAGGTAGCAGTCTGCTTCAAGACAACTGGAACATTTTCCCTTTAGGCAGTGATAGGAAATAAGATATGGAGTGGATGGTGCCAGCAATAAAACTTACCTGTTGCTCAGAAGAAATGAAGGAAGTGCTAGGGCCGTGTATCACAAGGCCTGGTCCTTGTGATTTCAGTTGGTTTGGAATCAAGTCCCAGATGGAAGGACCTGTGGAGATGGTATGGGGAACCTGCTGAACCTGTCATGTGGGATGCTTGAAATTTTTGGGGACTTAGTGGGCTGTTTGTCATTTTTGCTGGGTTGACTCCTGGGACATTACACTCTGGGAAAACAAAAAGGATGGCACTTTGGGTTGAGGAGGGAACCATAGGTGTCCTTGATGAGATGGGAAGTCTTCATTTAAGAAGCTGATGTAGCAAAATGTCCTGAGAGCCTAGACTGAGAAGGTGTGAATCAGTGTATGTCACTCTGCTAACGCAGCGTTGCACCTCTGCCTCGATTGCTCATTGTGCTTGCTAAGCTCTGAACGGGAAGGAACTGGCTCTGTTCTCTGTGGGAAGCTCTGTGAGAAGCTTTTACCTCCAGAGGGATCTCTTGTGCAGGATGACTGTTTCCAAGGCATACTCTGTGTCATCATCCAGGAGATCAGGAACAGCTCAGGGAGGAAGAGAGGTGCTTCTTTTGGTGCAGCTTCCTTTATCTCTGGATTTTCTTGTTAATTGGATAGCAACGCTGGGTTAGTGCCTGGCTTACAGAGGTCACAACATACTGAGCAGAAGGGCATTGTGTTTTAGGCAGGTTGTTAGGGACTTCCACAGGGAGGAAAAACCTGCCAGGCTTGATCTGCCCTTCAGGAATATGGGAATTACCTGGAGGAGAGAGCAGTCTGTTCCCTGCTGAGGTCTCAGGGTAACAAGGGATGTGACAGAACAGGCCAAGTGTCCCAATTGCTCTGCAGTACTTCGGTCATTACAGCAGAAACGGGGTGCAGCTGCAAGTCTTTTCACCATGTAAGAGCACCCAAACAAAGACTTGGTCAAAAAAGCCCATCAGCACTGTGCCCCACATCAGCTGTGTGGGGAGAGATCTCTCCCATTCCACCTGAAACTCAGTTTTGAAATGCTGGAGCGTTGTTACTTGTGAACAGAAAGGGTGAAGCATAGTTGTGTGTTTGGTCGCTGACTCCTCTCATTGGCTTGCAGTGTTGTAACAGCCTCGTGTATATTAGATAGCTGCTGTCCTGGGGTGATGCTTCCAGCTGCACAGATTTTGGCCAATGAAGGACTGCCACCAGCTTGCTGAAGGTATAGTTGACTTTTTTTTTTTTTTCATTAAAAGAGAAAATTGGTTATAAGTTCAACAGGAATTCTCCTGTCTGCTTTATACAAACACTGGTGTAGTGTAGCAGGCTGCCTGTTAGCTGGTCAGAGCCAACCAATCCCTGTGAAATTGGGAAATTTGGGTGGGTGTCAAAGCTGGCTGTGTAAGATGTGTGTGGCTGAAGGCTGTGCTGGTGTGTGTCCGTATTTCTTGAGTAACAGATGTATGTAATGATCATTGCAAGGTCTGTGTTCCTCTGTGTCTCAAGTTGTGCCGAAACAAAGCTGGTGCTGTGCTGGGGGTGATGTCTTTTAGAGTACCTGTAACTGGGTGGCCTCACAGCCCTGTCTCTGCACCTTCTTAAAGGGGGATAAGGATTTAAACTCTGATCTCTCCTCCTCTCACTCTTGCCATATGAGGAAAATGCTGATACCAATGTTAAGATGGAATAATTTAAACTAGTTCCTGTTTGTCGCTTTGAGCTAGAACAGTAACCTGCCAGTTGCAATAGAGAAGGTTTGGATTTAGGTTTTTCCACCTGATTATTGCCAGTTGCATGTGTAGAGGTCAAATACTATGGATTTTGTCAAAGTAAGTAGCTGAGAATGCAGGGTTGAAAAGTATATCTCACGACTTAGTGGAAGGAGAAGTGCTTTAGAGAAATTGAAGTAATAGGTTAATGATGAAATACAATTTGTTGGTGTTTAATATCTAGAAAGAAGTGGGGCTATTTAGTTCTGCATGTGGACTCACTCCTCCCAATATATTTTTTTTTTCATTTGGAGGGGAAAATAACTCAGGGCTGGTAGACGGACTTTCCTTCCCTGTAGCTTTCTGTAACCTCTGGCTCTACCTTATGTGCCTAAAAGCCAAGTCCTGATATATTTTACTTCTGCGGAGCTTTGCTATCTCCTGGCACGGCGATCCCGGCGTCACTTGGCTGTGACAATACATTTCGGAAGCGTAACAGGGAATTCCTTTTTCCGGGAGACCTGCTTGGGCACGGGCGGCTCGGCAGGCTTAGAGCCGTTCTGAGCACCGAAGCATCAGCACAGGGACGGCCAGCGCCGCTGTCCCCCCGCTCGCCGCTGTCCCCCCGCTCGCCGCTGTCCCCCCGGGGCGGTGCCTTTGCTCGCCGCAGCCACCAGGGGGCGCCTGCGCGCCCGCGCAGTGTCCGCGGAGGGGCCAGGGCGCCGCCTGGCGGCCCGGGCGGTGCCGGCCCCGCCGGGAGCCTGAGGGGTGTGCCCGGTGCCCGCGGGGTGTGCCCGGTGTGCCCGGTGCCCGCGGGGTGTGCCCGGTGCCCGCGGGGTGTGCCCGGTGCCCGCGGGGTGTCCCCGGGCCTAGCGCAGCCAGCGGCCCCGCGGAAGGGCTCGGTGATGCGGGAGAGCTGCCGGAACGCTCCGGTGCTGCAGAACCCTCCTGAGTGACCTCTGGCTGTGCCCATGTCTCGGCGTGCCGGCAAATCCCTCCTGGGTCTCGGCTCTCGCTCGCATCCTCCGCGCTGCTCGAGGGCCCGTGGGTGGGTTTGCCGTGAGCTGCGTGTGCCCCGTGTGCTGAGGGCGTGGGCACCTGGGAGACTGGAAAGTCTTATTTCCCTGTTCCAAGTAGCGAGTGTGTGCTGCCAGAGAGATGGTGGAAGGATGGGAAGATGAGATGTTGGGTGGTTTATGGATGTTTTATGGGCTGTCAGACTGAAAAGTGATATCTTTACTAGGGAAATGAGATACATGGAAGTTACTTGCGTGTATTGTGAAACTTGGATTATATGGCTGCCATATGATACAGCGTGTTTATAGATACAAGTTGGGTTTCTGTAGGATCAAGTAGAAACCTTGATTCAGTCTTTTTTATTTCTTCCTGTCTCTAAATAATTACCATTTGCTCTAGGCATTAAACCCTAAGTTTAGGGACAGGAGTCTTGTCAGCCAGTTGTTTCTAAGGAGCGAGTGTAACTTTATCACTTGGCTCAAGCACGTTATTTCCATGCTGCAGTTCATTTTCCAAGAGTGCCCTTCCCCTTGACGTTTTGCCTCGGGAGAGAGGTGGTTTCTCAGGTAAGCCCTCTGCTCAGCATGGCCCTGAGAGCAGATGCTTTGTGTAAAACACAAGGTAAAGGCTTGTTCATGGTTTTCCCTGTAGCAAAGGAAGCTGGGTCTCCAGCTCTTCACCTGCAGCCATCAGCTCTGCTCCTCCAGCCTTTGCATTAAGACAGCAGCTGATGGTAATGAGATTATGCAGAAGGTGATCTCTGTTATTTATTGGGAATCTAATGAGCAACACTTGTTCTGTCTTTTCCCAGGAACTGAATGTAGTGCCCTTGTAAACTGTGTTATGAAATGAGACCTCAGGAGTGGCGCAAGATATCTGTATTTGCTTTCTCTATGTCCTTGGTCAAATAGCTCATTACTGCACTGAGGTTTAAAAACAAACCACAAAACAACTAACCCTAGAATAAGTTGGATCAATACCATAATCACATAAGCTTATCCTCAACCGAGCTGAACTTTTTGCCTTACAAAAACAAAGGCTAGCAGGTGTCTCTGCACACCTGTGATGTTATTGCAGACACCTGGACAAACCCTTAACTGAAGTTTTGTGCAGGGGCCACTGGTTTGAATCTACCTGAGCAGAAGAGAATTAATTAACTGGCAGTGTGCCTGGTGCTTTGAGGAGGAGACGTAGAAATGTGGTCCTTCATGCTGCAGACTTCTGAAAAATGCTATTCTTGTATGAACAACATCAGGTCAGTGTTCTTGGCTCGAGGCAGGTGTGTGAGTGGTCTTCCAGTTCTTGTGCAGGGTGTGGATTTGTAGAAAGGAAGTACAAACTTTGTTTCTAGAGACTGGAAGGATTGAATAAGTTTTCTACTTAATTTATGTAAAATAAGCCTGAGAAGTGTGGTTTATAAATTTGCATTCCTGTTTATCTCTTATTTCTGTTAATATTATATCTGTTGTGGACTCTCCTGGCTTTACTGGAGGCACTGTTAGGAAAGCTTGAGGATCTTGGTGTCGCCCTTGCTGTGATCACAGGAGGGTGAGGTGGGGACGTCCTGATGCTGGACTCTACCCTGGAGTCTGTTACCTGTGTGTTGCAACATTCTGTGTGTGCACAGGAGACAGACTTCTGGGACGAACCTGGGACAGAGATTGAACTGTTCCTGCTCACACCTCTTTTGGCAACTGTTGGAAGTAAACACACAGTTGACAGAAGAAACCAAGAAGCTTTTAAGCATTCAAAACCTCTCTCTCTCTGCTTCTCGTTTTCTGATCCTTGGGATGTAACTCCTGTAGCCCCTCTGCTCATGTCAGCTATTGACTCAAAACAAAATCAGGAAGAAAATCTTGGGTAAAAATATAGTGTAGGGCAGCTAGAGTGGAAAATTGGTATTGAAGAGAAGGAAATAACTTGGAACAGAGGGAAAAGCAGGTCAAGCAAACATGGTTCTGGAAAAATAGTGCTAACTCTCCCAGAGGTGTCTTGCCAAATGTTTCTGAGAACTGATTTTTTGTTATTTAGAAAGGTACATTTTAGTTTGTAATAGAACAGAAAAACCAAAAATGGTCCTCAGGTGATCCAGAGTCTGGTTAGTATTAAAAAAGAAAGTATGTGCTGGCCTTCACTTGTGTTTAGGCCAGTGTCATAATAATGGTGTGATTAATAATGGAAATGTGTATTGCACTTCACTACTGTATTTTCAGTGTGTCGTGTTTATTTTCTGTAAAATATATGGATGTAGAGGTGCATATATGTGAAATACTGAGCTTTTTTAGGACTGCTCAGCCCGGTTAATGAAGTGGGTTTCCAAACCAAGCTGTAAAGCTGATAAAGGTGATGTGGAAAGGTGACAGCTGGGTGTCCTGTTTAGTCAAACCACTGCTCTCGCTGCAGCTTCCCAGGGCCATTTGTCAACAGCTTTTTTTTGGGAGCCAAATAGGATGTAGGAAACCTATGGTTTATGTTTCTTTGCATCGCTATTAATTTGACCTTCAGGCCAAAACAGAATTTAATTGGAAAAATGTATCACTCAATGCATGACTTAAAACTCACTGCACGCTCCCTGGGCGTGCTATTTTTAGGTTTTGTGTTGTTTTTTGTTTAAAAAAAAAAAGGCTTTTCAGAGGCAGCGTGGTGTTCCCTGCAGCCAGAGCAGCGCAGCAGCAGCACACAGCGGAGTCACCCGCTCGCAGCACGACCCTTGCCCGGGCCGGGTCCTTCCCGCGGGGGTCTCGGTGGCCCCGGGGCTGCTCCCCCGTGCCTGGGGCACCGCGGGGCTGCGGCTTCCCCCGCCGGCCCTGCCCCGGGGGCGGCCCCGGCGCGCCCCGCCCGCCGCCACTGCGGTGGGAGCCGGGAGCGGCCGAGGATGGCGGCGGCACCGGCGGCGCGGGAGCTCACGCAGAACCCGCTGCAGAAGACGTGGGAGCCCTACGACAACGGGCTGCCCGCGGGGCACAGCGCGCAGCGCGGCGGTGAGCGGCGCGGCCGGGCCCGGCAGCCCCGGCACCCTCCCGGGCCGGTCGGGTCGGGCTGCGAGGGGACGGAGCCGAGCCCGGGCGCTCTGGGTCGGTCACTGCCGGGGGCTGCGGGGGCGGCGGTCGCGGGTCCCCCGTGGAGGGTCGAGCCCCGAAGCTGCTGGCTCTGTGCCCGGCGGAAGGCAGGGAAGCTCGGCTGGAAGGAATATGTTTTCTGGTTGCTTTTGTTGGTGTTTTGCGGGTTTGTTTGGGTTTTTAATTTATTAGACGCTCTGGTGTCAGGGAGCGTTTATATTCAGTGTATTCGTCTTAGAGAGAGGCCTAAAAATGTCACTGTGTTCTTGTTTTGGTTGTTGTGTTCCTTTTGGTTTTTTTTTTCATTTAAGGCCAGTGCTGTATCAGCCCATCTGTTGTATGAGTTAATGACTTCCCGTATTTTGAGGTGCAGCCAACCAAGTCATCAGCCTCCTGAGACTTCGGCTGTGGCGTTTGTAAACCATAGTTCATTAACAAACTTTGCCTCACAGGTTGTTTTTTCCCTCTCTTTCTTTCATTTCCCCCCCTTACTTAAGTAACTGAGGTCCAGTACACGGCAGTTTTGCAGACAAAAGGGGCTTTGTCGTGTGGAAATGTTTGTATTTGTCATGCAAAGAGGCTCTGATGACAGAGCTGAGGCTCTGCCGGTGTGGCAGGAATCCATGGGCTGTAGCCTTGGCGCTCTCTGCTCTTGCTTTGGTCCAGCCCTTGCTAAAAAAAACCCCCAAAAATACCCCCCAAAAACCCGCCCCAAACTCTCTTGTGTGCTGGGCAAGCAGGCAGGAGCGTGTTTCTGTGGGAACTGAGTTACTGCAGCATCTGAACCCATAGTAGGTTGAGATGAGTGCTGAAATAGGAAGAGGGTCAGAAAATGTGTGTGCTTTTGTAAACATCCTAAGGAGATGACTTAATTTTAGCCTTAATGTGGCATCTCTTTTCCAAACAGAGGAAAATCTGTTATAGCTCTGACACAGATACTGGTTTACAAAAAAATCCCCAAACCCCAACCAAACCCAAGAACAGAATTGCATATGGGTCATGTGTAATTTGATGATGTACAGAGTCTTCTTGGCAGAATTATTTAGCTTCACTTGACTATAAGTTAAAAAATATTTCACATGCCTGTGGGATTTTTTGTAGGACTGTAAGTTTAATGCCTAAGACCCCTTATAAATGAAAAAAAAACTTTTGCTGGAAAAAGGTTTGCAATTTTTTTCTTTTAATCCTTTTGCAGCCCTACCCATAACAAGTCTGCAGTAATTTGCGCTACATAAGAATTACAAACAGCCTGTGAAAGAGCAGAAGTTACTCTTCCTTCATAAAACCACCTATCTCGTTTCAGCATACTGAGAACACTTTGTAATTTTTCCCATGCAAGTGTGTTGCAGAGCTCTTTTTCCGTAAGATTTCCATGTATCTTGTGTTGTCCTGTGTTCTGGTGAGGCAGTGTGAGCTGTGGGTGCTGTAGCTGTGCTGGGCAGCTCAGGATGGACTGCCTAGATGGGTGGTTTGGGGCTGTGCTGGGCTGATGCGTTCCCGTTCTCTGCTGCTTCAGGTAACTGTGTCCAACGTTACTGTTCCAAAAATACTAGCTCAAGGTGGAAGTGGTTTTCTTGTCCTTAAATGTAGCCTTACAGTGGAAGAAGTGAAGTTAGTTACTCTGTGTTCTGAGTTTCTTGGCTAAACAAGGTGAACTCTTTCAGTCTCCTTTGGTTGGGATTTTTATTTTCTCCTTCATGCTGCTGAACTTTATCCACCTTTAGTCTTTATCCTTCTAGAAGGTGGATGAGCAGAATTGTACACACTGCCAGTTAAGGACTTGGCAGATTTGTCTACGAAAGGACTTCACTGTTCTTAGTGTGATTTTCTGAAAGTTGTAGCAACTACAGTTGTGTGGGGAAGAAGAAATCTGTTGAGCTGTGCCAGGGTTTAGCTGTCCCAGGCCTTTGAAGGGCCAGTTCTTTCAGTCTGTGCATTACAAGGTCTTCAAGGAGGAGTTGTGTCCGTGTGCAGCCTACTGAGCAGGCAGCTTTTACAGCTGGTGGCACTGGTACAGCCAAGGTAGCTGTTCTGATGACCTTCCAAAGTCACACCTGAAGGCACTGAAAGTGCATATTGTTATTAATAGCTGTGGCTTGCCTTTTGTGGTCACTTGTGAAAAGTTTTGTCTGTAAATAGATTGAATTAAAGCTCTTCTTGGCATTGGATGTTGAGATTGCTTTAAGCTCTGAATCAAGCAATGGGCTGTAAACATGGACATGAAAAATAAATAGCCAAGTAGGTTCTAGTGAAAGTTGTTTGGGGAGGCCAGCAGAGGATGTTTATAGTGAGAGATAAATAGTGAACTTCCTGTGGTTAAACATTCCCCCATTACCGTTAAATGCCTTGTTTCCCTACAGCTGCTGAAATTTGGTCATTCTAATAATTGTCATTTGCTGTTGGTACAACAGTAGCAATGCACATCCAAAAAAAAAAAAGTATCAAATTATTATCTGTGCTCTAAAGAACTCTACCCTTTGAGCACATGTTGCTTGTGTGTATTTATGCTCCTAATCCTAGGAACTGAAAATAGGAGAGTGAATGAGGTGAGGATAGTGCCCAAGGAGCAGGATGTGTGATGGGATCATTGCTGTTGGCATCAAAGCTGTAGGAAGCAAATGGTAACCTTGAGGAAGTGGATGACAGAGCAGGTCGGAGCAGCTGGTGGCACAAGGCTGGTCAGGGGACAAATGTGAATTCTGGATCCCTTGTACCAAGGTGATGTTAAAAACTGGTAGTTTGGACAGAAAGAGGAGAGAAAAATTAGAAGATAATGGATTTCTTTAGGTCTAGGAGCAGATTCTTTTCAGGAAGAACAGCAGGATGGGGAACTCATCCTTATGGGATGGATGCAAAGAAGGGAGACTGGTTGTCATCATTGATCAAAAGGATCCAATGCATTAGCAATGGTTAACTTGGATAAGTGATGGCTAAAACACGTAGGGCTAACCTTATTTGGAAGGGTGGTTGTGTTGGCTTAAAGTCAGATATTTGTGTATGAGCTCTAAATAGTATTGGATTTTTGGCGAACAGGCCTTGAATTGAAGGCCATAGAAACTGCAAGAATACTCTGTAAACTTCAGATCTCTAACAGTAGCAGCTTGATACAAAAAACATCCGTCCTTAATGCATATAAGGAAAAAGCAAAATCTGATTCTGGGTGAAAGGAAAGGACAGCTGATAATTTGTTTGGTAGTAAGTGAACCTGGAAAATATCAACTCTTGACTCTGGTTTCACAAGATCCATGAGTTTAGAGCGCTGATGAATTGCAGCACAGCTGATCTAGATTGTTCCATGTCCCAGTTTGGTTTCACAACCTTCTTTTGCATTTGCATTATTTCACAATAGAGTCTAAGAGGCAAATAATAAGCATGTAATTTCTTCTTTCCTTGACTGTTAAGTCTTAAACTTTAGAAGGGCAGGCAGTCATAATTGTACTCTCGAGCTGCAACTTGCTGTGCTGTTCTTTAATGTTTAAGAAATATTAAACTGGGATAATGACTTTGCTTCAGTTGCAGCACTTCATTACTTGGCCATTTTCCCTCTCTGATTGGTATTTTGGGTGTGTTTTTCCCTCTTTGGCGGTGCTGCTTATAAACATGCACTCTTAAATGCATATATTACAAACTTCTATTTTAAAGAAGAAGCTGACTAAAGTCTTAGAGCATCTTTAGCAAATGATGGGGTACAGCCTGTAAGTTTTGTTTTACTGTTCTGAGTGCACGTGTTCCTCTAACAAAATTAGAGGCACATGTTGATGGCACATCTACAGCTTGGGGCAGTCAGAAACCCTTAGGAGTTATATATGTGAGGTAGTAGTGAAAAATGAGGTTTTTTTCTGGAGACTAGACCATGTAGAGATATTTCTGGACATAAACCAGACAATCCAGTGGGTAAGGAGTGAAGAGAAAGCTGCCCTTAGGGGTCTGCCTTGGTTCTAACTCACACACTTGTAACTACTTTTGTACTGGAAGTTTTTTTTAATATAAATTGAATGATGGTGAGGTGCTGTGAAAAGGGGGATTGAACACTGTGCCACTGGGAAATGAAGAGTTACGTACATGTAACCTGTGGTATGTTTGGCTATTTTTATCAGTCTACTTCCTCATGTCAAACTTGCTTACATTTCTTCAAGGAAAAATGTAAGCCATGAGACACTGACACTGAAAATACCTTTATGGGAATGAATATTCCTCCCTCCTTGCAGTGAGTGTTGGCAATATTCTGTTGAGAAAGCTGTGGTTTAGATAAAGTGAAAGATAATTAATTTCTTTGGAGTATTTGATACATCCTCAGAATTTCCCATTCTGTTCTGGTCTTAACTTTTTTACTGAGCTAATGATCGAAATTAAGCCTTGTTAATTACACAAGATCACCGGAGGAAAGAAATTCTGCTGTGCTGAGTCTTGTGTGTGTTGAGAATGCTACACTGAGGTACAGAAGAAGTGAAGTAGCTTTTGTGTGCTTTTTATTTATTGATGTGCTTTTATCCTGCCATTTAGCTGTGAATGTGCTGTTTTGGCCAGCACAGGTGCCTTTGGCTTCTTCTTCCCAATGCACAGGAGTGTTTGTCACAAAGTGCCACCTGTGCAGGTGGATGAGGCTGCAGCCACTGGTGGCCATCTAATCCAGAACACCAAACATTTTTTAATGCTCTGAATTTTAAACTATGGACTGCCACCCTCTTGTTAAAGACAGGCACTGAGGGTGGCATATCCTGTAGCACCATGTGCTTTGTAGTGTTGTTCACATGGCTGTGGCATTTTGTAAAAGCAGATTATTTGGGATCACTGGGATCAGTGATATTCCCCCTTATAAACTCAGGGGCATCTGTCTATAGATTAAAAGCACTCTTGGTCAGCCTGGCACCTAATGAGAGTAGGATTGCCAGTTGTTTGATTGGGATAATTCCCTTGGTTTCTGCTCTGTGGTTACCCACCAGAGAGATTGGAGTAACAGGTGAGATGTGCCTGTTAAACTGGACGTGTGGGACAAAGGCAGCTTTGTTGGTTTTGTACTTTCTTTGAGGAAAGACATGTAAAAATGCAGGTGATAGCAGACTGGCACACTGAATGTCCCTTGTGCATGTTGTAGTTGTGTTGATCTGGTTTGCTGCTTGGTTAGAAAATCTATTACAAACCCATGCAGGCAGTAGGACTTAATTTAGAAATTTAGCTGTTGGTGTAGTCTGTGATGCAACCATTTAACTGGGTTGCAGGTCTCTTCATGGCAGCTTCCCAGCCCTCAGTTTTGCTCCAGTACAGGTTTATTGCTGCATTGCCCGAAGACAAATGTTCTGTGAGAAGCTTAAATTTGTATGGCTGACCCTAGCAGCAGAAAAAGAAAAAAAGAAAAAGAGGTGCTCTAAGAATAGTTAGTTGGTAAATTCTGCCTGGAATGGGTAGAAAAGCCTGTTACAGCCAAGTTCCTTGCAGAGCAGGATTTCGGGCTGTGTATGGAGCCTTTCTGTACAGATTCTGGTTTGTCTTTTACAGCTCTTTCTTCACTGCTTGTACTGAATATTGTTCGAAATTCGAGCTAGGTATTTCAGGTGAATAACCTTTTGAACAGGCTTTGAAGAAAAATATATTCTCTTAAAATTTCTAGAGGCTCAGGGGGTTCTTTCATCTCAGTGTTTTATTTCACTGTCCTTCAAGCTGGAAGCAAGGCTGTTAAGCTTAATAAGCACTGTGCTCTTGGCATTCCATAGACTTCGTTGTTTCCCCAGAGACTTCCTTCACTCTCTTGGATAGGGGCTTCACAGCCTGAATTTATGACAATTAGAAAAGGGACAAGAAATTATTATCTTTTTTGTGTATAGGCTTCTGCACACAGGAACTGACTGTGAGGGCTTTTATCAATGTCCTTCCAGAGACTCGGTCATGTTTGGATGGTGTCCTGGGTTGCAGTGTATTCTATTACCATCCTCAGGAGCCGTTGAAACCAGGTGGGGCAGTGTTTCCTTGCCTCCTCCCCCCAGACTATCTTTCTGTTAATTGCCCATCATTGTCCTGCCGCCTGACTCAGAGATAACTCCCTCCGGACTATTCTCCTGTTAATGAGCCTAATCAACACTTGGCCTCATGACTCGTTACCCCATTGTGAGATGCTCCGCCCAGAGGGAGGAACCAAGCATCCCATCGTGGATATAATCTGAGGCTGAACACCAGAGACACCGGCTTCCCACTGGATTTCCAGAGGACAGGAGCTACACAGCCACCATTGGACTTCCTGAGGAAGAGCAGACTGTTTTACTACAGGATCACCGCTTCAGAGGACTGCAGCCACCATTCTACCAGACTGCTACCACCACCCTGCCTAACAGGGTGTCAGGTTGTACCTTGACTCTGTCAGTTTGACAGTGTTTTCTTTTACCTTTTTTTTCCCCTTTTCTTTAATTTCCATTAAATTGTTATTCTGACTTAGTGCCTCCCACTGGTTTGTTTTCAAACTAGTACA
>NW_024580659.1:1605732-1734765 GCF_017639235.1 Corvus kubaryi
TTATTCTGACTTAGTGCCTCCCACTGGTTTGTTTTCAAACTAGTACAGATGGATCTGTTTTGCTTTGCTGTTAGTTCCCTGTCGCTTTCATTACAGGCAGTAGTTGATTGTTTCGTGGGTTTGAAGTTAGGTACCATTTTACCTCCTCTCCCTGATGAAAAGTGGTGTACTTTCAATGGTTTTTGTTTTGTGTCTTTCAATGTGCATTTTAAGATAGCACATCTGCCTTTGCTAATCTGCTTGTTCTTTTTTGATCCGTTATGTGAAGTTATCTGCACCAGGTCTGTGCAGATGACTTTGTGGGATGGGACTTTGTCAATCCAAAGTTTGGGAATCTTGGGCAATCACAGTGCTTTGTACAACAGTTCAGCTATGCCTTGCAACTAATCACTGAGATTCAGTCTTTTGCAGTGAATGGATGTCTTCTCTGTCAAGACACTGAGGAAACTGATACACATGTAGATCATATAGAAATTAATTCCCTTAAAAATAGAGGGTGAAGGAAGCTGGTGTTATCTGCATCACTTTAATATCTTCTTTCTTTTTAGGCAGTTCCGTGTAGCTGTGATAGATTAATGCAAGGTATCCTTAGTTTTGTGCTGCTAAAATGTTCAAAAACTTGTGATTTGAAAGGAAATGCCTCAAGGTTTTCAGATTATACATACAATTCCTTCAAATTGCTATAGTGTTGTGTGTTTTTTTTAATTAAATGCTCTGGCTTTGATTAAGAGTATTTCTGTACATATCTCTATATCAGATTATTGTACTTGATTGTGTAGAATACTTGTGTCTTATTCTTAGTAACAGCCAAAATGAGCTCTGCTCAAGGGAGATTTTAGTGTTAATTATGTTTAAAAGAGAAGTAATCAGTAGTGAGTAGCATGTCTTACTATAATGTATTAAGCTGCATCTGTCATGCTTGTTTTGCTCAAAATCAAGAAAAGGTTGAGCAGTGTTTACGTCTTGTCTTAAAAATGTAAAAATTATTTAAAATTTGCCGACACCTTGCTGTTTCCTTTCAATGCAAGCACTGAACTGAGGTACACAGGGGCATAAGATGTCATTTTCCTTTTTCTTTGGTATTGTTTCTGTGTGCAAATACCCAGGTTTCTTCTTTTCTGCCTGTTCACAACTCACACATCCATCATTGCACTACCACTGACTCGCCCTTCCAAAATTCAGCGTAAGAGAGGTGGTCAGGTTCACTGTCCTGCTGTAGAACCCCTGAAACAGGGAGGCACGGTGCATGAGCTGCCTGGGTGGTCACCTCCTCAGAGAGCACAAAGAGAGGGGTTTTCCACTGCAGCAGAAGCCTTTGCTTTATGGGAATGTTGATGGTAAATCCTGGTTTCCTGTGTTTCTGTTCCAGTATGTATGACCAATTGCCCTACTCTGATTGTCATGGTGGGTC
This sequence comes from Corvus kubaryi, assembly GCF_017639235.1. NCBI lineage: Eukaryota > Metazoa > Chordata > Aves > Passeriformes > Corvidae > Corvus > Corvus kubaryi. The sequence goes on from NW_024580659.1 coordinate 1,607,144, forward strand.
TCCCAGCAAGAGGAAAAACCTACATCTCGAAGAAGCTGACACGCTATTTAAATTGGATTGGAGTGCCTACGAAAGGTGATGGATTTATTTTTGTTTACATCGGAAGGACAGGGCACAACGTTAGGTGGTTTATAAACCTGATTTCCAGTAATTTTGTTGCCAAGTTTGACTACTGAAAATCCTTCTGCTTTGTTAATGTATTTTCAAGCAATAACATACACAGGCACTCTGCATTTAAGTGTTTATTGTTTAAATTTTAAGTGTTAATTGGTCAAATTCTGTTGACTATCCCTTTACCTCCTTGTTCTGCCAGGTGCCTAAATCAACCTTTTTCCCATATCATTAAACACTGCCCTTTTTTTGTTTATTTATTTTTTCCTTCTTTTCCTTTCTTCACGTGGGTGAAAAGGAATGTTGTTTACAAGCAGTTGAGCAGTCGGCACTTCTGGGTTAAATTTCCAGATTTCTCCCATCTTTTTTCTCTGTGAACTTTGTGCTACTTGCAATTCTCTACTTCTTTGTGTTTGTGGAATGACTTGCAATTCTTTGTCTAAATACTAAGCCCAAGGACTGAGGCAGCCAACTGCCACTTGTTATCACCTTCTTAAGGATTTATCTGTGTGTTTTGGGCAGGAAATGGCTCAGATTGGCTGTGCCAAGGACCTGGCTGGGTTCCTGTGGTATCTTGTGGGCCCAGTAAACAGAACCTAAGTCCATTCGAGGTTCTGAGCAGCCACCTCCCCTTCCTTCTCCTCTCTCTTGCAGAAGAGCAAGACACTTTTAGTGTGCTGTGATTCTGTGTCCAGTGCAGTAATAGTAGTTTTATGCCTAGTTAATAATTTAAATGACATTAAACATATGAGATCATCCTAAAGTGTGGAGTTTTGGCTGGATATTTAGACATGTATTTCCTAGTAGCTCTAAGAAGTCAAGATGAAAAGTTCTGGTCTATGTTTAAGCTGCGTTTTGATTCTAGGGTGAAACTTTTTGTGTTGGTGTTTTCCTAAGCTTTTAGAAACTTGGATAATGTGCTTTATTTAGAAGAGACATTATGGGGGATATATTATATTGTTTAAATATGAGAGTTTACAGGATTTAAATTATCACTTGATTTTGACTGTTTTCATGTGGTTTAACCCTTCTGATGACCAGTATCAGCTAGTTGAAGAGTTCAGTTTTATCCATTAGGCTGAAATGGAATAGCACTCTTAAGTAGTTTAGCCTATATCCAAGGTGAGAAAATCCTTGTATTTTAGATACGTATCTAACTGAAATTTATGAGATGTGTTATGTCTATATATGTCATTATGTTTGAGCACTTCACTGTGTGAGCTTTGAAAAGCAGAAGTCTGGTATTGGACAACAAACAAGATATTACCCACATCTGGCTCACGCTTGGTTGAATATATCCCAAATACTGATTCTGCTGTAGGTGTGGTTTGGCTCAGCTATAGGAAAAATTCCGTGGGCTACTGTGAGCAGCACATCAGGAAACATACATACTTGTGCTAATGAAAAACAGGTAGAGCATTGTTGCCAAATTTTACAAAAATGTGCAACATGAAGCTGCCATATGAGCTTCTATCCTGGGTTGCTGGGTATTGTTTGTCTTTGTTAGAAAGGGTGACTTGGGATGTTCTCAGAAAACCACAGAGCCCTTCTGTTTGTGTCTTCAGTGATGCAATTTTACTGAGTCAACGTAGAACACCTCACTGACTGGCTGAGGGAACAGATGACATTTTCCCTAATTCTTCCAGTTGGTGGGGTTGAATTGATACAGGATCAGTATCGAGTAGCCCTAACATCTGCTACCCTTTGGCTCTTAATGTCTTAAAATTAGTGTGTGCTTAATTTAGCAAGAGTTCTTGTTCTCTGAGACAGATGGTTCAAATTACGAGGTTATGTAAACCACAGAACAGACAAATGCCATCTTTTCATGTAACATTAAGCTGGAGAGTTCAAGAACAGAAGGTGGAGGTAAATAACCCAGGGTTGGTGATGGTTGAATCATTTCAGCCATCATTTCTGTGTTTTCTTCCTTCCAAAATCCTCTCTTGTTTAGACTCTGAAATGGTTAAAAGTACAGAGGACTTTTGTCTGTTTTTGAAGGAAATGAGGTCAATTAGATGTCTGAATAGAATTGTGTTGCAATGTGGTTTTTAGATACTAAGTATTGGAAGCTTTTTTGAATAGCTGTGGTTGTGATACCAGTTAGCTTTGGGAAACTTTTCCATAGGCGTGGATGCTAAGAATAAAGGCTGAAGATTGTCCCACTAGATAGCACTTTTTCCTTTGCTGTGCATGGCCCTCTGGCAGTAGCTATTCCTTCTCATGAAATTCATTATTTTTGATTTTTAAAGGGCTATTGTCTGACATCGCTGGCCATATGAACTACTTGCACCTTCTGTTTTCCTAACAAGGACCCACCTTTTCATGTAGCCACTGTGGCCAGTGCTCATTAAAACCATCACAGAATCACCTGGATTGTTCTATAATCCATGTCATGAAAAAATTCCATCAACACTGCTGAGCTCAAACAAAACTTGACTTTTGGGGAAAAAAATAATTTTTATATCTTTATCCTCTGCCTCCAATCCTGACAGCGATCTGTATACAGCAGCTGGTTCTTGAACTCTTTTGTTCCATGTCATTTTTCTTAATTGCAGCCTTATAGTTGTGTCTACTGCTTCTTTTCCTCTTTCCAGAAATGAAGTCTGGCAAATAGTGTTGTACCTTGGCAGCATCTCAAACAGAATGCTTCAGTGTGGTTTAATGTTAAAAAAAAACCCAAAACCAAAAGCTTTGCAGTTCCACAGAAAAGACCTGTAGGTCTGAAACAACTTAAACATTAATTGCATTTCAGAGACCTGCTTTTAGAGCCATTGAATGAAATTAGTTAGGGTTCAGTGTCATTCTGTTCTGAGGCAAAGCAGAACTGTCTTGCCCTAATCCCATACCTGATACTGTGACATGTGTTTGTCCACGGATGTTTTCCACCTTTGCCCAGATAAGGAATAGGAATAGGTGTTTTTTGTTTTTTGACCACTGCTATGAGATCACAGTAAGATTGTTTCATATGTAGGATGATTTTTTAAATTATTTTTTAACAGTTGTTTTTTTTCTTTTCTTTTCTCAGTAAGTGGAACAGGGGTTGTGAAATACTAATCCTTAAGGAATAGAAATATTTGAGCAGGGTTCTGAACAAATGTTTCCACTACTGGAATTTTAAGTTTTGTTTACCTAAAGCAAGATTGTTTAGTTCTATTTAGAGCTCTGCTTTGCTTAAATAAGAGCTGTAAGTTTTGGGAGGTGCTATCTGAATACTGTTTCACTGCACATATACATAGTATAAAAAGCTAATAATCATAATTATTAATTATTATTACATTAATGATCATTACTAGTCCCTTATAGACTTTGAGTAATCCCTGAAAAGGAGGAGAAAAATTTCTTTTTGTTGCCCAGGCAAGCTGGCAGACAAAGGCACTACACTATGGCCACTGAAGTGGAGTGACTACAGCCCAAATGTTCTTTAGCTATTTCCAAGATTTATTGCTGTCTTGCTATTCTAAGCCTCCCAAAACACAAAAAGAAGTATGATACATTGACTTCTTACAGGCCAAGTTGTTTTATCCTTGCAGGAAGTTTGGCTTCAAAGTTGCCATGACTTCTGTCCTTTTCATGTGACTGTTGTTGGCTCCTGCTAATGTTGGTTTCTCTTGGCAGAATTCAATGTCGGTCAGTATCGTCGAGATTTGGTGAAAAAGTATAAATCCTTTGAATTCTTCCTGCCTGACAATGAAGAAGGCTTGAAAATCAGGAAGTAAGTTTTGATTGTGGTTGGTACACAAGGCTAATTGTATTAAAATGATATCCTGTGTAGTTTGCTCTTAGAGATGGCTTGAAGTTGCATTTCTGTATGTTCAGAAGACCCTTAGGGAGACTGCAGGAAAAGATATTCTAGAGAAGGTGGAAAAGTGATTTCTTTTGGCTGATTAAAATTTGGGGGTCTTTTTTTCTTGGTTGTTTCATCTCAAGCATCAAATATGCAGAGAAGTCCTTCCTGATTCCTTTTCGGTAGGATGTGACTACTGTTATTCCTGTAGATACTCTAGGATATTTTCACTCAAAAGCTATTTTAACAAATAGTTATTAGTTTTCCTATCTTTTTGTAAGGTATCAGCTAATAGATACTCCTTCTGCTGCATAATTCCTAAAATCCCATTTTAGAGCTTTTGTTTGGTTCATAAAGAAAAAAACCCACATAACTGCTTTTCTTTTTGATTTGCATAGTGGAATTGTTCATCTGGAGCACTTTGAGTGTATTCATCATTATCTGCTCAAATGAGTGAGAATCAAACATTATTATTTTCTCCTTGAAATTGTGTTTTTGGCCACCATGCAGGTGCCTCATTCAATTAATGTACTGCCTCAAAAACTGCCTTGTTTTGCTAGTGCTGTGCAAAGCAAGGAGAGAAGCAGAGGGAACTTCTGTGTCGAGATGAAGCATTTGAATCTCTGCTCTTGCCTGGAAAGAGGCTGTGCTTTAATGTAGGAACACACCTTGAGAAGAAAGGGTAGATGAGGAGAAAGGTCAGAGCAAGAGGGAGCTGCTTCTTTCCTAGAGGAGATCAAATGAGAAAGTCTTTTGATTTTCTTCAACATTCACTGTACTTTTTAGTATGTTCAGGAAAGCACTTAGAGCATGCAGTATGAAATGAGGAGGAACAGAAATTTGAGACGGATGGAAATAATATTTATTTAGGCTACTTAAAATAGCCTAAATAAAGACTGTTTTGTTCTTAATTCAGCTTCACCTTACACATCAAAAACGTCTGGACTTTCCTACTGTCTGGACTTTGTTTTGTGGCTGTCCTTTGCCTTGTCCTCTCCCTCTCTTCCCTTTCCCCCTCAGCAGCAGAGTGTTGCTAAAGCCAAAGGAGAGCAGCTTGCATAAGAACCTCCCAGTCCTTTGGGATAAAGAGCAGTTGTGAGGTGCATTAGCCTTGCAAGCCACTACCTTTTGCTTACAGGTAGAGCCAAATCTTTTAATGTGCCTCTGTGTCACCTATTAGACTAAATGTTGAGGGATGTAGCATGAAATGGGCTGTGTGAGATGATCTGCCTGGTTAGCAATGAGTAAAGAGGGTTTGTATTTATTCAGTGAAGACCTGAGTGATGAATCTCAGCTCCTGACATCTGTTAACTGTGCTGATGTGGAAATACTGTCAGGATTGGAAAGCCTTCATTTCTCTTTCAAGATAAAGCTGTGCTTGCAGAAGATGGTAAATAGAGGAGTTATGAATTTCAATCTGGAAGTCAAAATCGAGGAGTAATGCAGGGAAGGGCTGTTGAAATGGGCAGGCTTTTATGTTGGTACTGCAAAGAGGCTGTACTTACTGGGAATAAATGGGGCTTTGTTCTGCTAACAAGTAAATCGTGTACAATGTTAATGTTGCCCTCCAGCATTACTGATGTGTTAGGAATCATAATGGACTTGGAACATAATGCTAATGCTGGGGACATAAGAAAGTTGCATATTAATGTGTTCTTATCCAGATTTAACACAAGTGTAAAGTATGTCAGGGTGGGGATTTTTGGTGTTTGTGTCCTCAGCTGTCTCCAGTACTAATTACACTGGGTGGGTGACTGCAGTGGGATGATAGTTCACCTCAGTCACTAATACTTGATGCTACCTTTGCTTTGTTTTGCTCTGTTTTAACAATTTTTTTTTTTTTACGTAAGCAGTTTTCACACAGTAGCTCAAAAGGGAGTAAGTAGATTGCTGAAAAGCAGTTGTGTCTCCACTTCAACTCAGTGCCCCAAGATAAAGGCCTTAAGTTCGTTTATTTTTTTACTTTTTGGCATTTTGAGAGTCAAATTAAGAAGCAAGTATGTATGAATAGGTAATTGGGAAAAGCATACAGTTGCAGGGGGTGATTCAGTGATATTATTTTAGATCAGTGGAAGTGTATCCTGGTCAGCAAAGTTGACAGATGTTCTGTGGACATGTGTAGCCGTATCAGTGACACAGAGGAGCAAGGTGACACGGCCACATTTCCTTAGTGTAGCTTGGCTGACCTCTGTTGGTTTTTTTCCCGTGTCTGGAGGCAGGTCTGTTTTTTAGGTAGATTATCTAACGTTTGAAGGGCGCTTTGCTCACAAGTGCATTTAAAAAAAATAGCCTTAACCAGCATTTGACTTTGATTCTCTCCTTCTGAAGACAGTGTGCCTTAGCAGCGCTGAACGACGTCCGGCAGTACCTCAGTGAAGAGAACGGGCATGTGGCTGTAAGTTTCTTGTTGAAGACATCTTCTTGAGATGCCTCTGCACTAAACACTGTGTGTCTGCTGGATAATACACAGCCTGAGTAATTCCAATAGCAAGAAAAAAGTCCACCTTCTCTCCACATTACTATAGGACTGTGCTCCACAATGTACCATTAAACACGTCTGCCGTTTTGCTTGCGTGTCCATTTGATAGTGTTCCAAGTGGAAGGTAAAGACTTGCTGAACAAAAAGTATCCTCTGTATTGCTCGGCAGTTGTGTTACTGGCATGAGAAATGTCTGAAGAGAGCAGGAGAAACTTGTAATAAATTGATTTGTACCTGAGTATTTAACAATGGGATGCAAAACATCAGTTCTTCAACCATTGTGTTTTGAGACTAATTAAAAAATTTTTTTTCTTAAGACTACTGACATAACTCTGGGGTTTTTATTAACTAATCAGGGAAAACCATTAGCTATAAGTTCTTCTGGGTACACGAGGTATATGTTATGCTTTGGCAAACTGCATACTTTAGTAAAACACTGATGTGTTCAGAGCTAAACTGAGTTCCTAGAAAAAGGGCTGCATTGATTGTGTTATTCATGGGTAGGATTTACAACTCTTGCAAATCTTCTGCCCTTAAGTTTCACACTTCCATTGTGAATAGCAGAGTGATTGCAGCATCTTTAATTTGTAGCATAAGTTCACTAAGAACTTATGCATTAGTATTTAATGCTGATAATGGGCCAGGAGGAAGAGTCTCTCCTGCACTGTGTGCTAGGCTTAAATTCTGATTTCCTTTTCCAAATCCAGAGTTCTGCTAGTAGTGCTTTCAAAATGTTACTGATTTTTAGTATTTAGAATAGAATGTGAGTAAAGTAAGAATGTCCTTGTTTTCCTGTTGAGCTTGTTGAGGTAGTGGGGTAGAGGGGAGGGGAGTTGTTTCCATTTGCTTTCCTTCACGCTCAGGGACTTTGAATCCATTTTTTTGTTGTTACTAACACAGTGCTTTCCGTAGGCTGTGATTTTGTAATTCCTTTCTTTCTCTCCTTTTAATTGTTCCTAGGTCTTTGATGCTACAAATACAACTCGAGAACGTAGAGAAACTATTTATAAATTTGGTGAAGAAAATGGATATAAGGTGAGTCAAAGCAAAGCAGTTCTGAGCTGTTGCCTGATCAAATAAGGCAGTGATAGTTTTCCCCTTCTCTGTACTCTCAGTGCACTAGTACAAGCCACATCCTTCTTAGAGGTTTAATCAGTAGTTTGTTTTGTGTTCCTAAGCATTATGTGTGATTAGAAGTAATTCAGTCCTCTTTTTTCTCATCTTTAGTGTTTGTACTGTTTGGAGCTAAGCTATTTTGTGTTGTGGCTTCAATTCTGTCATCCTGGACCTGTGGTCATGAGTGCAGTGTCAGAAAGAGCATTTAAAATACAGTTCTTCATGCAGTTCAGATCTTTGCTGCAGAAACACAAAGGGGATTCTGTGTTAGTTCTGTACAAACCGAAAACTTTGTGGCTTTCTGCCTTCTGGTTTTGCATTTAGCTGTTCTCCAGTCATCTTTCATTTCCTCTGAACTTAATCTCTGTAAGCCTTTGACACAGCAAAACACAAGCCCCTTTTAAACCAAGGCTACTCTGTTAGCTGAGAGGCTTCTAAAGTGTTATTTCAGAAGCTTTAGTTACTGTTTGTGGGGCTGAACTTGCATCCTCTGCATTTGTTTCTTCCTCTTCCATCCTACAATTTTTCTGCTGCAAAAATTTTCCACTTCCAAGCACGGTGTGTCATGGAATGGTGAGCCAGGAATTTCTGATGAGAGGGTTTGGAGAAGCTTTCTGAGTAAATGGAGGGAGATTTAAGACATGACTCTTTTAAAAAGGCCTTGGCATGCAAGTGGGCAACATGCTGCTTGTGTGTGTTAGTATCCAGAGGTGTTTTCATGCATCTTGCTTCTTCCTCCCTTCTGTTCATGTGGCTCCCATTTGGACTGAAGACTTTTTTCGTGGAGTCTGTATGTGTCGATCCAGAGGTCATTGCTGCAAACATTGTGGTGAGTAAAGGAAAGTTTGCTTTAACTGCTTGGCACTGGGAGTTTTAAAGTAGCTCAGTAGTTTTAGCAGTACATGATAAGAACTTCCAAGAGCGAAAGCCCCACATTAGCTTTCATTAATGGAAAGAACACTTTTTTTCCCTGTCCATGTGAATGTTACTAGCTCAGAAGTTTAAGTCTCTGAAGAATAGTTTTTTTTTTGCTTTACATGTACTTTAATGGTGTTGCAGACAAAACTTTGTGTCATGTTCTTCCACTCCCTATTTCTTTAAACATCCATGAAGAAGAGAAAGAAACTTAAATACTGTTCTGCTGGTTTTATTTTAAACAGCAAGTGAAGCTGGGTAGTCCTGACTATGTTGATTGTAGTAATGATGAAGCAACAGAAGACTTCATGAAAAGAATAGAGTGCTACAAGAACTCATATGAGACTTTAGATGAAACTCTGGACAAGTAAGTCATGAAACAACACTGTGATCACAGCTGATGATCACAATATTATTAAAATGTTTTCTTAAGGTTTGGGGCATCCTGTATTGGGGATTAGTGCTTTCAAGTCATGTATTTCAGTGTCTTGAGCTCTCTCTCCTTTGGCAAACTAGAGAGTGTTGACTCTAGGGGTGTAGCATGGAAACTTCCTTGTTTGAGGAAAATTGGCTAGTGAGTCTAGTCTGGGACAATATTCTTTTTGATTTTCCCACTTGGAGAATGTTGTTACTCTTCTGGGATAGAATCAGCATTTAGCATTTATTCCAGACTTTCTACAGTGGTTGGTTGGTACTTGTTTTTTTGGTATGTAGAGGAGACCTGAGTGATTTGTAAGCATAGCTTAATTGGTTGGCATGGTTAAGGTTACTTGTGAACACATCTGTCTTAAAAATGTGACTACTAAATTAATTTCTTTGTGCTTGCAAAATTATCCTGCAGATGCAGGGCTGTGGGAAACTGCCTTAGCTACATTATTTATCCTCGTGCCAAAGCATTCTTCTGGTTTTTATTGCCTTTGAACTCTTGAAAAGAAGGTAGGGATAAGTCATGTGAGGAGGAGCCCCATTCCTCTTACTACTGCCTATTTTCAGAGTAGGGTTTGGAGCTGCAGCCATCCCAGGTGCTGCTGGTTTGTTCCAGGCCAGAGCTGCAGAGGAGGCTGAGCTGCATTTTAATGTGATTGAGCGTGAGCAGCGTGAAGCCGGTTCAGTTGGCTCAGTCCATGCGTGTAATTCCCGTGATGGACCTAATGGCTGTGCCTGGCTGGAATAGTAATGATTAGCTCCAAGGAACACGGGCAGGAATGAGGGTGGTGATGCTTGTTTCTCACTACCTCAGTTTGGTTTTATTATCAGTTTTCTTGTTTTATGGCAGTGTGATGTCTCAAACGCATCACTAGAAACCTATAGTGGTTATTTTCAGCTTATGAGACATTTTTCCTTGTGTAAACTAGAGGCTGCTCTAGAATGATAGCTCAGATGATAAAGAATAAGCAGTGAAAATAGAAATTATAAGCTGTCTGATGCTGAGAAGGTACTGGTGGGGTAAATTACAGTACTGTTAACAAAGAGCTGTTCACAGAGCAATTGAGAAAATGTCTTGCTTCAGACTACTCCCTCACTCTTCTGGTGCCCTAGTTTTTCTGGAGGGGATTAACTGAGATGGATAATTAGTGACCATTCCTTTTGGCCCCTGGGTGCAATCAGACAAAGACTTGCTGATGGAAAGTATTTGTAACCTGGGGAAAAAGAAATCTGGTTTTGAAAAATAGCTGGATATCTTACTTAGCTGTGGTAACTTAAGTGATTCCACTGAATCTCCCTTTCACTGTGTGGGCTGTATTTTTCCAAGAGGAGGATCTAGATTTGGATGAATTGCAAATAAAGGAAGCAGAAAAGAAAGTGATGTGAGCAGCTCCACGTGAAAGGAATAGAGTTCATCCTGTACCTTTGGAGTACTGCGTTGTTTCTTAGGACTAATGCATATTCCATGGCTAATTGGGGATTTTTTCATTGCTTTGGCTTGTCGCCCCTTTGTTTTATAATGAGAGAGAGAGTGGAAAGATTGTGGTACGTGCTAATAGAAACAATGGGGAATCTTACTTTTTTTTTCTCCCAACTTGCTCATGAAAGGGATCTTTCTTACATTAAAATTATGGATGTCGGAAGGAGTTATCTTGTGAACAGAGTGATGGATCACATCCAGAGCCGGATTGTCTACTACCTCATGAATATCCATGTGACTCCTCGGTCAATCTACCTCTGCCGACATGGAGAGAGTGAGCTCAATCTGAAGGGGAGAATAGGAGGAGATCCTGGGCTGTCTGTCAGGGGGAAAGAAGTAAGTACCTCCAGACAGGCGTGACTCTGTTCTCTTTGTGTTCGTGCTGGGCAATTACAGCTTTCCTCCTCTGCTGCCTTTTCCTCTTAATGAGTTTAAATGACTTTTTTAGTTGCATGTTTGGGTAGCGGAAACAGGATGGACACTGTGTGTGTTGTGGTATGTACTCTTTTATCTGTTTGTCTTTCTGTTGGCTGAAATTCCTTTTTAATCCTACAGCACAAAGCAGTTGGCAAGAGAGCTTTATTTTTTAACTATATTTTTGTAAAATCCTCACTAGTTGGATAATTGGGAAAGTGTACACAAGTTAAAGCTGAAAGGAAAACTCCTGGAGGGAAAGCTAGGAACTGCTGAAAACTTGTATTTTCTTTGTACTTCTTTTCTTTCTCCTGTCCCTCGTGGATAATGGAGTATGTTGTATGTCTTAGCAAAAACTTTGACAGTCTTTTGGAAAAGCTACAGTGAGCTTATAGAGGCTGGAACCCGTGTATTCTAAACTGAAGGCCGTGTGTTGGCTCTGAGCCCTCATCCAGTGTCTCTTGGTTTTTATTCCAGTTTGCCAGAAGCTTGGCACAGTTTATTAATGAGCAAAATATCAAAGATCTGAAAGTTTGGACCAGCCAGATGAAAAGGACAATTCAGACTGCTGAAGCCTTGGGAGTGCCTTATGAGCAGTGGAAGGTTTTGAATGAGATAGATGCAGTAAGTTCTTCTCTTTTAAATGCCTAATAAGTTGCTTTGATTGCTAGAGATGAAGAAAGTACTTAGTTTTTTAATATGTCTTTTATGGGATAGAAAATCATTGAAGCCGCCTCTAGAGGCTGGAAATAGTTGTCATTACCTGTAAACAAGGGTAAATGTTTTATTAAATTGTTAATTTATTCTTCCTTTGTCTTTCCCAGTAAAACATTCCTCTGTAGAAGCCACGATGCTATGAAATTTTGGTTAGTTGGGCTTGGAAGGAAGTTTGTGGTGGGGGGCTTTTGCTAGCTGGCAATTCCCAACTGCACCTGTAAGATATATTAGCAGGTGCAATAGATAAAACATAACCTTGCTTGCCCATATATGTAACTTCATCTGTGTAGGGATTTAATGATTCCTGCTAACCACCTCTGAGTCAAGCTGAATGTCCTGTTCATCGTGTGTGTCAGAGTAGCAAAATACAACTGTTAGAGGTTATTTATATATGGTTTTATTTAAGAGTGGTATCTGCTTTTTGCATTGCTGGAAATACATGTTTTTTAAATAATTTTCATTACCGACAGGGAGTGTGTGAAGAAATGACATATGAAGAAATACAGGAAAATTACCCGCTTGAATTTGCACTGAGAGACCAAGACAAATACAGATACAGATACCCTAAAGGGGAGGTATGCTATTTTTAATCTCTCAAGTTGAAGGGCTTCCTTGTCTTCTTGAATATGTGCATGCTGGCTTTTGGAAGGAAAAATAAATTTTAAAATTAATGAAAAGGTTGTTCCTTTCTCCATGGAAAAGCACATAGGATTTTGCAAGGATTGAGCCCAGACCACTTAATTTGATTCAGGGCTTGAAAAATAAAACAATAAATTTAGAAAATAATGGAGAGATTTGATCTTGTGGGCATCATTCCTGTGCTGGTCCTGCAGTGATAAAGCAGGAGGAATTATTGCAGGGCTTCAACTGTTGCAGATGCAAACATGCTGCTAAGATGGCTTATTTCTATTCATCCCTGCTCTTGGTGGTGGTTGTTTTGCAGGCAGCTCTGTCTGAAATGCTGGGGACATCTCCAGCCACATTATTAAACTTCTTGCCTCTGGGAAAATCAACTTGCTGATGTCTTTTCTAAAGCAGCCCCAGTACAGTGCAGCGATGGCCAGATGGTCACAGGGCCGTCCATGGGTGCTGAAGGTTTGGGCAGCAGGAAGGAGGGATCGGCCCAGCTGCTCCTGCTTGAGCTGTGGGGAGGCAGAACTCTGGCTTCTTTCTCAAGAGTAATCCCTGTGACAAGAGCAGTGTTCCTGGCAGGGTGACCCCGGCCTTGTTCATGAGGCAGTCATTAAGCTGCAAAGTTCTCCTCATCCATTTGAGCAAGGAGTGTTTGTTTTTCAAACCAGTTCGGTCCTGGGAATGGTGACAAGCATTTCAAACTCCCTCAGTGCCTTATGGGGATGAGTTGGTCTCCTTTACCCAAGGCAGTTTTGTGTCTGGTAACAATGTGAGGGGTTTGCACAGCTCTCCGGGGGCTTTCTGTTGTCCAGGGTTCAGTCAGCAGTGCCACTTTGTCCTGCCTGGGGACGAGGGCAAAGGCTTTCTGCTGCGCTTGGTCCCTGCCCTGCTGGGTGACAGGCTGAGCTCTCCACACGTGCAGTACATGACACATTCTGGATGTACTTGGCACATTTCAGAAGTAGTGTCTTTACCCTGTGTGTGAAAATTAACTGAGTCGTGCCCATGCAGGAGCCCTGCTGTTCACCTGCAGCAGCAATTCCCTGTGCACGGCCAGGCAGGACAGGTCACCAGCGAGTCCCTGTGCTGACTCTCGGTGGGATGGTGGCTGCCATCACCAGGCCAGTTCAGTGTGCCCACGGCTTGTTTTGAAAGGGCAGACTGGGCAAGTCAGGCTTTGTGAACTCTTTGCATGCTGACTCTTGGCTGGGCTTCCTAGATTTGTGCTTGGAAGAGAGATGCTTTTGAAGATGAGCTATGGAAAATAACGTGCAAGACTCGTATTTGCAGACGTGAATTAAATCTTAGGGATTTTTTGGAAATTCTTGATCAAAGGGCTAATTTAATAAAGCTTTTCTGTGAGAGAGATTTGTTTTGGTATGTGTATAATAAAATGTGTTACGTGTATGCTCAGGTCTGAACTGTGTTCTTAGTTTAAGGAAGATTACTACAGCAGTATTTGTCTGTGCACTAAACATTTAGAAGATGACTAATATGAAAGTAAGATCCCCTCTTCATACATATACTGTTCAAAGAGTTTTCCCTTTTTAATGTGCTGTGTGTTTCTCCTCCCCTCCCAGTCCTATGAAGATCTTGTTCAGAGGCTGGAGCCAGTAATTATGGAACTTGAAAGGCAGGAAAATGTGCTTGTCATTTGTCACCAAGCTGTCATGCGCTGTTTGCTTGCATACTTCCTTGACAAGCCCGCAGGTAAGTCTTCCTTGATACAGTACAAACAATCTGCTTTTTTGAAAATTTACTACTTAAGGTTCCAAACAGTAAATTCTGACAATTTGTTGTATTATCAGAGGCTGGTTTTGCTAGGCAAGTACCCAAGTGTAATTTTTCGTATTTGACCCCCATGTGAAACATGTTAGTTGATGTTACTGGGCTGCTTCTCACTTAAATACTGTGATGTTTGTTTTTTGCTTTGATTAGCATCTCTGTTGCACGGTAGGAAAACAGATATACTGTTAGGTAAAAAGCCATTCCAGTGGTTGACCTGAAACATAACAGAAAAGTTACTTGTAACCCGTATTTCATGACTAATTTGTGGTTTGATTTCTCAGAACAACTGCCCTACCTGAAGTGCCCACTGCATACTGTCTTAAAGCTAACCCCGGTGGCTTACGGTAAGTGCAATTAAGTATATTTAATGTATGTCTGGGTGTATTGTCTTTGTCATCAGCAAAGGCTGTGAAGCATTTAAAACACACTTTATTTTGCTTTAAAAGAGTTAGGTTTGACATTGCATGATGCCTACGGAGCTTTGTTAGAATAAATGAATCCTTTGGATTACACGTGCTTTGCCTTGTGCCAGGAAGCATGTATGTATTGCTGAAGGACTGAAACCACCAGTGGCTGTAACTGCTGGAGGGGACAGTTTTGTGCTCAGTTCATACTCTATTTCACTAATTCTTCTGGCAAACCATGCATTTACACGTCTGGTACAGCAAGATCTGAGTTTTTATTGATGTATTGGAGGGTACTGCTTTTCAGAAGACAGGCACAATTCATCTTGCAAAATGATGAATCTACACAAATGTGTTCCCTTAGCCTTAAATAACTCTGTTCTCTTTTCCTGAAGTATTTTTTCCATGGACCATCACAGTACCACATGAACTCACCTTGTTTGTTGATGTTGGCATTTGTTTGTCAGCAGCTGTTCCTGGTGATTGGCTCAAGGGCTCCCTGGGCAGTGTGGGGTGTGGGTTACAGCGTGCCCTGCTTGGGCTTTAGGCTGATTGCTGATGGGGTTTTGTGTGTGTTCCCAGTCCAGCTTAGTGTGTGCCTGCTGTTCATTTTCGTTAAGTGATGGCTGAGTTGTATCTGCTGATATCCCACTTCAGAAGATCATCTTAGGCAGAGAATTATCTGTACAGCTTACCAGGCAAAATGGATTGCCCAAAAATGTTGGTTCAGTCATTAATTGGAAGCTGTCTTTGATTGTCAGCTCTGAAAAGGAAAGGTCTACATCTGCACTTTGTTTTCTGTTAAGTTTCAAATCAAGTTGAAACAAAGAATATTATGAAACAAAGTAGCTGCTACACTGGGAAAGCTGTCTGAAGGAATTTTTGTGGTTTGATTGCAGTGTCCTCCTACAGGAACGACAGCCTGTGCTGTGCTGACACCTGGTGTTCCCAGCCTTGCATGACAACCTGGGGCTTTGAAAATAAAGATTCAGCGCAGTTAAAACTTGGGTTTTTTAAAACTGGATTCTTCTGACCTGCTAGGCTCTGCCTGTTTTCCACAGCAGGGTTTTGTTTTGGGGTTCAGTTTGGTTTTTTGGGGGTTCTCTGGTGATTTTGTTGTTGTTGCTGTTTTCCTTTCTTTTTTTGAGGGGGAGAGAAGTTGGGTGACAGTTCATAAATTTTAAGGGGGCCTGGATGTTTGCAGTGTTTGCTCACGCACTGAGGAAGGAAACAAAGTGGTATGAAACACTGTCCTTGCCCTTTTGACTTGAGTGAAAGAAATGCCATTGTCCTTTTTAAACTGTTTGATACATGTATCTGATGAGCACATTTCAGCCAACCTACATTTTGGGATTCAGCCATCTGAAAACACAAGGACTGTGCAAATTATTTCTGCAGTACTGGTCTATGGCACTGCTCCAAGCTGATGTGTCACTTGGCTCCAGCCAGGCAGGATGCAGGGTCAGACCTGGGGGTTTGATACCTCCCAGCTAAGCCTGTTCTGGGGAAATGCCTCCCCTGGGGGTTTGCTCTTCCTGGTGTTGGAGAGGAGCAGCATTCCCACCTTAAGATCTGATCTGCAGTAGGGGAACATCTGTTACAGCCTGACAGCTGGATCAGGGTAGATGAGACTTCTACCCAGCAGTCCAGGGCAGTGGTGGTCTATGGAAAGAGAAACTGCAGCTTGCTGTGGATATGAACTTGCTCATCAGTAATTAAAAACGAGCTGGGAGTATGCACATGGTGATTACTGTGGAGCAAGGCATGTCCCTTTAGTTTATATTTAAAGCTTTCCACATGATGCTCTCTTTGGATCTAAACTCAGCTCGTGAGAGGTCTCTGCAGTGTCTGCTGTGTAACAGTCGTGAGTAAAGGCCAGCAGCAGGGCTCAGAGCTTGTCTTGGCTTGGTCTCAAGGGTCACAGTGGATCTGTAGACAGAAGGATGAGTAAGGATCCTGTTCCACTGGTAGATGTCTGCTTTTCCTCCTTAAAATCTGTTTTATGGCTCACTGTTTCTCTGCATTCTGGCCCTCCCACAGTGGTTGCTCACAGTGTTCCTGACAAATGGGCTGTCTCAGAACAGGCTTTCCTAAGGGAAGGCAAATCCTGGCCTTACTAATCTATTTCTATTTTTTTTAAGGTGCAGTGGCTTTCTAAGGAAATCCCCTTTTTTTGTCATGTAGCAATTCTATGGAGTGTGTTACAGTTTTAGAGAACAAGTGAGGAGAAAAATCTGGAAACATTCTTGTGATAGAGGATGGACTCTGGTGTGTCAGAGGAAGTGACTATTAATGGATGTTGTGTAGGGTAGTGGTAGCTTGTAAAAGTCATGTTTGTGTGAGAGAAGCCAGGGTTTGGCAATCAGATACTGCTTGAAGTGCTGTGGCCATGGAGTAGTGAGTAGATATATCATTCTCTAAGTGGGTCAGTTGATACTACCTGGGAAATAGTTGTTTATTCTCACTTTTTAATTTTTCTTGCCTCACTGACATTTTGAGTTTTTGAATGCAAAGCAGAAGTTCCTTTTCAGGAGTCAGCTTTGAAGTTCTGTTTAGCTTTAGGTGTTAAAACTGCTTTGCACGTGCAGAGGAATGGGGGTTGCTGACAACACACACTGTACCTTCTTGTAGTTGCTTTTATGTTTAAAAAATGAGAGCAGCGTTTATCTTCTTAGAATTTCCATGTAATATAGAAGTCTAGGATGTTTAAAACACAAAAAGTTACAAATAACTTTCTCAGTGAATGTTTGTGTATGTTTAAAAAAATAATTTTTTTCAAAGAAAATAATGGTAAAGCTAAGGTGAGGAGATGGTTTATCAGATTGACAATAATATTCATCCAGGTGGAACAGATTAATTTCTGTAGCTTTAGCTCTCCAGAATTCAGGAAATTCTGGTATAAATCAGAAGGGAAAAGGGATTAACTTTCACCAACTCAAAGTTAGATTGTACTTTTTTTATAAGTTCGCTTTTAAAGCAGATGTATCTAAAAATGTGTTTTCTATCAACAGGATGTAAAGTAGAATCTATATTTCTGAATGTCGAAGCTGTAAACACACACAGAGATAAACCTGAGGTAAGAATATTTTTCAAATTGGAGAACTTGATGTACTGTCTGAGTTGATTTCCATTGTCCTTGTGGCTAGAATTGATTTGATAACTCAGCTGAGTGTATTCTATTTTACATGTGAAGCTTTGCTACTGGTTTACTGTGAGGGGGGAGCAAATTTTTTATTGACCAAATTTATATATGAGTTCTAGCTGGAATAGTTTATCTTTGAGAAATGAATGAGAATTTGAAGATGTGGTGTCAGTCTAAAAACTGTATAAAGTTCTGCCAGGCTTTGTCACTCAGCAGCAGTAGGTGTAGTCAACAGTTGTGTTACGAATGCCACGCTTATTCTGGGGAGAGAAATCATCAGCTTTTTCATCACTGTGGTTATTGCTGTATGAAAAAGAGGAATTTATGATGTCACCTGTGTTTTAAGCCAAAGCTGGAGAGGAAGACTAGATCTCGGGAAACAGCAGGACAACCAGGGGAAGGAAATTGAGCATGTTTGTGAAATGTAAGTGGAGAGATGTTGGCCCATGGGGGCAGCTCCGTGCCCTGCCTGTGTCAGGCACAGGCTCTCTGTGCTCCTCAGTGTTCACCTGAGCTCAGGCTGATTCTGCTGCTTGTGCCAAGCTCCTCCTTCGCTGCATCATGAAAGTTGTGTGAAATGCATCATGATTAAAGATCTCTGGTTCCCTTGCAGATGCTCATGCTAATGCCACCAGGCGTGGCAGTGATTCCGTGCTGAGGTTAGGAGCAGTGCCTACTGGTGAATTGGAAGTCAGTTTGATAACATGAGAAAAAAGGGCTGTGTTTGGTGGTTTTCAGAGCAACAGTTTATGGTGAAAAGAATATAGTGAGAAATGAGGTTTTATGTGTGTAGTCAAGAGAGCATGTGACACAAAGTGCCTTTCATAACTGAGGGTTCACTCCTGTGCAGAATTCATGCTGGAGTTCATTGCTGAATTCTTCTGCAAAGAAGTTTTGTTTTAATGACCTGGGTATTCCAAGTTCTGAAAATACTGACTTTTCGACATTTTGTCTTCAACAACTGCATTGAATATTTCCTCTCCTCCTTTTTCTGCTTGTTGTTCTGCTTTGCCATTTTGTATCTTAGTTTGATTTGTCATGTTTAGGAAATCTGGTCTGTGTTTTTGCAGTACCTAAAGCTGGAGAAGCATTGTGAAAATCCATGAGAGTCTCAGAGCAGTAGGTTATTTGTGTTAAATGGTGTAGATGAACATCTTTAGTTTGGCTGATCAAAATATCTGTGCTGAATTTACAGCTTGCTGAAATGTTGCTGAAAATGCCACTTCTCTAACTAAAGAGGTTTATTTCAAGGGGGAAAGCTCTGCCTGAATCCCCAAGTGACTCTCCACAAGTCTAGCAAGTGATGTGGCCACGCTGGCAACTGGTGTGGGGTGGCTGTATTCAGGTGCATGTAGAGGATCATGAAGACACTTCCATTGCAGTGGACTCAAAGACACAAGACTGATTTGAGTGAATGAATTCTATAAAAATAAAAAAAGGAGTAGTGGCATTTTCATAAAAACCCCTCAAATTCTCGTCTCCCTCTGCCCCAAAGGAAACCCAGCCTGGTGAATATGGATGATGTTACACTGTTCAGGTAGTGGGTCTGAATGAAGTGGGTCCTGTCCGCATTTAATTGCTGCTCAGAGGACAATGAAAATTTCAAAAGCTTTCATTTAAATCACCTACGAAAATGTTAATTACTTCTGTAAAATTAAGTTTTCAAGTAGTCTATTGAAGTCAAAGCATTTAATTAAATACAGTGTCACACAACAGCATTGTTAAACAATGAAACCATTGGATTGAGAATTGCCCAGTGTGCTGTTCTGTGACCCACCAGTCACTTGTAGTCTGTGCTCCAGAACAGTGCCCTCCTTTTGGGCTCAGCTGAAAACATCTATTTTCACATGGCAGAAAGCAGGCAAAGCTCTGGAGTGTTTGTGGTATGTGTGAACCTCAGAGTACCATGGTGATTTGTCTGGAGCAGATTGGAGCCTTGTTTTTGTCAGCATTGTAGTGGCTGAAGTTCTGACCTTTTCCAATGAAGGAGTCTATAGTCTTTTACAGAAAATAATTCAGGGGAGTTGCTTTAGCTGTTGTTGGGTCCCTTCCTAGGGCCAGAAAACAAGTGCTGGGGTGAAATGTCTGCTTTGCACATCTGGCTTGGTTGGTGAATAACAGAGAGGGCATTACTCATAGCCAGATCTCTTTTTTTATTTGTTGAGGGGATATGGGGAGGGAGAATATTAGTGCAAGGTGAGCTGGCTTACCACAGTGAGGAACAAGTTAAGACTAATAAAACCCATCAGTGTGAAGTTTGAAGATTTGGCAATGATTTGGCCTAAAACGGGTCTTGTAAGAAACTTCAGAACAGTTTATCATGGTCTGCTCTCTTGGTAGAAAGGAGAATATTAATTGCACAGGCTTTGGGACTTGCAGGAGGTGGTGACAAAGCAGATGTGATTCCTGACGTGTTTGGCTGCACTCGGGTCTTGGTTTCATTTGGTTTTGACATTCAACGCATCATTCAATTATTCATTGTTTTTCTGCAGCCTCTGCAAAAGGAGGGGAGATCTAGTTGGTGTGATCAGCCTTGAATGGTTAAGGTGTCTGAGAGCATATTTTTAATTTTGTTAGAGGTGGTTTGTTGCCTGTAACATAAACGTGTTAAAAATGGCACAGAAGCATGTGGCATTTCAGCAAAAGACTGGAAAGTTGCTCAGTGAATAGATGTGTTTGTGCTGAAGCACATGATTAGGTGGATTCCTGCTTGGGCCTGTAAAAGACTTCCTCTTAAATGTGACTGACTTGAGCTTTGGGTAGTGCTGTCAGCAAGGGAGCAGTGATCACTGTAAATACATTTTCCTGCTGTCTTGTTCTGGGACAGTGACCTGCTCTCGGGGTGTGGGGGCTAAAAACATCTCTGCTTCTCAATCAACCCAGCCGTGTACTTATGAAGGGATCTGATTGGTGGTTTTTGTTGGTCTTACTGCTGCATGATAAACATTCTCTATATTTTTATTATTGTACAGAATGTAGACATTTCCAGACCTCCTGAGGATGCACTTGTAACTGCCCCTGCTCATCAATGAATCCCGTGTGCTGACCAACTATTGAACTTGGGGTGCTGTTCTTGTCCTGCTACTTCAAAATAAATTGAAAAACTAATCATTCCAATCACTTTGAAATAAAAAAGCCCCACCCAAACCAAACCCATAACCCGAATCAGATGTTTGTACAGCGTGTGACTTTGAAAAAATTTATCAAATCACAATAAAACTGTTGCACTGGCTAACTTATTGTGGATGAGTTATCAAACCCTGGTCGGCTCTCACTGGAATGCTGGTTTTGTAAATTGCTGTAATTTAAATATCCTGCAGCATTAAGTTTTATTGTAACAGCCAGCAATCATTTAGTGTTAGTTGCAGTGTGTTTATGAAAGCCATGAAACACAACATCCCGTGTGAGATAAGAAAGTCAAAATTTGTTTTGCCCAGCAGAGCACCAGTATTATCTGTTTCAGGGCCTTTGGGAGTGATTGGTCTGTCGTGTAGTGTAAAATAACAACCCATAATTACTGTAAATCCCTAATCCCACTGATCCACAGCACTAGTGCTCTACATGTGCTAATTAATGATGTGCTGTTGGAGCAGGGTAGCGAGTTTTCACTCTAGTTCCAGGACAATTATTCAAAGACCAGGAATGTGTATAGATGTTTTTAGTAAACAACTTTTGTTAACAGCTGTTCTGCATTAACCAAGCTTTAGGGTTTGCCTGTGGGCAGAAGTGATTTTAAATTCCCTCTTTCCTGCTTTGTATGGGTGTGGGCGATGGAGCACATACAGCTCTGCCCCAGCTGCTGTGTGCCTGGATTTTATGTGGGCTCCAAGAAGCAGTGCTGACCATTCCAGAACAGGGAAGCAGAGTTAACCAGAGGATTTTGTAGCTGGGTGGTGGCTCCAGTAGATGCGGGGTCTCAAACCAGCAGGGCATGAATCCCAAACTGCTCGACAGGAAAGCCTCTTGCAGGAGGGAGGAGACCACAGGCTGTGGGAGATGTGGTGCCTTGGGGCCTTTCTCGTGGTGTTCCATGGGCAACACGAGGCTGTGGAAAGCACCTGTGCCATGGAGCAGGTAGCATTTAGGCAGGGAAAGGCAGAAAAACACTGAGCCTTGGAACTGTTTCCTGAGGTTGTGAAAGTAAGCGGGACTGTAGGTTGTGGAAAGCTTTTATCTCGTAGGTTTCTCAGGTGGTATGTTTTTCCCAAACGAAGACTTTGGAGTAAAAAACGAGTTCTGTATCTGCACTTCTAAAAAAAAACTGTACTGAAGTTTTCAGAAGTTTATAGTGACTGGGAATGTCTGCCATACCCAGACAACCTCCTGGCCAGTGAGCCTCCTGCTGTGGTGCTTGGTGTTTAGTTAAACCACTGTCCCAGAATGGGCTAAGATTGGCACAACCTGGATCATTTTCCTGTTGTTGACATGACTGTGATGTAGGAGTGTTTGGTCACTTTTCTGTGTTTAATTGCTCTGGGGTCTGGGCATAAGTTTTGCCTGCTCTACCCCCTTGCACACAATGAGTCTGGATTTTCTTACCTGACAGTGAGGTGACATTCCTGAGGGATCACAGGGATGCTTGGCCATAGTCAGGTACAGAGGAGCCACATGGAGACAGCTGGGAGTGCTGTCACCTCCACAGGCCACAGCTAAGGAAATACCATCTAAATGAAATTAAATACATTGCATTTCTGGTGGAGCCAAAATCTGTGCAGGCATTTGCTGTGGAAAAACTGCATTTTGCTGCTTGAAAAAGGATGGCTTGGGCTGTCAGAGAAAATGGAGGAGGAGGAGGATGACAGGGGCAGGAACTTGGCCAGAGAGGAAAGCAGAGTTTGCCTGCTCTGTGGCTGGTGGAGGTTGCAGAGGGAAGGGAAGCAGCAGGAGCACCCAGGACCTTCCACTCCTGCCAGCTGCTGCCAGCCAGATTTCCTGGGGCCGTGTCTGCATGTTGTTTTGTGCTGAGCACAGCACTCACTGTGCTGCTGTGTGCAACAGAGCGAAGTGGATATTTAAAAGCAGAATGCTCTAAGGGGTCTCCTCTTACAGCAGGATTGCTCAGCAGCCCTTGCTTTGTCAGTAGAAGAAAGGCCTGATGCTGGATGTGAAGCTCCAGCAGCGGTTCGTGGCACAGTTTGCCAAGGGGCAGCTGACTGATAGAGTGCTGGATGTTTATGCTGTGCTGTTTATTTCTCTGTTTATGCCTGTGCTGGTTCTTGTTTCCAGAAGTTCCTCCTTTTGCCTGCAAGAGCCTTTGTACAAGATCTTCCTGTTCTGCTGTGAAGATCACATGTAGCTGAGTCAAAGTAAAACTGAAAATGGGGCCTGTCCTGTTGGAGACCCACAGCGCTTTGCTGGGTGAGGCTCTGTCCTGTAGGAAAAAAAGTGTACAAAGGGCAGACCATAATGAGGAGACCAGCAACAGAGGTGTAGGAGGGTATTTGAGTTAATCTGTGTACTTTGAGTCTTTCTAGGAAGGACTGGGTGAGACGAACTCTAGTGCAAAGCAGAGTCAGACTCCTCCTGCCTCGGGGAGCAGGCTCTGGAAGCAGCAAGCTGCTGCTGGGGCTGGCCAAGGAAGAGGGTGCATGGCTTGGTACAAACAGCATTTAGGAAAGGTGTGTGGTTTTATTCCTCCTCCTGCGTTTCCCAGGCCATGTTGCTGCTGGTGTGTGCCTGTTCTCAGGATGGTTTGTGCAGGTGTGCTTTGGTGCCAAGCTGTTGCAGGGACACCTTTTGGTCCGAAAAGTAAGGCTGAAACCTCAGTCACCTTTCTAAGCAGCAGCACTGTCCATGTTGTATGGCTTTTCTCTCACAGTGCCCATGGCTGTTCTGGAAGTGGGTACAATCCCAGCTGCCCTCATCCCATCTAATGGGATTCCTGTGAGTAGGAATCCACTTACTGTTAATGAGGATATTGGTCCCTTTCTAAGCCCCTGTTCATCTGGTGTCGCTGCTGGCTGTTGTGTTTAATAAGCCCCTGGGGGTGTTTATCAGGGTTTATCCCAGTTTTCTTCCTTCAAGGTGACAGCTCAGCACACTTTGCTTCCACAGCCTGTTCGTGTTTACTCAAATTCCAGCTTTTTCTGCTTTCAGCTTTCTTGCCTGCTTATCAATATTCCCTATGGGTCTATCTTAGTTGTTAGAATGCTGCTTTTATCTGATACCTCTTATTGACTGAAATAAGCTGTATCTTCTGCCTTGCCTTAATCACCTCATTTCCTTTTAGCTTCATGTTTGAGCTGTCTAGTTCTTGCTGCTTGCAGACTAATTTCCAGTACCTCTGGATTCCTGCATTTTGATGCTCCATTTCATGCTCCATTTAATTTTCTTTGAATCAACATCAGATGTTCAGCTTAAAAGATTTCAGCCAGTATTCTGGGAGTGCCTGTGGAGACTGCTCTGCAGTCCCAGGGAATTTCTGGGTATGTTGCATCAGTTGCTAAGAAAAACACAAACAAACACACCAAATGCCAGCATATTATGTTGGTTTGTTGTTTTTTGGGTTTTTTTCCCCTAAAACCATGCAGAATATGACTTGTTTTGCCAACTCCTCATGTTATTAGCAGATACTGATGCTTTGTGAAGCTTTCCCCTTGCTGCTGAAGAGATGCTTCTTGTAGAAACTTCTTTTTCAAATAGGGTTGTTGCTTTGCTTTCCTTCAAAGAGATGTGAGTGGGTCAGGCCGTGTGCTGGCGGGTGCAGAGATTTCCAGTCCTTGGACAACTCTGTCCAGCAGCATTTGCTGTGTGTGTGTTCCCAGAAACCTTGGCATGGTGTTATGGTGGAAAGTGGGGATTTACCCAAGGGCTTGAAGGCTGGTGACAAAGGAAAGGGCTGATGTGGATGTAGGAGAACTTCTAAGGGCAGAGCAATGCTGGCAGAATTCAACCTCCAAAGAGAATCTGGTGCTGCTTATATCCTGCTTTCATAAGAAATGGCTGAAAAATCTAGAAATCAGGGTTGGGGAGGGCATTGAACTGCTTTTTGAGCTGTTGAGTTTTGACTGATGGAGTTGTGTGTCTGCATGTGCTGAGAGGGCCCCTCACTGTGTGCTTGTGGGGATCTCCTCTCCCCAGAGTTGGACTGGAGAGACTTGCTTTGAATGTAAACTCTAATAAATGTGGTTATAAAACCACGGGAGCATTCCCTGATGTCAGTGTGACATCTGCCACATGCCTGTGTATCCCAAAGTGCATTTTAAACTTTATGTTACCAGCCCTTGAGGAAACACTTCATGTTACCAGCTCTTCAGGGAGTTATTCAGAGTTCTTCCAGTGACTCGGCTGCTCACAGATAGGATCAGGACTGGCTTTTTATGGCTGTTGGTGTTAAGGAATCATTTCCTGGAGTGTGCCTGGAACAAGGAGAGGTGGGCTTCCCTCCCTCAAGATTTTATTGATTCCTGTGTGGTTTATGACCTTTGCAGTGTTCTGTTTTTCCTTACACTACATGCATAAAGACCGGGAGAGACAGTGGATTAGAAAATTGTGGTGAAAGCAGTGGTTAAAGGAAAAAAAGGTTTTATAAGCTGTAACATTGTGACCTGCATATGGTGTACAGGGGCTGATTGTCCCGCCAGACCTGGTGTGACACAGGTCTGAGGGATGCTTTTCAGTGGCACCAGAGATCCAGTAATTCAGGGGCTCTGTAAGGCTCCTGACACCAGGATGAGATCCAAGCCTGGTTCTGACTCCTGCTCAGGGCTGGGACCTTTCCTTGTGTTTTACAGAGCATTTTGAGGAAATAAGCGTTAAAATTTACTCACCTTTTGTGTCATGTGACAGCTGCGTGCTGAGCAAAACCCGCGGCTGCCTATGAGACCTTTGCTTTACAATTTAACTTTCTGGTGTCTTTAACTTTGCAGAATGTAGGTGTGAATCGGTCGAGAGAAGAAGCTTTGAGGACAGTCCCCACCCACCTATAGCTGCAGCTCCCGGGGCAGCAGCCCTTCCTCCAGCAGCTCAGGGCCCGGCGGTGTCGGAGCGGGTCGGGATGAATGCGCCTCCCCTTCCCCCCTTCGAGACATTTCGAATGTGATTCCGCTGCTTTGGAGAACACCTGTGCTCGTGGATAACTCCTGGTGCTGAAAGGTATCAGTA
The DNA here is from genome assembly GCF_017639235.1 of Corvus kubaryi. Taxonomy (NCBI): domain Eukaryota; kingdom Metazoa; phylum Chordata; class Aves; order Passeriformes; family Corvidae; genus Corvus; species Corvus kubaryi. Next base: position 1,632,656 of record NW_024580659.1, read on the forward strand.
AAAAGATCGTGGGAAGCAGAGTAGAGTTGGTTTTAGACTTTTCCTATGTAAATTTGTGCAGTTTCAATGGGTTTTTACTGTTCATCTGTGGATAATGCAAGGTGGTTAATTGCCTGTGTTGATTTTACTGGCAGATTTTAACTAGGTTTTATTTTCTTTTGTGTTTTTTTTTCTAAGAGTTCTCTTATTTTTACTGTGAATGATTGCCTAGAATTACATGGAGTTTTTTTGATAGCGTATTTAACATGGGCAGAATTCTACATTTTGAGCATTGGAGGCTTCATGTTGCAAAGCTGCTTTAAGTGGGGAAGCCCATCAGCTCTGATAATTATCCTGTGTTTTAAATTGAACTTTACTTTGCCAACCACAACTTAAAATTTTTCTGGAAGTGCCGAAGGAGATGTTCCCTTTGGAAAATCAAAGCATTAAAGCTGGATTTGCTACCTGGAAGATTCTGCTGTTTTAGCAAGATTTTAACACTTCCCAGAGACCAGGTGTATTTTGGAGGGCAGTGGGGGACATGAGTGTGAGTGACAGCTGGGGAATGAATCAAGAGACAGATGGAGAGAGACATGTCCTTTCTGCTGCAGTTAAGGGAGGGGATGAGCAGCTTTTCTGAGTCTGGAAGGGAGAGGAAAAGGATTCAGCCTGTGAAGGGCTGGAAAAGCTGCTTGTCTTCTTAGTGTTGTCATTATATTTTTAGGGAATTTTTGGAATGAATTTCAACATAAAAGTATATGTTTCTCTTTTATAGCCACATTTAATACGTACATCAGGAAACAGTACAGAAAGGTTAGGTGAGTTTAACCATTCTCATGCAACAAAAACACCAGGTAAATTCTGAAATAATTTTTAACATGGCACACCTGCCTTGGGGTTTTTTGTATTGTTTTTAAGCACCTTCCATCATCCCAATTCTTTGTTGCTCTTTTATGCCTAGTGAAACTCCAGTGCTAGAAATGGAATTTTCTGTGTCTGTTGAGGTCCCAACCTTTTAGCTGTAGTAAATCAAAGTGTATTTTGTATGTGCGTTACCAGACAACTGAAGTGAGCTGTCAGCACTGCTGCTGGCTCTAGCTCTAAATGAGGAGAACTATTCTTTGGTAGTTGGACTGTGTTTTTTCTAAGGATTCTCTCCAATTAATTGAGCTTTTACTGTGTGAGTTGTTGGGGTTGTTTTGTTGTTTTGGTTTTCTTTCCTGAATTCCTGTCTGAAATACCAGGCCCTGGTAACATAGTTTTGCAGGCAAGGGCTAAATTGTCTTTTGTTTGTGCAGGGTTTATAAAATAATGTGCTGCTGTTGTGATTCTTTTTTTTTAATAAGCTAAATTCAGCAATATATTCAGCTCTGGAAGTAAGCCATAGTGCATTTCTGGGTTCTGTTTCAGAAGAGGAATGTGTAGGTGCAGGATGACCAGAAACACTTGCTTCAAGCGCTGCTGTCTAAAGCTTTGTGTGTGTGTGTTATGGTAATGCCATTTCAGACCTTTATTAATTCAGCTGTGCCCGTAGTTGTGGGGTGAGGAGAGAGCCTGCCTGGCACTGCGCAGAGGAGTGAATTTATTGATGTGTCATTAACAAGGCCACCTTTGTGGCACAACTGAAGGAGTAATTTCCCCTCCCACTCTGGCGTGGGAAAGCTGGGCTGTGCCCCAGGCAGCCCTTGCTCCTCTCCCGGGACCGGAGTGGTGGTTAAACGGTTTTTACACTGAGAATGTCAGGTTTTAGCTGTAAAAATCCCAGGAGGTTGCATTAGAAAAGTGGGATTTTACAGCTGAAGAAATGTGGGAAAAATGTTTCCCCACTGAGAGCTGAGCCCAGGGGCTGCTTCTCTTTGCTGGCGAGCACGGCTTGAGGTGTCTCCTCTTTCCCTTTGTTTTACCTCTCTGACCTGTCAGAGGTGCTGTAACATCCTCCAGGCTACATGTTCTATGTACAGTAGGTATTTTTATAGCCTGCTTTCGAATATACTGTGATGAGTGTTTTACTACAATGGGTGTTCAGTAAGAGAGTTGTATACAAGTGTAAATAAACTATTGTGCTGATACTTGAAGAGAAAAAAAAAATGAAGTTGTTGGTTCTATGGTAGGAAGGCACTAAATCAGTGACTGCATCTGACCCTGGCTGGAGAGAGCAGGTGTAGATGATGAATGTAGATTTGAGGTGAATGTAGATTAGGAGTGATGGGTTCTCCCAGGGTGTAACTGTAACTGCACAGTTAACTGGAAGGCACAGTTAAGAATTGCAGATTATTGTCACTTTATAAAAGTGTGTCCTCCCCACTCCTGACAGAATAGTCACTGACAGGGGAGGGGAAACCCTTGTCCTGACCTTCTGTGTTTGTACCGTTTTACTGCCTCTGTTCTGTGTGTGCCTGGCTCAGATGCAGTCTTGAATGGGGTTAAACCATCCCTTCTTACATCGTTGGCCTTCATTGTGATCGTTCAGACAAATGTAATCATTTGACCTTTGATCCAAGTAATAAAGATCAAATGCTACCACGTGCACTGATCTGTGTTTCTTTCTGTGTCCATTTCCAGTGGCTGAAGTGCCAGGTGAGTGTTCCCAAGCCTCAGCAGGGTTCCACAGCTTCCACAAGCGGGGCTTAGGGCGCTTAGACATCAGTGTAAGGATTAAATTAATTCACCCTGTGGCTGCTTTACTCTGCAAATAACTGTGATTCAATAATGGAGGAAGGAGGAAGAAAATCCTTTAATTGCTGAAACTTCCTGTAGTCTCAGGATGACCCAGAGCTGATGGGCGAGTGAGCGCGGACGTTTGGTGCCCGCAGGTGGCCCCGGCGTGCAGCAGGTCAGCAGAGGAGGTGGAGCACTCACCAGGCTGTGGAGCTTTTGTGCCTGTGCTGTCAGAAGGTAACAGTGGTGCAGGGCAGGGCCCTGTGCAGTGGCTGAACAGGACAGTGCTGCTGAGGCAGAGGGGTGGAGTAGCTGCTCTGCAGAGCAAAGGGGTCTGTGCCCCTGTGTCACGGGTGCAGCCGGGCACAGCTGTGGCAACAGGAGCTGCTCCTGGTCCATCAGTCAGATGCCAGCTGAAGGAGTTGCTGTGTGAAGCCTCTTGAGCAGGTTTGGCACTTGTTACTCCAGGACAAAGCAGGTGGGGCAGGGAGCCAGCATTCCCACAAGGAACAGTAACTACAACGTGTAATTCATTACAGCTTCTGGCTGTGCAAATACCCACTGCTGCTGGCACCCACCTTTGTTACTTCTCACCTAGAAAGGGCCCAGCACTCACCTTGGAAAGCAGAATCACTTTCTGGTGAGAAATAGCAAAGCAGAACTGACTCTGTAGGGTATGTGAAGGGGAAAAGCCCCGTTTCCTGCTCTCCCTGCAGCACCTTGCAGGGCACTGCTTGGTCCCCTTGGACTGGGGTTGGTAAACCAGGCCAGCCCTGGCTGTTTGGAAATGCCAGCTGTGTTCTGCCCCTTCCAGCCTCAATCTGCTGCAGGCTCAGATGGCATTCAAGTCATGCTTGCACTAGTTGAGTTATAACAATAAGCTAGAGCTGTTCTTTAGGAGCAGAACAAAGGCAGCACTATTTTTTTGAGTCTCTACGAAGTATTACAGCTTTCTGCTGCTCTTTCAGCAGGCTTACCAGTCGGAAAAGACTCAGAAGCTCCAGGGTGCTCTTAAGAGCTCAGTAGCATTTCATAACTCTCAGATGAACTGACACATATACATTTTTTCTGCCTGCTTAGTGTTGAGAAAAATCAAATCATTTGCAATAGTGTTACAAGATACCAAAAGCTCCCGAGAAACAAGGAAACCTTGCTTTGGCCTGAATTTTATGAGCTGACTGCAAGGAGAAGGTTTTGGAAGGAGCTTTGCAGGAATTACATTCATTTTTCTTTCTCATTAATGGTTAAAAATCAAAATTCAGAAGTAGGTGTTGCAACAAAGCAGAAGGGCACAAAACCAGATCCTAACAGCAAGCAGAAAGAGCCACAGCGGCTGTGTTACAAACAAGCAAAACTGGACAAAGGGTTTTGTGTTTGGCAGTTAAACAGAATAATTCCTCAGGCAGAGCAGGCAAGTAACTCTACAGTCATTACCTGGGTTCTGTCCTGCTGTGATTGTTGTGTCTGTTAGCAGGAAGTGGCAGAACCCCACAGTCCCAGGCAGGATGGGGCTGCTCTGGGATGCTGAGGCCTTTTGTCTCATGCTTGGACTGCCTTAGAATAAATAAGTAGCATTTATTCAGCAAAAGCGCTCCTGAGCTGTTTCCCACAGCAGCTAGTGTTACACTAGGAATCTCTGCTCTTGCCTGTTTCTTCCTTTTGGTTAATTCACAAAAACAACAAATATTTTAAGAAAGTGATCAGGGTTAACCAAGCATTATTTTTTTACTGTAGTTTAAAGACAACTGGAGTTAAATTGTATATTGTTAAAAATCATAGAGCCATGAATGAAAGTTACATTAAACTTTCTTTTAATTGAAGACAAATAAAAGAACCAAGGGCTCAAATGCATTTTAAAAAGACATCTTCTATTCCCCAATGTCTTCTCTCGAGCAAAATATACAGCACATATATATATATATATAACTACATTCAAGTACCAAACTGAATTTACATTTTCCCCAACAGAGAAAATAATGCACATGATTCACATATCTTAAACCCAACCATGCATAAAAACACTGCCAATAAATCAGGAGTTGAACATAATTCATCACACTACCATGTATTATTCTGAAGTATCGACATCGTTGGAATGCATTAACACTTGGGAGTCTGGGTTTGTAATGTGTAACCCTGCTTTAAAGTCCAGCTGTTCAGAGACTTACTTGTTCAAGATCTGTTCAAATTTAGGGTTAATAAAAGAAAATCCATTAAATGCAGACTGATCCATGGACTCGATCAGGTTTTTGTCGCTGTAAGACAATTTTGGCTTCTCGCTCAGGAATTCTCTGTCAAAGTTGTTGTAGTCACTTGCTGATTTCTGTGTTGGAGAGGGAAGACAGTTTGAGACAAACTTTGTAATTTTCTTCCAGAACAAATTACTTAAATGCAGAACTTTGGGAAGTTAGTCTTGGTGCTCCCTCCCTCCCTTCCCCTACTTTAGAGAGGGGGGAAAAAAAAATAAAAAAATCTCATTTTAACCTATTTTAGCAAGACTATAAGATGATAACTGGGCAATTTCTTATTGTTAGTTGGAAACCACCAGAAATACCAAACCCAGGTTGCTTTGGAGAAGAACCACCTGGATTTGTGATAGCACTGGGTTATTACCCAAAGATTATCTATTGACAAAAGCAATGCAGCATTTACTTAGAGGTAAGGCCAGCATTTCTTGCCATTAACGAAAATATCTAAATTCCTGAGAGCATTTTACAGGCTGTACTTGTTCAGAGAAAACAGCAGTGCCCTATAGCAGCTGCTTTGTGTTTCATAGATATTCATGTAACTAAAAATTGTTTTACACTCTGAACCACCAAACATTACTGTTTGTAGGATCTTTACATTTCCAGATTTCCCACTTCTCTGGGAACAAGCAACACGAAACCTTGTGTGTTTGAAGGGGACAGCTTTTCTCCATCGAGTACATTTTAAAGAGACTGCTGCCTCCAGATCATTTCACCTGTTCCAGTAACAGGCTGGAGAAGCACTGGTCTGGATTTTTAACCAGGTGAGCTGAAGCAGCAGCATCCCACTGTGATACAGATTGAGTTACAGTCTGTTCTTTAGGTGTTTTTTCAGGTAGCATCAGGCATGTACATTAATTCTAAGGTAAGTAGCTTAGAGAATGCTGCTTCTTGCCCCCTTGGAGATGCTCAGATGAGTTTGAAGCAGCAGAGATTTAATGCTTGCACAGAATGCCTGCAGTCAGGTACCAGCTGAGCAGCCTCAAGCTGCTGCTGCTCTTCCCGTGTGCCATTTCAGAAAAGAAAACTGCAAGGAACTGTGAACAATTCTAACACAGAGAGGAAGGGAGGGCAAAGCTGTCTCTTGGTTTTGCTGAGCGTTTTTTTCGTAAAGAAGCTCCTTGAGAGCAATAGGAGGACAGTCTTAACAGGAAGATCTCAGGGCAGTCACAGGAGTACAGTGCACCTGTGTGTAACTGAACCATCCAAGAACAATGGGCCTACAGCTATACACCTTCCTTATTTGTAAAATGGGAGGAGAAAATGGCAGTAGGATACCTTGTGCAGGTACAGAATTCACTGCTGTTTATGAAGAACAAAGAACAACCCACGTACCACTTTTGGCCTGAAGGGAGGGTCCACCTCCCTCTTCTCCAGCGCTGTCCAGTTGATTGTTTTGAAGAAAGGATGGTCTCTGATATTCCCAGTGACCCCAAGTCGTTTTGCTGGATCCCTTTCAAAGAGCTGCAAGAGAAGACACCCAGTGAAGTGTTAGAGCTGCTCCAAAGGTACACGGCAGTGGAAGAATTACAGGTATGGTGCTAAAACAAGTAAGGGTGCTGACAGCAAACACAGCATCAGGAATTAATCTGACCTGGCTTTCCCTTTGTAAGAGCAATTTGCTGATAAACAGTTCCTTTACTGGGAGGTTTATCTCTCCCTGGACAGAGACAGCACCAGGAGCCCAGGCTGATCACCAGTCCTACCTTTTCTAATATATCCTTCGACTCCTTGGTAATCCAGCGTGGGTAGTGAGGGGTGTCCACTCGGATTGACTCAAACAGTTCATCTTCATCATCCCCATGGAAGGGGGACTGGCCAATCAGCATCTCATACAGCAGGACCCCAAAGGACCACCAGTCCACAGAGAACGTGTACCGCAAACCCTGCAGGATCTTGGGCCACACAGGAGGGAACACAAGTAAGTGATAGGAAGCAGCAATACATCCCAAAAACCAGGAGAGGTATTTCAAGAGAGAATCTTTAATAACTAGAGCATTTAGGGGAAAAATAAAAATCCATCTAGGAAATTGTGGGCACTGATGCACAGCTGTGGTTTTACCCTAGGCTGCTGTTTGTGGGAGTGTGGCCAGCTCCATGAACAGGTCTTTGCTCTCATTCAGGCATTTTCTCCCTTAACTTTCAGTAACCATAGACTTAGAAAACATCCTCTCTACTTCTTTACAAGATGAAGGGAGAAGCAAGTAGTGACGCAAAGTAGATTCCTATGGAAGGCTTTAAAAGCTAAATACCATAGCTGAGCTGCTTTGCAAATGAGATTTTTTTAAAAAAATAACTGTAACATGCAGAATTTAACTCTGTGAGATTCCCTTTAGAAGCTCCTTTTGTTTTTAATTCTGGTTGTTTGCATAGGCACAAGTCTCTCCTCCATCTGCAGTGCACATACCATAGATTAATTAACCATGGGTGTGCTGACTACAACTAACCCCCAGCTCTTAAAAAATTGAGCATTTTAACTTTCCAGACCCACATTTTTTAAACTTCAAGCTACAGGATATTTAAAAATCTCAAGTACCTTCTATAAAGAATGCAGATACAATTTTTTCCTGATTTTTACTTCTAATTAGACTTGGACATTTTGGAACTATTAATCTACAAAGAGGTGATTAATCACAGCAGGGCACTAAATCCATGCCAGCACTGTCTGTGCCATACTGACCTCGGGAGCGATGTAGTCAGGGGTCCCACAGAAAGTGCTCGCCTTGTTGTCACCAACAACGTTTTCTTTGCACATTCCAAAATCAGCTATTTTGATGTGGCCTTCTTTATCAAGCATCACATTGTCCAGTTTTAGGTCTCTGCAAAAGGTATTTAAAAAATGTTGTGTTTTAAGTGAGTCATTTTTGTAATCAGATGCACACAAGTTCCTTCACTGATGAACACCTCCCCAGCTGCACACACAGAGGCTTTTCAAGAAAATAATCATCCATCACCATGATCCATCCAAAATGGTACCTTTGTGCTTTGAAGGCATGAAGGACAAGGAAGGAATTCTCTTGTCAGAGAAAATAAGAGGCTGAGGTGCATATATAGAATGTGACCTTATAATCCTCCACAGATCCAAAAGCACAGCCAGATCTCATTGCTGCTGGAAGGCAGCGTGAGTTAATGCCCCAGAAGCTGAAACAGCAGTGCTGCACCAGCTCCAGGGCTCAAAAGAAGGATTGTGCTGGATTTTGAGAGCCTTTGGCAGGAATTTGATAGTTCGAAACCTGCCCAACTCTTAACAGTACCTGGGACTTGGTCCTGGTTACAGCACAAGTTCATGTGTTGTGGCATGGCCTGTGAAGTGTCCTATTGATGTCTTTTCTCAGACAAGTAAGAGCTTTTTTCCCCCAGCAGCTTCCAAAAGCTACATTCCCTCGCTTTGACCGTGATGCATTTTTTGTCCATCTGGCTGCAGATGCACCTACCAAGGAGGGCAGGCTGCAGAGAAACTGAACAGCCCTCTGCTTACCAAGAAGGACTGAAATAGAGCAGAGCCTTTCACCTAAGAACAGGGCAGTCTTTTCTCCTGGGTAACTGAAGTTCCCAGTACCAGCAGTGGATCAGGGTCTGGCCCTTGATGCTTCAAGCAGAAGCATCAATATTGTGCTTTGACCAGAAGGCAAAAGCAGGCACCTTTCACCTCGGTGGTTTGCTCAGGACCAGTGGGAACTGATATCCTCAAGGACCCTCTGCCTCACCTCCAGACTAAACAGGCTCATGATTTGAAGGCAGCGTTTGAAAATAACTGAAACAAAACTGGTTTTGTGTAACACAAATGCCATTCCATCATTCCAGTTGCCAAGGAAAAACCACATAAATAGAGATTCATCTCAGGCATGTTAATGGCCTTGGAACTACAGCAGATCTCTGTCAGACAGCTTGTGCTTGTTACATCAATCAGGAATTCAAAGATGCATGAAGTGCTAAGACAGTTCCCAGGTCCCAGCCTGGAGCTGCCTGGTACTCACCTATAAATAATGCCTTTGCTGTGAAGAAACTGGAGCCCACATAAAATTTCAGCTCCGTAAAACCTGAAAAGACCAAAGCATCTTTTAATCTTCACTCAGTTACAATGCAGTCAATGCAGGTAACCAAAATAATATTGCGGGCATCTTTTCATGGAGTGAGAAGCACTGTACACATCTTTAAATCCCACCATACCCGTGTTTAGGCAGCCAGATGCTGTAACCTGCAAGTCAATCCCTTCACCACACATCGGCAGTGTCCAACACCAAACAGCAAATTGCTGTAAGGTTGCATCCACTTCCCTCAGGGAACACCATCCCTTTCCTCCTCTTTAATAACAGTCTTTGCGTGGTCTTAGCGATATGCACATGCCTTTTAAAAGCTACTAGGAGCTCAGCCCTCAAGGATTTCTGCAGGAGTGACCGGGCACCAATGGCAAGGCTAGAACTGGGCCTCACCTGTCTCTCCCTCTGCACCTGCCTGGTCACAACAGACAGATGGAAAAGTGGCATCACTTCAGGGGCACTCTCCTCAAAAAAAGAGGTGTTAATCTAGGGGACATGAAGGAAAATCTAAAAGAATGCTTCCCTCTTCCCCAAAAGGTATTGATTTTTTTTCTTTAATTGGAAAAACACAAAACTATTCCACTTCTGTATAGCAGATGAATGTTGGTCCAAAACAAATAGGCACAGAATATAACAGGAGAGGATGCCAGATGCACAGATGCTTGCTGGGATGCAGGTAAGCTGGAGGGCCTTTATCCAGATTTTTGCTGGACAGAGTGGGAAGGGAGCTGACCTATACAGCTGGCTGCTATTGATGCCAGACTTCTTGTTCTGGTCCCATCCAGTCAGCATTCCTTAGTGCAGTGCCACTAACAGAAGCCATTTTCCTGGGGTTTACAGATAGGTCCAGTACCCTGCACTGTTACTTTTTAAGGTTTACATGCCACCCCTTCAATGATGCCATTAAAACTGCTGTGGATTTGGGTAGGAGAAGAGAAAACTGACCTCAAGCTAAAAATGACAGCTAAAGTAACAATAATACAATATTTTTGCATCTTTTAAAGATCACTGGAGCTAAACACTTAAGTCAGAGATAACTGACACAAGTGCCCTTGCTAAACAAAGTGCTTACCCATGGAATTAGCATCTCATGGAATGCATGTTTTTTTTGTACTATCATGTCAATTTAGCAATAGTAGTAAATAAGTGTTGAATTTTTCCCCTCCATGCTGTTTTCCAATTTTTTCCATCAAAATACTGTCCTAAAGTACACTGAAGCTGTACCTTTTGCTTTTCAGTGCTGGTTCGTGTTGCAGTTTATTTTGCACCTCTAGGTACAAGCATCCCATCAAGTAAAACATCACTCTGCTATGTAAATTAGGAAAGCCCAACTCCACACATCATTAGGTGAACTTCTTCATTGTATTCAACCAGTGCCTAGAAACATCCTTTCAATTATCAGCCACTGAAACTTGACTGCAGATAAGGAGGGGCACAGAACTAGAAGCCATGAACCCAGAGACCAAAATCATTCCTGGAGGTGGGGAATGAAGGGTGGAGGACTCACGTTGCTCTGTAGAGATCGAAACGCCCCTTGTCTTGTATGTGGAACATCAGATCTCCCCCGTTCAGGAACTCCATAACGAAGAACAAATGATCCTTTAGCAAACAACCAGGGAATGGAACAATTACTGATGCTATTCCAGCCATAAATGAAGTAGCAATGTGCCTCCAGGGGACCAAGCAGCCACTCCCCTCTTCTCCTGAAGGATATCTCTGTTGCATGTACCCCTATGAGGCTCCTACAGAGTTGAGTAGCCTGGTCTTGTAAATATAAATATCTGATCTTGTATTCTGTGGGTTTCTAGACTTAATACACACTTAAATAAGACTTACTGATTTCTACCTGTGACAGTCATCCTTTTTCCCCCTCACCGAGGGTAAAGCTCAGATCAAGGACTTAAATCCAACTCCTTCTTATTCCAGGCTGCATAGATGTTTTTCTGACTTTATTCTGTCCTTATCAAGGTATGTTTGGTCATACTCGTATTTACTTTCCACAAGGCCCGTGAATTATTGCACAGAGCACAGGAAAAGGACATTTAATTCTTGCATCACTAAATTACTGTCATTTGACTGCTGGTATCAGCATCCATTAAAAGGCTCAGTCTGTTGTGTTGCTGTCACCACTTGACTTTTTCTTACCTTTGTCTGAAAGGTGCAGTAAAGATGTGTGAGAAATGGATTTTCCCAGGCAAGAGCGAGGACCCTCTTTTCCACCATGGTACATTCCACATCATCATCAATTAGCACCACGTCCTTTTTCAGAGCTTTGATAGCAAAGAATTCGTTCTTCCCTTTCAGCTCGGCAAGCAGAACCTCCAAAAAATAAAAGGTGAGAGTACAGCACACATAGGAAAGACTGGTGCTGATGTATCAGTGCAGGAAAGCCAGAAGTGTTCACAGCAGGTGCACTGACAATTCAAAAAACCACATCTAAATGGGAAAGATGAGGGAGATTTGGGAAGGTGAAGCTGCTGGACACTGAGATGAGGAGATGGGGCTCAAGGACCACACAGCACAGGCTCAGCAGTTTTTCTGTCAAAGTCTTGTGAGCGTATAAACAGCAGCCATGTAAAGCCTGTTCTGTCACTAGAGCTGTAGCTCCAGAGACAGCAGTGGACAGAGCCTGTGGAGGTCACACTGCTCTCTCAGACATCCCCTGCCATTGCACTGGGGCCTTGTGAGGCTGTTTCTGTTTGGAGGGAACAGAACTAAAAGATCCATATCTGTACTGTGTGCATTAAAGGGCAGTTCCTCTGCCTCGATACTAAACACTGACAAACTGCTGTGCATGATGCATCACCTTTGGGTTTAGACAAGATCCAGCTGATGAAATTCTAGTGTCTTTGACAAAGATGTCTATATACAATTCTGTCAGATGATTACTGACCTAAGAAGCTGTGAGACCTTTCTGGTTAAAGGAAATAGCCCATCACATTGCAGAGACCAAGCGAGGCAGACACCTTAAGCTCTCAGTGTGTCACATACCTTTCCAAAGCTTCCTTTCCCCAGCACTTTGTGGAAGACAAAGCTGTCTATGTTGAATTTTCTCCTTGCAATTCTTGACACTGTCTCAGCTGTGCGGCCCTCCCAGAGCTTATCATACTCACTGTTATCTGCTGAGCAAAACAGGGAGGGGAAAGTTCAGTGCATGCAGGAACACTGCAGGACTCAGAGCCCTGGGTAGGAATTAGGTACTAACATAGTATATTTCAATGCATCTGCTGCTGGAATTACTGGTGAACCTAAGCATAAGGGGCAACTCCTGTGTAAGCTTTTTGTGTGGCCAGGAGATGGTAAAATGAAATACATGCTGCTTTTTTAAACAGCACTTACTAAAAAATCCTGTCTAACACAAGGCAAGAATGAACAACAACTTAAATTGTCTGGTAGGTAAGTGGCTGTATTGAAACATTGTTTGTTTTCTCACCTGTTGTGTCTCCTCCTGGAGCTTTATGTTTCTTATCAAAATCCTGATAAATACCAACACTTTCTACAGATCCAGAATCAGACCTTCGTGTAGATTTCTGAGGAGAAGGGGAACATTTGAAATTATATTAGCACTGTTACTTTAGAAATAGAGTAATAGCTTTACATTTAACATGATGGTAGCATAAACTTTTAATTATTAACTCCCAGTAAATATCTTTTCTCAAGAACTCTGGTTCATAGACTATTTAGTCACCTTCTTCACAGCTTCACATCAGCCATTTGCTTTACTTCCTTCACTGCAAGAAAATAAATCACAAATTCCTGAACAGTCTATGTTGTATTGTTCACTGCAAAATTATTAAAGGGATAATGGTTTGAATCCACAGTGGGAAGAATTTGACCTGTGGGAAAATGTCCCCTTGCATGTGTGTTCATGTGAAAGAGGAGATGGGAATCACTGTTATCCTGGACATGCTGAAGTCATATCTTGATGTGACATCTGTCTTTAGCACAGGGAAACCTCTTTTACATATGGAAGATCCCTGAGATCAAATTTCAGTAATGAAAAGATTGAGCTCCAGTGTCATGAAAGAGCTGGTGCAACAGCTCTCACTGTTTTCAAAGTAAATATCCTGTGAAAGCTTAGGAATACACATCTCAGAGGAAGCGCTGTTGGCTTTTGTGAGATATTTTCCTGTTTTATTTCAGAGCTTGTGTCTGAATCTTTATTTGCAGAAGCTGACCACAAAAGAATCATGCTGGAGCAGGAGATGAACAAGGCAAGCTATGGGGCCAGGATTAATTCCAGAGGGGTTTTCTGTGTGTGTGTATATATTTATATCAGAAGAATAAAAATTGAGAAAATGTGGTATATTTCTCCTTATTCACTTAATTTTATCATTCAAGTGGAATTTTAAAGTTGAAGCATGTAAAAACAGATTTCAGCATTATTATGCCACTGATTAATCCATTAAACAGAAAGGGACAGAATAATCTTGGCACCACAGAAGAACAAAATTGGATTTCAGGAAACCACACACCCTTTTAAAAATTCTTTGAGTGATACACCCCTTCCCCTATTTCAGTTTCAGGCTACTGATATCTTTGTCAGTCTCTGTAAGTGTCAAATTAAAAAAGAAAAAGCTGTTTGCCTTTCCTCTTTTCCAAACACAGTTCCCCATAAAAGTGATGCAGAGAAGATGAAGTGAAAACCCCAAAGTGCTCTGAAAACAAATAATTACCTGACAAATGGCAATAAAGCTTACCTGGCTAACTTGATTTAAAGCTTCAGCTAGCAACTTCTGGTTTATTCCACATAAGTTTGCCACCTTCTTCTGGCATTTATGATGAACATTCATCCCACATTCTGAAAGAAATGTACGGATTGTTATACAAGCATCAGAAAAATACTGACATTACAACAAACTGCTGTTTTCTGTGCAGTCAGAAACCTTTTTTAAGACTGACTGGACATGGACCTGTCATTGCTACCAAAATTACAGTCTTTATCCTTTAACACAATGAAGGCTAAAAAATGTTTCACAAGGAAAAAACCTCCACTCATCATTACTTTATTCTCCAAATCACTGACAATAAAGAATCATCTTGCCTTTTTGTGGGAGAATTATAAAAGCAATGTTTACAGTAAATGCTTTGAACACACTTCTAGGTGCTACGTTGAGTCAGTCTCCAAATTTCAGCTATTCCCAAAATAGTAATTTCAATAATACTCAAGATTACACCTCTGGGGTGTCTCCTGACTCCTTTAGCAGCTCACCTTGGCTGAGCTGTCCCACAAGCCCAGTGCCTCTGTCTCTCTTTAGTACAAAAGCTTTTTCAGCCCATATGGACGAGATGAATCCCACCCTACACCAGACACAGTGTGCAGCAACCGCAGTCTCCAGTGGGGGGAACACTGGAAAAGCACAGAGAGCTGCCAGAGCCCTCCTCCTCCTCACCTTCACACTTGAGCCCTTGCCTGACCAGCCCCCAGAGCAGGCTGCCACAGTGGTCACAGAAGGTGGGGCTCATGTAGTTGTAGACTCTGAAGCGGTGGGGCATGTCGATGTTGAACCGCTCCTTCTGGAACTGAGCACAGCCACAACAATTTCATTTCAGCTCCCTCATCCAGCAGGAAATGGATCTGCCCATCACACACCACCCACCCCTCACAGAGCTTTGCCCACTGCTTGTTACAGTTTGCACAAAGCAAAGACAGAACCTTGGGTTGTACAGCCAAGCATCTCCCAAATGGAGTTGGCAGCTTCTGTACAAGGTTTTGTTAGTTCAGCAATGTTTAATTACATAATTACACTCTAAATATATTGTTCCAGCTCTTACCATTGTGTCCCTGCTGTTGGCTGCAGTACCAGTACACCTCCCAATGATTTTATCAATGCATTTCTTATGAATAGCAGCATTGCATTCTTCAAGACATGCACAAGAAAAAAAAGGATTCCTTCAGATAATAAACACATGGGATGAGATGTTTGCATTTAACAGCAGAATGTGAAAATCATACTCCTTTTGCATTATACTATATCCACCAAAAGCTTACTTTCTATCAAGATAATAGTCTTTTTAAAGCTGATTCCCCCATCCCTTTTCTTTTACCATAAACTTTATTTCTAAACTAAATCAGCTTCCATTAAGCAATGCCCCCAGCATTTGCCAACAGGACAGTATTACACTTTTGAGCTTTACCCTTTGATAGCTCCTCCCTGCTTGGAATAATGCACAGATCTATGCTAAGTCAAAAGTGATTTTCAATTCAGCTGTAAAAACCCTCAATAGTTGTAATTCATTTTAGAAAATGTTTCACAAAAAACTGATGTCATAAATGAGTGCAACTTTTCAATAGCATTACAGACTTCTGAGAAGAAGAGCCAAGTCTAAATCTTGATACTAAAACCTCAGGTAGGAATCAATCAGATTCCTTTGGTTATTGTGCAAAATTGATATTTAACATCTACTGCTAACCATAGTGATGATGCATTGTGTCATGCAAATTTACAGATTTTTTTCAAGAGTAACTATTAGATCTCCAGATTCATGTGGAAAGCAGCATAAGAAAAAAGGAAAACAAAACAGAAAATCAACTTACGTCTACATTTGTATCCCTGCTTGTTGAGTCCCCTGAAAAACAAATTATAAAAAAGGAAATCAATAAATTTTCTGGAATAAAAGGTAGCTGGTGTTTATTTTATTTTTACCATGTCAACCAACCAATTACTAAGCTGGTCAAAATTCTGCTAATCAGAATCCTCTGTCTTAGGAAAGCAGGGTTTAGAAGATAAGGTCTTGTGTTCTGATAGACGAGCAAATTAGGAGAAAAACCCAGAAATGACAATGTTTCAATCACATGGGAAATCCTCCCAGCCTGACTTTGGACAAAAACAGCCTTACTACCAAAGGGATCCAACTTCTGGCTCTCTGTGGGTCTTTAGTCTCAGACCCACCCATCTCATTCTCCTGTGACAGAGCTGCTGATGATCACCGGCCAGATATCACTTGAGGCTGATGGAATTTCTGTCTATTACTTCAGTGGCAAAAATGTTCAAGCTCTATTTTTCATTTTCATTTTTCATCTATTTTTTTATTTTCCAATGTGAAAGACAACTATAGTTCTTGGGTATAAAAATGCATTTAATGAGTATATAACCTCAATTCCTCAACCCACACAAATTTATTTGTCACATTTTGTCTGAGTATACCCGAAGCAAATTTTGCAGTTATTTGGCCCTTGAAAGTGGGGAAGCTTATATTTTCCTTCTTACCACACAAAGTCTCTGCAGACAGAGCAAAATGTAGGTTGTCCAAAGAAGGTGGCAATAAATTCATGGTTTTTGATGTAGTGGATTTTGGCTTGCTTGATAGCCCCTCTCCTGTTGATAGTTACTGTCCCCTCCTCTTCCTTCATCGACTGTCTGCAGTCTGAGGGGGAGACAAGAAAACACACTTTTAATACTTCCAGGTATTACAAAGGTTAATAATCACTTCTTCCAAATGTTCATCTTGTTTTTCTGTTTCAGACTCGTGTTTCTGTTCATCTTACACCTGCACTCAGCAGACTTTCAGTCCAGCAGGGGTGCTACAGGAGCACACACTGCTTCCCAAGGTGTCCTGTGCAAGTGCTTCCCGCTCCTGCCCACACAGAAAAAGCCTTCAGCTGATGAACTGAGAGCAAAAAGCAGGGATGGAGCACAGTTTTGCTAGAGAAGGGACAACCACTTTTTTCTTGAAAAAAAATAAATACACGATTTATGATATGTGATTTATGTTTAAGATAAAGAAACATTTTATTGGAAGCAGGAGAGTCAGCAAAGCTTCCCATGCTGCTGCTCTGCCTGCCCTCCTGAACCAGGACTACAGCAGAAATTCACATGAATTGCTGCAGGACCTTCTGGGTGACCACAGGACCATCCTACTGGGAGGTGGCTTTCTTCCAGCCTCCAGAATCATTAAGCAGCAAGGACAAATGAGATTTTCAATGAGGCATTTCCATTTTGCTGTCTCCTAACGCCCATGTCTTATCTGTCTGCAAGTCTCAGTCTCATTCCTCTCCCGTTCTAGCCCCCATGGAGTCAGATTATTCAGTATTATAATAATGCTACCTGCTCCCATCTACTGTAGCATCTAATACTGAATCACATAGAAACTACACGTAGCATTAAGGCAAGAATTAAAGCAACAAACAAATTCTCAGGTTCCAAGTCCAAGTGGCTCATACAGGTCCTCATTAGAAGTTATGGTTATTTTCACTCATTTCCAAAGAAGCTTCTGAGTTTCTTTTACAAAAGTGAGTATTTGTGGCTGCAAGACTGAGATACAAACTCAGACTATTTAGTCTTAATTAGACATTTTTAAAGTCATAGGGGTTTGTAGCAGAGGTACCCCAATGCAGGTGTATCAAGAGACGGGGTAAGTGGTGATTTAACCCTAGAACACATTTCTTGTCAACTGAAAGGGGCTGTTGAGGCACAATCCCATCCAGCAGGGAAAGATAAAGGCTTGAGCCAGCAATGAGGAGCTGATCAGCCACTAACTCCATCAGCTCTGGCCAGCAGCTTGTGGGTCCCAGCCTGGAAGAAATGTGGACATGGTTCACATGTCCAAAGTGCTGCAAAGCTTCAACAGGAGCTTGCTGTTTGCAGGCTGGGAATTTCCACAGCAGTGGAGTAAGGAAAAAGTCAGAAGAGCATTTTTCCCATTGTCAGTATAACAGTTTTTAAAAATTTGCTCTGTTGCATTGCTGCCTTTTACCATTATCAGTGGGAGCCTTGATTGTAGCACTGACAGGAGCAGATTTGTTTCCTTTGCCAAGTCACACTCGCTGCAATGCCTGAGCTTACTACGAAGTTACCCAGGAGCTCTGGTTTTCTGTCTGCTAGATGCACCTGGTTCTTGTCATTTTTTTTAGCTGGCTGCCACCACTGCTATTCCAGCAGACTGCTGAACCTGGAATACAATCTGTCACGTGAACATTCTGAGTGTCCTAAACGAATTTATCTGTCACAGCCTCCAGCAGTCACACTGCAGCAGCATGTACTCTTAGAAAAGAAACGACATCATCAGCTCAGAGGTTAAGGAAAGATTAAGCATATTGCTGAGAAAAGAAAGTTCAAAAAAGGTCCCCGGTTCTGCCACTAGGTATTAATGTACTTTTCTGAGGAACTGGCCACCTGGTTCAGAGACAAACCCATCCTGACAGCCCCTGAAAGGACCTCCCAGTGTGCACTCTGACAGCCCCGGAGTTACCTCTGCCCCTCCAGGAACAGGATTTGTTTTCGTTGTTCAAACAGGCTACTGAGTTCCCCCAACACAAACTCATCAGCTGCTGCACTTCAGCTTGTGGCAGTCTGCAAACAGCGCTCTTTGTTTAATCCTCCTCAGCAAATACACAGACCTCACCCACTGCTCCCCAAACGCTGCAGAGAAACAACACTTGTGTGGTGCAAGGGAAACAAAGTGGTTGAGAGGCAGCAATACTTCATATTGTTTGCTGCACCAAGAGGATGTCTTTGTAAGGGAGATTTAATCAGTAACAGCAACAAAGCAGAAAAAGGCCCTTTGCTTTATGGCAGTATTCTGAGGAGATCACCTGAGATGCAGCAAATTAACAAACAAAAACCTTTCTAAAGTCTGTAACAACGGCAAGCCAAGTGTTTAGTGAGGAACAAACGGGTGAAGAGGACACCTCATGCTGAAATACTTGGAGCAATTTAGTATTGCTGATACTGCGTG
Source organism: Corvus kubaryi (assembly GCF_017639235.1). Lineage (NCBI taxonomy): Eukaryota > Metazoa > Chordata > Aves > Passeriformes > Corvidae > Corvus > Corvus kubaryi. Next base: position 1,651,257 of record NW_024580659.1, read on the forward strand.
CAGAAGTCTCTGACAAAACTTGATCAAGATATGGGAAACACTGGTGTTTCCTCCCTGTCTGAAGCCCTGATATCAAACTTAAGAGAAATGTGTGAGACTGGCATTTAGTTCTTTGAGAGGGTAATTATATAAACGAATTGTTTTGGGTTTTTTCTTCTTTTTTTTCTTTGCACATTTTCCTTAAGTATACTTTAATGGGGAAGAATGCTTGAGCACAGCAAAACCTCAAAATCTGCATGTGAGAACACAGAGTCTTTACAACACCAGCTGCCCTGTGCCTTTGCGAAAACCAACCGATATAACAAAGTATAGCTGAAAACATTTTTGTCTGGTTCAGAAGCAGCAGAGGGGTTTGGAGAGCAGCTGTGACTCAAGTTCATCTGGAGCTGAGGTAGCTCTGAAATTACAGTGTAATTTCAATTTACTATGGGCACGTCTAACAAGTTATATTTAATGTGTAAATTGCTGTTAATGTGTACTGCTCCAGAAAAATTTAAAGCAGCTCAGCCAACCCTGGAGTTAACTGGAGAATAAAGGCTTAATTTCAAAGATGCAGGGAAATCAACAATTGCAGGGAAGTAACTTTCACAACTGTATGGATGCAGGGTGGAGATGGGGGGGGAAGGGAGAAACACAAAGGGAAAAACTTTGCTTCCCCCTCCAAGCAAGCCAGGATTCCCATAAATGAAATGCCTGTCATGAACCAGCACATGGTCAGAAAGAGCATGTACAAAACAGCTGAATCAGCAACTAGGATCCAGGTGACCTCTGCAGCCTGGACTTGACATTAATCATTTTGGAGCCAGCACACACCATTAAACATAATCCATTTCCTCTAGTGAGAGCTGTGGTTAATATTTGTCACTGACACATTCGTGTATTTCAAGGTCCCTTCTCAAAACTTGCAGCTGATCTGACACAAGCCCCCAGAACTCCTCTGTGCTGTCCTTTCATGAAGAAACCATTAAGCAGGGCTGTGAATGGACAGTGCAGCTCTCCAGACTGCTCTAAACACACCCCTGTATTCACTGCTCAGCTGCAGTGCCCGTCCTGCTGAACATTTCACAGTCCCCACAGCCACTAACAACACCCAACCCATTGCCTGGAAAACATTTACTAAAATAATATTGCCAGAGCTCTGCTGAGCTGTAATAAACCTCAAGGTGAGATGTCACATTGTCTCAATTGAACCTCAAAAGTCCAAGGACAAAAGAAAACAACCTCAGGATAACCCTGCTAGTTTTTTTAAAAGAAAGCATTGAAAAAATATTTACCATCTTCAGAGTTCATTTTTCATTTTAACCTGCTCATTTCATGGTGCTGTTTGTGAACAGAGGAAAGATAACAGTGCTACTGTCAGAGACTGGGAACCAGGACTTCACTTCAGACAGGGACAGGAAAGGAATTTTCTGAGCTGGTTGCTCAGGCTGAGATTTGCCTGAAACTTTTATTATAAATTACAAACCCCACTAACATTTCTGTTCAGTGTCTGTCTCCTTCTGCTGTTCTGCAGCCTTGCACTTGGCTTTGTTAGAAAGTTAACTGCACCTCCAGGTCAAGAAAAATATTAATCTCTCAGAGCAATCATTAAAAGGGAAAGCTTGTTCCTTACAAAGGAGACTTTCCCAGCACGGACTCTCTCAGAGGCAAACTGCTCTTTAACCTGGTCCTGGAGAAGATTGCTTTAAAGATCATCTGTTAAAAAAACCAACCCAACCAAACCCAAAAAGCCCAAGAAACCATTTACAGAAATAAAAGTTTCCCAAAAGCCTACAGTTCTGTGACATGAATTTGCTATGTTAAATCATTCTGGTCTTTGTGCTACCCCTCTAAAGAGGATCACAGGTTTGGGTCAGAGCATTTAATTCCTATGTCCTGCCACAGGCAGGGATAACTTCCACTAGACCAGGTTGCTCAGAGCCCTGTCCAGCCTGGCCTTGAACAAATCAAGGATGAAGTCCTGCCTTGGCTCCTGAGCCAGCACCTACTGCTGCTCTGACAGAGGGGCTGCTCTGCAGCTACTTCAGTATGTACTGACCTAACCTTTGCTAGGCATTACTGACACCAGGGTCTTGTAGAAAAGTATAAAACAAAACATCAGCTTTAACAAGCACTGCTTTTTAATTCAGGATTTAAAAAAACCCCAAACCAAACACACTTCAGCCTTTGTAGTGCTCCCACCCACCCAGAGCTGCAGCGCCTGTGCTCAGCGTACAGAGCTCTTGTTTTACAGCTCAGTGTTTGCTAAATGCTTCTGCAGAGACCTCTGGTATTCTCATTTGTGGTGATAAAACCAGGAATAAACTGGAAAATAGGTTTTCTTTCTTTTTCAAATTACACAGTAAAACCAACTTTTAAAGATACAGCATCTGAATCAAACTTTTACTGAACTGAGTATCAGATTTTCTCTGCTCCACACGACACGTTAACTACCTTGGGAACCACAGCCACACCAACCTGGTGTCTATGAAATCACTACAACTGCAACTGCCTGACTTTCCTAGAGAAAAATCAGAAGATAAAGCCTGCAGATTTTTTATTAAATTCATGCAATTGCACTTCTAGGTGCAGATGAAAGCAGATGCGAGGTGCCATTGTGAATAACCTCCACATTCGCAGCATTTTCTCAGTTCAATGATTAAATCATACCAACATCCCCGTGTACAACTGTAAGGCCCAGTTCTGGCTTTTCAGCCCTCATCACATTTATTTATTGAAAATGTGACCATCCCTCCACAACACCCCTCATCCATAGAGATACTTTCTTCAAATCTCACAATAGACAGATTGAAATGGCAAATCTGTGATTTACCCTATTATTTTTCACAGATAACTCAGAAAAATGCTGATGTCTTATGCTTCCCCAACACTCATTTCAACACACAGAACAACATATTCAAAATATATGCAGGTCTCTGGTTCATGTCCGTCTCCTGGAAGTCAGACAGTTGAGATATAAAAAGTTGACATGCAAATGACTCACCTTCTGGTACTTCTAATGGCATTTTAAGGAAAAATTCACTATCCCTTTTCTGCAGGAAGCTGTAACCAGCAGAACAGCAATTCAGAATTCACAATTCAAACCAACTAGCACACTCCCAAAGCTGCTAACACTGCACAAGACACTCAGGAGAGCGAGGTTCTGCCTTTTCTTACTTGAGGTCATCATTAACCACATTTGAATAAACAAAGATCAAGCAAAGCATTACACGTATTGCAACTCCCACCTATTAAAACTAAAGCTGCTTTACAGAATTATAACCTAGTTTCAATACTACAATGAGAGGAGAGGTAGAAGGAAAACAATTTCAAAATGAAAATTGAGGTTAATACCCTGTTCTCACATTTCACACACCAAGAGAGAAGCTTTTGAATTTCCAGCACAAGCTCATATTCAAATCACAGGACAGAAGACAAAAAAGTTCTTTGACAGCTCTAAGGGCTCTGCAGTCCCCATTTTACAGGGTCTAGAAAGAAAAAAACCTCTAAGTTTGGTAAGACTTTTCATATGTAGCCCTAAATCAACTGGCCAGGCCTCAATCTGGAACAAGAATATTCAAATGAAAAGTCTCAGTGTAGTCTACCATGGAAAAACCTTAAATACCAGCTTATTCTGTGATTTTTTTTCTCTCTAAGAATATACCTGTTAATGGAGCAATAACAGTCTTATTTCCCAATACTGCTCTGCACCATCGAAGCAGAAGAAAGCAGTTTTCTCTAAAGGTGGCAGAATGTTTGCTACTTAGAAGAAAGGTTTAAAAAACAGCAGCTTCAGTTTGCAAAACAAGCCAAAGAAAGAATTAGTCACTTTTGTGAAGTGCTTGGAGATTTTCAAACAAAAGGCAGCACCTATAACTCAAAGATACAAATGGCAGCAGTACCTTTGAATAAACCAGGGAACGACTGAAATACCAGTTTCAGAACAGGCCTTTTTAGGTATTTTAGAAACACAGCTACCATAGAGTTCTGCAGGGCAAGGCAGGTCAGAGGGAAAACAAAATGACAAGTGCATAGGAAGGAATGTGAATAGTCTCTGAGCTTTCAGCTATTAACTGAGGGTTTCAGCAGTGTGGGGAATGGAGGTTAATACAAACATCCTTGCAATGCACCAGCAAACCTCTCTGCTCTCACACTGCTAAGTGCTGATTTACCTAGAGAGAACATTTACAGCACTGCAAGGATGAGCCAAAAATCAGTGTTTGCCTCTTTAGCAGTATCACACACTGACAGAAGGGAGGTGTACAACCTTGAGGAGGAGTAGTTTGTTAAAATGGATTGATATTTGCAGCGTTCACATGAAAAGATCAGATTGAGTGAATTTCCTTCACAAAATGTAGATGTATAAATGTCTTGAAAGGCAATTTCCATCACTTCTGTGGTTTAGTTACCAAAAATGTATCTGTGACTAATTTCATACAAAGCAGAAGGTAAATAGGAAGTCATTGCAAAGTAGAAGGTCAAAAAAGTGCATTAAGATGTGAATATTAACTTGCCAGTTAGAATATAAATGCATGACTTAATGATCTGTTTGGTATTTAGGCTTCATCCACCACCATCTGCAATCCCTAATAAAGGCAGTGAAAAGAACTGCAAGAACATAGCATCTATTTTAAAATTATTTTGATTACTAAATAAAATTAATGTAGTACTTTCAGCACACAAGTTTATTACCTTCCTACTAACAGCTAATAATAAATTATGGAAGGTTTTCACTTATGCCATCTCTACTTTTCCATATGTCTGTGTGGAGAGGAGGAAATCAGCTTCAGCCTCATTAAATAAACAACTGAAAATACAGAAATTTGGTTTATACAGGTTTGCTTGAGAAATTCCTGGGTATCCAGGGGAAATGGATTTCTGTATAGCTCATTAAATAGATATGATCATAATACCACTGCCCCACGAAACAGCCTGGCACAGGAAACTACGACAAAGACCAAGATAAATATTTTCTAATATAATAGCTCACACCAGTTTAAATGCAAACCTGAGGAAAGCTCTCCCTTACAGACTCTTTAAAGTGACAGTATTTTTTAAAATTTTGCTTTAAAGAGTTAACTTTTCCTAGGGACCAAAATAACAAGCACATAGGCTGTGTTTTTTGCCATCACAAAGATGAAACATCACCTCTGAAATGTAACCTATGCACATCACATTCCATCTTCAGTAAAAAAATGTAGGGTACCTTCACAATGAACTTGTTCTAGAGCTCAGAACTGTGCTCCCTCTATAAAATGTTTGTGGGGGAAAATACCCCATCCATGCTTCAAAACTTCCTGCTTACTCTTTTCAGTTATTTATAAACACATACTATTAAACCTTATAAAAGACTGATAGGCTAACCTGGCAGACCAGTTATATTATAATTACAATATTATTCCCAAGAAATAATGGTTTCCTGACTTCTAGTATGGGAAAGCCTTAACTACAAGCTAAGCAAGTTGTAAAGTGTACAGCATTTCCCTTAGGAAAGGACTCCCCAGATACACAAATCCATGCCAAAATTCTTGGTTTTATCATTGTACTTGAAGCTTCCCTCCTAGTTCATTTCCAAATAGCCTGGGTAGATTTCTGACACAGACAGGCTGCTCACTTTTTGAACTGGTACATCAGATCATTGACCAGATCTGCATTTTAACACTAAACCATTCACTCATTCCTACAATCAGTTTCTGTGATTAGTGAATAGGATGTCTGAATCCCAGGAAACTCAGACTCACTTCACCAATCCACAAAAAAAGTTTCCCACATAACCTAGAGCAACAGATTCAACTTCTTTGCCCCTAAAAAGGAACAGATAATATATTTTCTATCACATCAAAACACGAGGGCAGACACATTAAAGATCCAAAAGTGCCTAAATGCAACAGAATTTAGACATGAACAAATCCAGCCATGAGTCCACAAAAATAAAAGAAACTTAGAAAGCAAATTAATAAAATTAATTAATAACATTCAACTCACTATACCAGGTGATTTTTTTTTGTATGCTACATCCTGTGTTCTGCAAAAACCTTTTTTCACATAACTGACTGAAAATAAACAGTTGACATTACCTGCATCTTCCAAAAAATACTGCACAGCCATCAGCACCTTCCCCTGAGGTTGAAGGTCAAGCTGTGGAAAGAAAGATAGCAACAAGTGAAGTGTGTGGTTGACTGCATCTCTCAGGAATTTAAACAGCTCTTTCTAGGGTATCAAAGTAGACTATTCAATAACTATTTGATTACAATCCTCTTCCATATCTCACTATTGCAGCTGAGTCAGGGGCTTTTATTCTCTTGCTTTTACTCGTGTGCTGCATTGCTTTGATGTGTCCCCAGGAGTTCAGCACGGTCAGAGTTCACATTGTTTGTCCACGTCCCTTTCCCGTTTCTGCAAAGAAGTTTGTTGGCTTCTGTTTTTACTGTTCATAAACTCAATCTGCACAGGAACCCAGCTCTAAAAGAAAAAGTCTATACAATCCTTTATATGTTTATTGAGAATACAAACCATAGTGATATCAAATGCTGTTGCTGGCAGTGAAAAAAAGTCATATAATCAAAATTTGTTTTCCTTTCCTCCTCAAAACCATTACACATGGTTTCTGTGGCAAATTCTACAGACCAGCAAAAAAAAAAAAAGTGCTTTTTAAGCCAACAGCTGAGGTCAGTTCCTGCGCTCAGAAAAGTAGCCACTAATTCTTAAACTGCTGCCTTCATAAAAGATAAGAAACTTTTAACCATGTAAGAGTGACTCAATCTTCACTTCAGCACAGAGCAAAGTACCCCTGGGTTACACTAAATACAACTTGGGATGAAAAATCCAATCCCCAAACAAAACCAAACCACAGTTACATTAGATACACCCATGAACATAACCCAGCAAATCCCATCATCCTACAGGGATAATGAATGAGTTCATCTCTAAGGCAATGTCTGGCACTCAGAACATTTGCCCAACAAAGTTTGCAGAAGGCCAAGACCTCAGTTAGAGCTACTGATGCCAGGCTGTCACTCCACACACAAAAATAACCTTGTAGGCTATGCTGAGTGGTCTCTCTGATGGCCATGATGCTCTGTCCAAATCATGACAGGTTGTATGGAGAAAGTTTAACACTGATGATGTCAGTGTGGTACCTGTTCTACGGATAATAAGCAGAGGATTTGAGACCATTGAACTGGCTAAAACTGATCACTATTAGCTTCTACTCTTCTGAATAATTGTTCTTGTCTTAGAAATCAAGTTAAGGTGTGACAAAAACCCCAAGTGTAACAGGTGAATACAAACTAGAGAGATTCTACTGACCTAGGAAAATCTGCAAATCTACAAGGCACAAGGCATTCATTCAGCTTGAAAGAAACAAAACTAGGTTGGCAATAGTGAGGAATTAATCTTTTTCCTTACCCAGAACTCTGCTTTGCCATTGCCTTTCTTGCACCGTTCTGCCAGCAGTGACACACCCACAGTCACTTCAGACAGTGGCTCTTCTGCTGCTTTCATCAGCACAATCTGGATCACCCGGCCCTCATAAATGTGGGCATCAAAAGTCGATTTCCATTCGGGATACATGGTGGGCTTCTTCTGAACCAGAGTTTTCCCTCTCTCTGAAAGCCCCAAAAAAAAGGACAGAAACTGTAAAATGAATATAGATCTAGTAATTAAACTCAACAAAATAAAAGAGGGAATGCTTGTACTGAAACTAAAAGCAGACTTACTGCTTCTTTTACCGTTGTTGGAACAAGGTTTAAATACTCAGTTCAAGTGTTCACGACATGGAAGGCAAAGCCCACCCTGATGAACATGCAAAGGCAGTGAAGGAGTTAACACAGAGCCAGAGAGCAGGAGGGGCAAACCCTGATGTGGAATTCATAAGCTGGTTTAGTCAGTCACAACTTGACAAGGAACTTGACATGGCTCCATTCTGGTATAAATCTCCATGAAGTGTCATCTGATCATAGTGAATACCTACTGCTGTAAGATAAATTAAGATAAACCTTACACTGACCCAGTTTAAATTGAAGCCAGTGCCTGAGAGATGAAAGGCTTCACATTTCATTAATCGACTTCCAAGTTATCCCAACATTTCACTTGTATTCATAAGTCACTCTTCTTGGCATTGTACTCTACCATGACTGCTACTTTCTAAAGGGTATTTCAGGGCCTTATCTGTCATCTGTAGTACATGCAGACCTTGTGTAGTTAAGGAATAACAAAAAAAGCTAAAATTACCTCAAAAAATGTCTTTTTTTTTTTCCTTCTTTTTTCTTCGGTTTCATTTCAGAGCATCTCAGCACACTCCTTTGTTAGGAGTTTTACAGTGCTTCACTATACTTAGTAGATGGATTTTTTTCCTTTTTGCCAAGAAAGGCTGGATGATCCTTGAAGTCCCTTCCAGCCTGGTATTCTATGATTCTAACACACAGCTTCAGTCTGTCTTACTACCCATTGAACTGATTTCTTCCTGTCATATCTCAGGCACAGAAAACAGCCAGTGACTGCACAGCCTATGACCAGCTTTGGCATATTTCTAGAGCTGGGTCTCTAAGTCTCATCAATACATCCAAAATGACGGTGTCTCCTAAGAAACCACAGCCAGCTCTTCCCTGTGACTCTGGCACACAGTGCCACCTCCCAGTTTTCCTCTGATTTGCTGCCAAGCCAATTACTCTCCATTTGTGCCCAGGTAACTGAATGCAATATTCTACAATCTACACAATTTCTGCTATTTATCAAGATAATTTTTTTGCAATAGAAGTGCTTTCTAAGTGCCTCTCCAGCTCTGAATGATCCGTTTGCTGTTAGGATATCAAGGCAGTAGTAAAGCAGATTAAATAGTTGGACCCTTCCCCAGGAAGCCGAGGTGTGGTCTGTTAGATACTTAATATTTTAAAATCTTCCTGGAAACTCAAGGCAAAGTCAGTGTTCATTCATTAAGAGTGTGCTGGATGCATTCCACTCAGCTGTGCTGAGCTCTGCAAACAAGCACAGGGAATGGTGTCCTTGCACTGCTTTGTTAGGGAATGCCTGCCAAAGGCAGCACTGGGAGTTACAGCTCAGACACAGCCCTGAGCCACTTGCCAAAGGACATTCCAAAATGCTCAGAAATGGCCACCTGAGGACCTCTCCATTGCAAACCAAACTTGAGCATCCTTCCTCTACTCAATCAGCAGCTTTTCTCTTGAATTTGGGGAACTCTGCAGATAGAAAACTCAAGCCCTTCACCATACAAACATAATTCCAGAGCCCTGTTCTATGAAAAAAATTTTGAAAATATTGTCACAGAATCACAGAATTGTTTAGGTTGAAAAAGACCTTTAAGATCAAGTCCAACCATTAACCCAGCACTGCCAAGGCCACCATTAAGCCATGTCCCCAAGTGCCACATCCACACATTTATTTAGAGATTGTTAGGACAGACAGTAAAGGCAAGGAGGAGGATAAAAAGCAGGCTGTCTGCACAGCAAGGCTTTTACACTGGCCTGCTTTCTGGATTGCTAAAGGCAGACCCCCTTCATCAAAAAGGCACAGTTCAGGAGGCATCCTTGGCAGTAGGAGAAACTGCTTATTTGCAGAACCTTTGACAGTAATTTAGGGTTTGCAGAAACAGCAGCAGTTTGTAGAAGATTCGGTAATACTCTTTGCAAGATTCTTAGAGGAGGAAAGAATGATTTCAGTCTGTCCACAGGACTCTCCCCTCCCTATTCTCACGTCCCAAGTAATATCTGCTTTGATTAGTCACTATACACATTTTTACCCTACATAAAACAAAGAAGGTGTCTGAATTACTGGCAACAGCTTCCAGCCTGCCCATGCTGCTTTTGTAATTAAAATCACAGTAATCAAGATTTGCCATGGATCATAATCCTTGTCTGCAAATGAACACTTAAGTGTCAGCAAAGAACAGCCTTCAAGAACACTGTTCCTGCCTCTGCTGTGCTCAGGCCTCCTTGGCTTCTCTGCTCACACTCCTGACTTCAAAACACGTCACATGTTTGCGAATTGGCTCAACACCTAATCATTAAACACCAGGATTTTCTCTTCCTATACAATAAACTTTTCCTTGATCATGTTTCAGCATTCAAATCCAAGAAGAAGCTGTTCCACATCTTGTTAAACTGACAACAGGAGCATCAGATTATTTTCCTGATTACACCAATCACCTACCTCTCCAAGTAGTGCCCACTCCTCCCCCTTTTTTTAGTACGTCAAATACAGATGGAAGCAAAGACTAGGAAATGTTGGAACAATTCTACTTTTCAAAAGCAAGTGGCTGGGAAAAAAACAGTGCATTTATTTAGATTACTTTCATTTCTCCACATATTCTGGCAGATGCAACACCTTCAACACCATTTCTTCAGAGGTTCTCCCAGCAGACTAGGAAACTGCTTCTTTGGAGCTTAGTACATTTGCTGGATGACAACACTTTCTGGAAAAGGCACCATGCCTTGTATTTAAAGTTTAAATGCAACTTTTATCCTCAGCAATAAGGGAAAAGACCAATCACATCGTGAGGAAGAAGAAAATTCACCCTTTTCTGCATTCTTTGATGTTTTGTGAATCCCTAGAGCCATAATGCAGGATTAGAGAGCTGCAGTCGAGCCCAATGCAGCAATTCCCTCTCATCCTGTTTGGCTACAGTGGTGTATTCTAGCCAAATGTCACAAAATACTATAAACCTTTGGACCAGTTTCTGTAAAGATGAGGTCTTTGAAGGCTGAGGGCCTGGTGAGTCACTTGGTCTGTTCAGCTGGAGAGGAGAAGGCTGAGGGGAGACCTCATTACAGTTACAACTTCCTTGTGAGGGGAACAGGAGGGGCAGGCACTGATCTCTGCTCACTGGGGCCCAGTTACAGGACCTGAGGAATGAGTTAAAGTTGTGTCAGGACAGGTTTAGGTTGGATATTTTAGAAAAAAACCTTTAGAAAAGGTTTAGAACCTTTAGAAATAGGTTCTTCCCCCAGAGGGTGGTCGGGCACTGAATAGGGAATGGGCACATCCCCAAGGCTGACAGAGCTCAAGGAACATTTGAACAGTGCTCTCAGGCACAGGGTGTGAGTTTTGGGGATGGTCCCATGCAGGGCCAGGAGTTGGACTCAGTGATCGTTGAGGGTCCCTTCCAGCACAGCTTATTCTGTGTTTCTGGGCTAAGAGGACTTCAGGTGCGAGTCATTTCAAGCAAACAATTCTGCCAAAGTGCCTCAGTTACTACAACAATAACAAACTGCACCTCTCATCACTACCTATGCTCCAAGCCAATAAAGATCATTTGCTGCTCTCTGCTTGAGGACAGCTCTCTCAAACCTGCTGCAGTCCAGCTCCCTCTTCATGGCACCCCTACTACACCTCTCTCCTGTGTACTAATAAAGAAGCCTTGTTTTAAGGTGGGGGTAGAGACAACAGCCATTGTTATTTCTCCAATTCCAAAAGAAAAGCTCACATTGAAGTACCTGGCATGACAGAAAGGGCAGGACTCATTGCCATTCACAGATTAAGAAGGATTACAGTATTTCTCAAGAACTTATTCAGGAAAGCATCCCCATTTGTAACCTCACCTGTAGCCAAAGCTTCCTTCATCTTGATAGCACAGAAAGGCTGTAGTTGTTCTCCTTGGTTCTGCACAGGTCCCAGCTCAAATGAGTTGAAAGATATCCGTAAAAAGGGGGCCATTGCTCACGAAGATACACAACCTACGTGGAAAGAAAGAAATAAAAACCACAGAGTAAAAAACCTGATCTGAGACTTCTAAGAAAGCAACACCTCTCTCAGCAGCCATCAGAGCTCCTGTTGAAGCTATGGTCACAAGGCTTCTATTCCAGTATTGCTTTCAAGTGGCAGCTCACAAATCCTAGGAAGTATCCAGAGCTAGCGATCCAACCTGTGAACCTCTGTACCTGCACATCCCAAGCACAGAGAAGAGGGACAGGCAGAAAAAGCTCCAGAACTACCGCACCACCTGCTTTAAAGTGTCAGGAATTACAAGAACTCAAAACACCTGTAATTTCTAAGTCAGCAAACAGGTGTTTCATTACAGTCTTCCCCCATTCTTAAGAGCTCCTGAATTTAGAGCAGATTTCAGTTTACAACTCACAGCACCTTCAGCAATGGAGTTTGTCCTGTATGTCAGTATTGTTTTGTGAAACAAAAAGGACTTGTTCAAAGCAAAAGAGAAAACAGGCACTTGATAGAAAAGCAATGCTAGTGCATTTGGAGAATGAGGGATGCAAGGAAGGAGGGATTAGGAGAAAAGAGATAAGGTAAAAGGAATTAGAAGAAAAGAGTTAACAAGGTAACAGGAAGAAATGGTGGAAAAAAATTAAGACTTGAAACTGGGCTGAGCGGGCCTTTTGACTGTAGATTGTCAACCAGCTCGGTCAAACAGCACTAGGAAGAACATTTCAAGCAATCCTGCACATGTTGGCATTTTTTTATGTAAAGACATCAACCTGAGAAACAATTAACATTCCTCTTCTATCTCATACAGTCATTTAGATAAAAGACTGAAATCAAGGCTCTTTGCAGCAAGACACCATACAGCTCCTGACAGCATCATTTACACATCTCCCACTCTCCCCATGTGGAGACCATTTTCAATAAACAGAAAAATTTTATGACTAACTTTTATGGAGCTAGCTTTTATTAATTGACTGTTTTCCCACTTTCTTTTCTGTAGAGTAAAACAAGAGTTAGAAAGCAAGTTTAGGATTATTGGTACCACTGTTTATCCCCCTGAAGAACTGAAAGCCATGACTATAATTCACATTCATGCAGTCACCCAGACTCATAATAAAGCCATAATCCTCCCACATTAATCCACTGCTTATTGCAGCTTGGGGCACCATTTGATGAGGAGGATGTTGAGGTGACCTCACAAAGAAAGAAAAATAGACAGCTTTTGTAAAAATTAACAAATACCATCTGACAGCTCACTTTCACAAATGCAACTTAAGCACAATGCTCATCAAGAGCTTTAATGAGGAACATATTTTAGCTGCTCAAGAGACCCTGTGCTCACTATGTTCAGAACTACACCCCAGTAATCAGCTACAGGACTTGCCAACACCAGATCACATATCATTACTACTCAACAAGGATGTAAAAGAAACCAGATTTCAGCCTTGTTCACCTCTGGGAAACAGCTCTAAGACTCAGTGAGGCCACAGGTAGAAACAGACTGGGTAGGTAGCTCCCACTGGAAGGTTTATTTAGCAGAATCACAGGAGAATTCTGCTGTAAGGGACAGCCCAGCTAGAAGTCACAATTTCCAGTAAGCCTGTGACTATATTAACAAAAAATTGGAAAGCACTGACAAAGCTAAACTAACAATTGCACTGATTTCACTCAGCCCATGTAACTCAAGCCAGTGTTAGTCCTGAGACAGAATACAAGGATTTACAATTTAGTACTTTAACTCCAAGTTATCAGATACACTAAACACAGGTACAGTGCATATGCATTTTGAATAATCCCATAATCTTTCTCGTTTCCGATGGCCAAATACATATACAATATGGAGGCCACATTTTCACCTCTGTTTCACAGTTTTGAATATGGTTATTGGCTGTAGTTTCATTGTGCTCAGCTTCAGAGCATCTCCAATGCTCGCTTCTCACTCAGAAATGCTACACACAAGCAATTCAGCAGTTAGGAGAAAACACCACTACCCCAGAGTTTTTGATGATGTTCTAAGTCCAAGGTCACAGTGGAAACCAGAAGAGAACTGCTTGCTTTTACATTTAACAACAGCTTAAAAAGAACCCCAACAAACTCAGCTGCTGCCTGTTCTTGCCAAGTTTCTCTACTCATACATTATGCTTTTTTCGCAGAAGCAGAGATCTTAAATGCCTGCATGCAAACTCTCACTGTATGTTGTAGACTATACTGTGACTGAAAGAGGTTAAGTGAGAAAGGAGGGCTTGGATTTGCTCCTCAAATACATTTTCTGATCCTTTCCTATGCTAAGATGTACTGTGAGATAGTTGACAAGTATCAGCTGCACTACTGTAAACAAAAACATACCCCACTAAAACTGTTTTTGGCAGTGAAACTCGGTGAAAGAGATGAATTTTAAATCAACAAAATCTCTCAAAATCCCTGCTGAGTACACTCATCCAACTCACAACTGAAAAGGAAAGCAGCACACAGGCTTTCCATGGTGCATTTTACACAAGAGTCCACCTCCAATCTGTGACTGTCACAGAAGTGACAGCACAAGAGTTGACTCTTGTTTTAAGGGATGTATCTGTCAAGAACTGAAACTGAAGCAGAACACCAGCTTTGAATTGAGGGAGATTTTACAGTCTACTCATATAATCTGCATTGCAGCTATGAAGTAATAAAGCCAAACTGTTCTCCCTAAAGGGCAAGACTTTATCCAAACCAAATGGTGGAAAAACTGAGATGCGAGCTCCAAGAATACTGCAAGTTTAAATGACAGGTTCAACATCTCAATCAAAGTCAAAATACAGTCTGAAAAAAACCCCCCAAAAATCTAAGGGAAAAATATTCCAGTAACATTACTCTACATGAAGTAGCTGGTGGTGGCCACAGTGGTTTAGAGCACACCACTGGATGCTGTGCTGCACAACCTTCATTTTGCCAAGGATCCCTGATCTTCTCTATTCCAAACTAAACCCATGTTCTATGTTATCTGGGACAGATTCTGCAAAATCCGCAATACTTTCCATGGAGCTTTAAAATTGAGAGGTTTTGATTGTTTAATATGGAAAGAAAATCAACCGTGTTATTATCAACTACAGAGAGGGGAAAAACTGGAAACATCTTCACATTGTCAAGTCAACAGCTGCCAGATGAACAAATGTTCAATTTTCACACTGATGTGTTTGTAACACATGGTTTTAAAGAAACCTTCAAAGCAAATTAAAACCTTAAATATTCCAAGGAGAATTTTATCAAGATTTGCTGGCACAAAATTCACATTAGATAAAAAATCTTCTCCACAGCGATTGAAGGGACAAAGGGTAAATTCTGCAGTTTCTCTCCTTCCAACAGTGCCCAGCTCTCAGGGACTGGTGGAGAAGGCAGTGCTTGCCAGGGTTCCTTTGTTGCTCTAATTCTGCCTTATTATAAACAGTGAGGACAAGCCAGCTCCAGCACAGCCCAGAAACAAAGACACAGTTGTAACTTTTACACAAAGCAGGAAGGCACATCAAAGCAGTGGATGATCTGGAGGAAAAGCAGTGGATCATCTGGAGGAAACACTGCCACTAGCTGACAACAGAGCACTGAAGAGACTAAAAACTAAGGGGCCCAAACAGAGCCAGGCTGTTCCATCACTGATAAGGACCATATATATCCATGAGAAATACAATTGAGAAAGCTCCCCTGCTGGTTTGTGCCTCTGATTTCCTTGTATTAGTCTGTGAAACATTTTGCAGATGGATGTAAAGCTGCAACACACCATGGCTTTTCCATGCTGTCTCACAGAACTGCTCTGGGTGGCATGAAGTGCCTGATTCCTGCTTAGCTCCTTGCTGAGACTGCTTCTAGGGCCACACAACTGGGAATCACCAACAGCACCACACACAGCTGACCAATTTGCATTCTTCCCTGAAAAGATGCAGCAGTAACTTTTTCTTCCTTAAGATGCAAAAATATAGATTCTTTCCAACTTGCAAGTACCTTTTTTACATAAGGATTTCCTGTCCTCTGTTCTGGCAACAGACAAGGAAGACAGCAACAAATTACTGCCCAACTTATTGCCCCCACAGCACTGCCAAAAATACAAACAAGGTTCTCTGTGGTCTTTGTGTACAGCCTGCAAAGGAGATTATGCTGCTTGCATGGCAATAATAAAGGAAAGCCTACAAACAGAGATGCTGGAAGAGCGATTAGCATCCTTCACCAGTGCAGACTGCGTGTTTTTATTGCTCCCATGTGTGACAGCCCACACTCCCTGCACTTGTATCCTTTCAGCTGATGATCCAAGAGAAAAAAACAGTACCTACGCTGCAGGACAACCCACTGAACCAAAGGAATGTGGTGCTAACCACTGTCTACACTGCACATCTATGATTAGTCTACAGAGACTTTTAGCAGGTTCTGTTGCAAGCCCTGGCCTTTATGTGATGTTCTGCAGTTCAATCTCAAAATGAAGTCAGTTTACAAGAGGCTTACTATATTTGCTGTTATGAACCTTGTCCAAAAGATACATAGCAGCAGCCTTCATCAGCTGGAATTCCCTAGGCACTACTGCTACCCAAGTAAACCCTGAAAAACATATAACCAATCTCAAATCACTTTACATCATGATGCTGAACACTCACAGCCACCAGAGATGGCAAAACCCCCCATTATCTGCAGGTGCTGCTCTGAAAGCTTAAAAATTGCTCTCCACAAAACAGGGCTAAACTGACATGTTGATGTAGGTCCCTGCAAAAAAAGAAGAGTTCTCCAAAAGTACTGCCCCTGCAGCAGCATCACTCGTGCTTTTATTTAGGTTTAGCTGTTAATGTACAACTATGTCCTATGAATGGTTTAATTTAGAAATGAGAATTGTGGGACTATACTCATGAAAGCAAAATATATGCATCCGGTGATACTTAAATAAATGCAGTTACGTTCAGAAAGTCAAGGATAAAAAGAACACTTCTAAAACAGCCCAACGAACTACAATTTCTATAGTAATATTTCTAAAACAGTGTATCTTCATAAAATGTTTTTAAATAATTGCACAAATTTATGAAAAGTAAGGAAAAACAACAAAAAAAATTTAAGTCACAATTCAATTTACTTCCTGTTAAACTTACTGCAAATTATTTTTCTTTCTGGTAGATAATTTCAAAATGACAGTTCCATACAATGAATTCTAGTGTAAATGATGCAAGTTCGGGGGTTTATTTTGTCTTTTTTTAAAATAGTACAAGTAGAGTGGCTCAGAGTCCTAAGCCTAGCTTGGAAAAAGTGTAGTTACCATTTCCTTCCCTTCCTCCCCCAAGTATTTTAGTCCAGATACTTCTGCTTTTGCTGGGTTAGGCCAAGTCCAGAAACAGAAACAATTACATAAAATCTCACTGTGTTGCAATAGTCTGAAGAAGAATCCATCCAGATAAGCCATGTAGCAAGAGGTGTTCCTTGGTTTCATCCCACTTGGCCAGGAGAACAGATTGTTTCCAAGTTTCCACACCTTTTTTGCATGCTCACCAGTCCCCAAACTGCCCAAATTTGTGTCTGCTGTCTAAATTGCTGGTATTTCCCCAGCACCCTTCAGGGCAAAAAGAATTACCGATGCTTTCCCTTATCATTACAACGAGAAACTTTTCAAAATATGAGCACCAGAAACATTTTTCTAAACAGGGAAACTCTTTCAATCTTGGCAGCACAAACTCCTGGAAGGTCAAGGGGGATGCAGATTGAGGGGGATGCAGGTTGGAGGCAAGCAGGAGGTAGAGCAGACCTGATGTTGTGAGCTTTTAGGAGGACACAAAGCCCAATTTATGTGAGCACAGGATAACATGATTAGCTCAGTAACAACAGTTGAGTGTTCTTAAAGTGGTTTCAAGTGTGCAGAGGATGAAAAATCTGGGTTTTACACTAAAAGATGAGTAAGTTGAGGAAATCCTGGACTCTAAAATAGGCAGCAGGCCAGGCTGTCACGCAGCATATGCTGCAAGATAAAAACAGCATTTTACACCGAAGGTCCTTTTTTTGGAAATAGAGAAAGAACATTTGGAGCAACAAAGTTGGCTTTTCCAATATTCCACAACCACTACTTGGTGGGGAGAAGGGGGAAGTACTGACAGCTATTTTTTCTTTAGAAGTGCATAAGAAATGGCCATTTAAATATTTTTTTTAAAGAGTCCCGAGTTCTCCTTCCTCTGTGAACACACAGGACTAAACATGAAAACACTACAGGCCACTGTTTGTCACCACTGCCAAAATCCAGCTTGAAACAAAAGTGCAAACGAACCCTCTTCATTAACTTCAAACCCAAATATCAGACATTAAAAACATGCAAGAGAAGAAGTGCTGCCTGAAGCCCAAAGACTTTAAAAATTATTTCTGATAGCACAAGCTGGTATCATTTGTTAAGTACAGCTGAAACAACATTTTGGAAGGATTAATACAAGGGGCTGGCTAGACACCCTTATGAAGCTCCAGGTGAATGAACAACTCATTAATATCAAATCATGCTATGAAATAGGAGCATGTCCAGAATATTTAGATAGGAGGCAAACCATGGCTTTCCTCTATGCAACACATAATTTAAGTCTCATTAGGAAGCTTTTTTTTTTTCTTTGACATGGGGAGTAAGTAGAGGCTGAGGTTTTTTCCTGCAATTAAGTAACACAATCCTTTCCACGTAAGAGATAAAACCCCCATAACATGGAAGGGATGAAGTTACACTTCTTCTCTACAATAATACAGCCTGTAGCCAAGCTCTATACCAGGTGTGGCTCTGTGTCACTGAAGAGGGCACTGAAGGAGCTGTGCCAAGTCTGAGCTCCTGATCAGCTCCCAGCTCCCACTTCCTCAACAATGGTCAAGAAATTGGGCAGTTTTTAGTCAGCACGACTGAATTGCAAAATGGCACATCAAGTTTATCATGTGAATACAAGTTCTCCAGAGGAAGCCAGACATTCTGCAAAAGGCTTCATAGACTTTTTTGTAACAACCAGTACATGAAGATAGCTGGGCTGCTCAGCTTTCAGAAGGACCAAACCAAAGCAAAACAGCCAAAGAAAATCCAGTGTACAGTAACTGTTTAGGTACCACTTGAATCAAGTGGACAGGGATCCACATTCAGGCACATTCCAGTAGCATATTCCTCCTCTAACAGAGAGGAGAGACACGCCAAGCCCATCCTGCAGTTCATTCTTGATGAGTACTTTCATCTAGGATCCATTATAACATCCAAGATTTTCTGGCCTTCCAGTGTCTAAGGGGGCTCCAAGACAGCTGGAGAGGGACTTTGGACAAGGGCCTGGAGGGACAGGACAAGGGGGAATGGCTTCCCACTGCCAGAGGATAGGGTTAGATTGGATATTAGAAAGGAATTCCTGGCTGTGAGGGTGATGAGACACTGGCACAGGGTGCCCAGAGAAGCTGTGGCTGCCCCAGGACAGGGCTTGGAGCACCCTGGGATAGTGGAAGGTGTCCCTGCCCATGGCAGGGGGTGGGACTGGATGGTGTCTAAGGTCCCTCCCAATCCAAACCCTTGCAGAACTCTATGATTTTCTGCTCAATTATAAGCTTCCTGGAAATTGAGATCTATTTCCCAGAAAGAATAATAGAAAATGCCAACAACATATTTTCAAACCAAACAGAAAACACTGCCTTTCTCTTCAAAACACTAAAGGGGTTTTATGTTTGGGTGGGGCTTCTTTTATATTTTCCACTGAATTCCCTTCACACTGAAGAGGCCAAATATCATAAAGACAGTACGTCAATTACAGTTTAAGAAAAAAAGAAATTTTTGTCTTATTTTAAATATACTGGGTTAATGTGTCTACATGAACCACAAAGAGGGAAAAAATGGAAATAAAGAAACTGGACATTCAAGAGAAATACAAAAAATGCCTTCTAAAACATTGCAATAAGAAAACAATTTTAGTTTGCTCTTTTGAAAACATCAGCAGATCATGCAGTCTAAGTGACTCTCAAAGAGCACAAGCCTCCAAGTCAGAAATTTATCCTACTGCCAGTACTTATGACCTAATCCTCCAAGTATCTGGAAAACTAGAATATTCATTAGCTGAGAGAACTGTATCATCATTCATACACGCTGGAAAGCTGCTGCTCAGATAACCTCATCAGAGGGAGCACAGTTCAGCCCATGGGTATGTGCTTGTGATCAAGGCTTTTAAACCAAAAGGGTGCAGGCGTTATGAACCAAAACTTTTGCTCATTAACTGTGTACAGAGTTGTAGCAATAGATCCAGTCCACCCCTCCTAGGGTTGTTTGGTTTTTTTGAGATGACCTTTAAGATCCTTTTCAACCCAAACCATTCTAAGTTTCTAAGATGGGCTGGATCTGCCTTTCTGAGCACGATGCTCCTCCTCTTGCTATTTCCTGGTACTCAGAGGCTGCTCAGGGTAGGTAGGAATCATCCTTTTATTATTTTTTTCTGCTCCTTTCATTACCAGGAATGTGAAGGCCAAAAATCACAAAAGAAATGTAAATAACCAATTTAAGTCAACTTAATCAAGACCTTTTCCTTTGGTTTATAAACTCAAAATTAACAGTTAAGCCATACATGCATCACTACCTGTGATCCTGTGAGCTCTCTTTTGCAATGAAGAGTCAAAATAAGCACAGCTCAGTGCCACTGAGGATGTACAGGGTGATGCTAAATCATCAATGGTCACAGGAGTTGATAAGGAGAGGAATTGGAAAGAAGCAAACATAACCAAAACTTATTTTTAATTAATACAGCATTGCTCCTGCTGTAATTTCAAGGTTCAGCCTTAGACTTGCAAAAAGAGATAAGAAAATGGAACCACAAATGATTTTTAACTGTCCCCTCTCCTCTGAACCACCTTCTGGAAGAAATGAGCATATAAAGCTCTACAGCAGACCTGGAATTCCCAAAAATACAGAGAACAGACACAGTTCATTAACAGCAAGTTGAATTTAAGCATAAAGGGATCTTAAGTGAAATTTGGGCTATTTAAAGGTAGCACAGAGGTTGCAGAACAAGCTGTAATGTAAACTCAGGGTGAGATGTACTATTTAATACGATTTTCGAGTCTCTCTTTTTTTAATCCTCCTGGTAAGAAGTTAACAGCAAACTTTTTTTTTTTTTTGGCCTTTTCCTGAATTTTGTGGTTTAAACATATAAATGCCACACTCTGATGGATCTAAACACTTATGATTTGTGTCTGCTAATAGTTGTATTGAGTGATTTTCCACTAAATGAATAAAAACAATTTTTGTACCCTCATGGGGCAAGAAAACCTTTAAGCATTGAAATGTCTGGGACACAACACAGTAAATGAGAAAGAAAAAGCTAAACAAAAATCCCTGGAGCTTCAGATAAGGCAGAACCTTGTTTGTGAAGACAACCATGTCTATACATGCTCAACCATTTTAGGTTTTGAGAGAGTAAGAAGCTGTGTGGACTGGGTGCTGTCAAGAACATCCTCTGGGCACCTTCCAGAAATGTTATTCCTACTGCTTGAAGGACTCACATTTCTGGAGGGTGCAAATCAAATTATTGAGTGTGTATTGCTTGCCATGGCTTTTTCCAGCTTCCACTCCAGTGCCCATCTGGAGCGGAAAAACTGGAGAATCACATAAAAATGAGTGTTTTGCTTTTCACATGCAAAACACTACACACACAGGGTGAAATACAAACCACATATCCAAGACCTTCACTTTGTAACACAGCAATTCAGCACCTGGTTTGTTACTTTATTGTGTCATTGCACTGATGAACACGTAGATAAACAAGACACAGACTTCACTACTTGTCTAAAAAAACACTTTCAGGAAGACATGTGCAACTTACTTGGCAGGGTATCTATAGATTATCCAAAAAGTAACTGAAGACAAAGTCTTTGATTACAGTTGTACTCTCATGGCCCAGTTGATCCACAGAAGCCACAGAGTGTCCAGTGATTTTCCAGACAAGCTTTCCTGGCTCATTATGGCCTATCACTTTCTCCATCGCTGAATGGATAAATGAGTTAAAGTCTTGGTCACTTTCCCTGCACCTTCCAATTATTTATGACTTTTTTTTTTGCTGTATATGTTTCTTCTGTTATAGAAGTGCTTCTTTACAACAACTTTTATAGCAACCTTCTGATAGAAATGACATGTCCTAAAGGTCTGCTTGTTTCCAAGCACAACATGGTACTGGAGGGGAGGTGACAGCAGGCTGGGGGGATTTTCTGTGAGATCATTCAGTTAAAAGGGATGGGGCATGGCTGCTACTGGCACAGAAAAACTCAGGAGGAAAACCAAACAGCTGTAAAGCCCCAAAGCTCCTGAAGCTATAGCACACACGGTGGGCACAATGCTCTTCCCAACCTTTCCAGTGTTTTAAAGGAGACAGGCAGGTCATGGAGTGAAGCCCACAGGAACCAGAATGCTCCCAGCAGTTCCAAATGCAAATGTTCCTGCATGGAAAGATTGCTTGTCCCCAGGCAGCTGAGTGGGAAATTCTCTTTCCACATGGTGTCATTTATTTGAGTAGACCTACCCTTAATGGTCTGCCCAGTCCTGCCTCCAGATCTTTCCTCTGTGAATTAGTGCTATCCACACTGCCTTGATTCTTTCCCTTCTCCAATGCCAAGAGGCTCTTCCATGCTGTTTACTACGCAGCTTGCTCAATCACAGCTTGGTTAATTATAATTACCCTGGCATTTTGTATATCTGAAACACCTTCACTTCCACGCAGCAGCAAATGAGCAAGTAGTTGGTGCTAGCCAGGAGTTCTCCTGGTGTTTATAAGAAACCCAGCACAAATTAGCACAAAAAGATTCCTTTCTGCCTTGTGGTTTACAGCACTCAGCACTCCCCAGGCCACAGGATGCTGGCTTTTCCCCACAGGTCTGGATATTTGCTTCCGCTACAGCACTAAGTACATAAATCCTGTGCTAAATGATGTTTTTTTCCATATTAGCAATTACTCCTGAACCCACAGACATTTAGTGACCAGGACTGAGAAGCAATTCACACAATTAAGAAGAGGTAAATAGATGCCCATAACCCACTTCTTACAAAAAGTTAGTCCACATCTTGGATAATTTGAGAGTCCCCAGTACTGAGTAAACAGAAGTTAAATCAACTTTGGCCCAAGGAAATTTCAACTTTGTGGGAAAGAGCTGCAGACAGCTACATTTCCAGTCCTTAACAGACAACCCCATTCTGCCTCTGTGGGACTATTAGAAAATTAAAATATTTATTCAGACCTGAAAAACTGCTATATTGAAATATACTTGCTTGTATTTTGAAAATGTTTCATTAAAAAGGGGTTTGGTAAAAAAAAAAAAAAAAAATTGATCCTCCTGTGATATATCTCCTTGTCCAAGATGCGGTTCTCCAAGCAGAGCATTAACATTTTCTTAACTGCTCTAAAACTAAACCCACCTCTGAAAACGAAGTTATGAAACCTATTTCTGACAGAAAATCAGCACTTAAAATTCATCTGAGGAGATGTCAAAGGAGAAAAGAACCTCACGATTCTCTTGCAGCTGTCAGCACCCTCAGTTCACCTAAGACGTGCACTGAGAAACTGTAGCAGGTGAGATGTGCAAATATGCATCACACGCATAAAGATCGGATATCCTGAGGAAGGAGAATAATTTTCATAATTATCTCCTCTCATTAACATTTTGTTCCACCGAAGCAGTAGAGACTTTTTTAGTTTTAAAAAGTTCTGAGGAAAATATTGCATAAAGCAACCTTGATTTCCAACATATACTGATTGACTATATTAAAATCTGATATAATCTTGACTACCAAATATATACAAACACTTAGAGCAGCTCCCTCACCAAAAGGCAAAATTGAACTTCCGTATCTTGTGTAAGTGAAACTGAGGAAACAGTTTTCAGTGTTACTGGAAATACTGGAAATAGTGTATGTTATCCAGTATTTGCTCAGTGGTAGAACTATTTCCCTTATTTTGTTAGGATTACATATGATAGTCGGGTATAAAAAAAAAGGTATTTTAAGTAACAACTTACACATCTCAAGTAAATGATACAAAACTATTCAAGCTGCTTTCGTTTTCTTTTCCAGAGGAAGAGTTAAAAAGGAAAATGGAGAATAAACCCTGTGTTGCTGATTTCAGACATTACCCACAAAAACTATGCAGAGACCTCCAGAAACCTCCAGGCATCTGCCCTACCATTACTTATAGGGTAAAAGAGCACCTAGAAAATGTAACAAGAGCTTCCCAGAGAAGAAATAGGAAAAAAGTGGTGAAGATAGATTCTTTCCTGTTACTGCAAGTAACATTTTTCTAGTAATAGCATTAATTTACAGTGGATGATGGACAGGCAGAAGACACCATCTGGCATAAGAGAATGAAGACAAATTGAAAATGGTTCCTTTTTAAAAAAATGGTGCTAATCATATTCTTATCAACTCACCTTAATACATGGAATTGATCTCACAGCAAACTGGTTTTGTACATTGACCTCTTCCAAAATTCTTAAAACTAGCTCCGAGGCTCAGTGCAGCGTAGCTAAACATCAGAATACTTCTACAAATCAGGGCATTAGGAGTTACAGAGTTTAAATCCCTGGTTATTCTGGACTTTGTTAAAGTTTCCCCATGTTGATACCTCTGAAAGACTCAGATGTAACAAGTAACAAATACTTCAAGTATTTAGTGCTGTTCTGGAGCAATGAAATAGTGTAGGAACTGCCCAAGAAATAGATTCTTCACCCTCCCTGAAAGTAGATCTGAGTAGTTTTCAAGTTTTACTTTGAACCTTTGAACATAAAATCAAAATAGAAGCACTTTAAGCATTTATCTGTAGTACTGCATAACACAAAAGCATTTTAGGAGACTTAAACAGTAGTGGGATAGAGTTGTTTCCATTGTTTGTAACTAAATTCCAACACCATGTTAAATTGTAGGACAAACAAGTACAATGAACTGGCTACAGAAAACACTGTTCAGTTTGGCTTTTCTTGTCAGTAAATATTTTGTGGCTCTTGCTTAATTCAGAATAAACTTTCAGTATGCTCCACAATGGAAACATCAATTTCTGTTCTCCAAACAGAGAATGGTTAGAATCTCTAAACAATTTGCAGTAACAACTTTAAAAGAGACAGTTTGAACTTTTCCAGCATCTCCTACACAAAGAAACAGCTATTCCAGGCACTTGTATGGAGTTCAGTGGAACACAGTATTACATTTAAGATCTTGGCATGAGAGAGTCAAAAGATCAAGGTTCGGGTTTGTGACCTACTCACTGCTGACCTCCCTTCCTCTGTTCCCTTTTCCTATCACCACCTACCTACTCAAAAATGAAGATGCACAAATGGTTATTGACAGGCTTGGCTACTTAGTAGGAATACCTCACCATAGCTAAAGATTATCATCTAAAGCCTTCAAAGTCAGAGTTTTACCATTTCTTTCAAAAACACTCAACAGAAAGAGTCAATGTTATACTTTCAGCAAGGTGTCAGGGTGGCCAGTTACAGGCTCCTAACAGTAATTCAACACACCTCTGAGGCAATGAGTTACTTGGATTTACATTCAGAACTTTTCTTCGTGTCCCCTACAACAAAGGGAATTAAGAGTATTTCTGTAATTTTGGAAAGATGCATTACGCATGCAGGGTAATTAATTTGTTTCCATGAGCAGACAGGGACAAGGCTTTTAGGACTGATTCTTCCTTGATATGAGTAATTCATATGGAAACTCCCAACTTCCGTGCCTACTCATAAAGCCAGGAGCAAGAGTGCTGAGTAAGGATACAGCTCAGAATTGCACATTAATAATCTGCCATTACAAACACTCATTAAAGCATTACAGTTATTAAAGCTCCCTTTCAACGTCCTTTTTTAAATCTGAAATAAATTCACCAAACTTAGTATCCAAAGGGCATCTCAAGCAGTTTGTAAACTGTCCAGCCACCTTTGAGATATATCTTCATAAAATTACAGTACTTTTTTTTCCAAAAATTTTTCCTTTCAAGGGCCTTGCAACAAGTGGGATGTTTGAATCAACCACAAGGACAATTTGTTGAAGAGCAGAAGGGCAGATGAGCGTAACTGCATTTTAATTTGGGATAAAAAGACTACAGGCCTGGCTTGATGCAGATATCAGTAGCACCTTAAATGCCAAGTTCTCAGTTGACATCCTACACAGTGTTAAGGGAAACTGATTTATCCTACAAAACTGTCATCCTGAAAAACCCCAAGCATCCCCTATAATAAATAATGATAAGTAAACCACACTGAATACAAGGAATGATGGAGAATGGAAAAACCCAGGGAAGTGAGAAAAGAGAACTTAAAATAGAAAGACTCAATTTATTCCATCCTATTCTCTTCCTGGTTTATTAACCATCATTAGCAAGAGTTTCATGTTATCGACTCACCTACCTGACTAGAGACTGTCCAAAGCAGACCAATGACAAGACCAGCCTTATAACACGCTCATTCTTTTATTCATTCCCTTACACACAAGTGAGGAATCATTTCAACAAAAGTTTCACAACACCTCAAAACCAAAAATCCTTTACCTCGAGGAACACTACTGCCCAGGTTGTTTTCCTTCCTGGTGCCAAGGCCCAACTCGCCTTAGTTTTAGGAGGCACCTCTCAAGTAGGAAACAGCAGCATTCTTTCAGGTTTCAACATTCATTGGACTCACTACAAATGATGACTGAAACCTCATTTTCACATCCAAACATAAACAACAGAGAGAAAATAGATGGCAGACAAGCAATTGGTGACGTCTGCTACTATAGGGAGGGGTGTTAGTAACCATGAAAGTAGACAAGGTCCCAAGTTGACCTGTACTGTTTTCCTTTGAATCTCATCTTGAATGCTCCATGACCCTGAGAAACCTTTTAACTTCTCTGTTCCTTAGCTTGCTCTAATAAACAACACATATACTTGACAAAGTGCTTTAATTGTGAAGACTCACAACAAAAACTTTAATATTAAACATAGGATTTGTTAACACCAATTCTCAACTCAATGTTGAACAAACGGCTCACATTTACAGAGAAAAGCAAAACTACTTGGTCTGAACTAATCCTACAAATAACAGATACATGGAAGAGCCTACATTTTAAAATCTAGACTGTCAATCACAGCTGTGTCTGCAGAACAACTAACACAAGTCATCTAGGTGGTGGAGGAATGGCAGATAGAGAGCAGTAGCCTCTGGAGGCTTTGTGGCATTAACCAGCTGTCAAAATACAGTTCAGCTCCATGGGAACACACCAAACATTCCCAGACACTCTGCCTGTAAGTTTACAAACACTCCATAAATAATGCTTAAGCATCTAACAAGAGAGAGACACACATGACACTGAGAGCCAACAGTACAACAACTAACTGCTTAACTACAACTTAAGATGAGCAAATAGGGATAACCAGAGCTCCTGAAGAACTCAAGATTGTTTCCTCATAGGTATTTTAGCAGGTGAAATAAAGATTCTGGACCACACAGTGTGCAGAGAGAAGTCAGTAAGAGCCAACTCACAGAGCAAAAAGGAGAGATCTACATCCAAAACAAGCGACTCAAACATGTTTGAAAGCCAAATTGTTAAGAGGGTTTAGATAACTGCATGACAACTGTATCTAGCATGGGATTAAAAATAGGCAACAAGTGGGAGAGAAAGATGGAGAGGAACTTGAACATTGGTACTTTTGTTGTCAGCTTTCACCTACATCTTAATCATTCAGGGGACAAACCTTGATGGCTTCAATTTTGGGATACAGACAACATAAAAGGTTTTTCCTTCTCAAGCAAACAAACAGATTATAGACACAGAGTTCTGGATCATCAGAGATTTGAGTCTGCTTACGATTTTTCAAGTGACAAACCCTAATTAAGTATATTTAGAAGAATTATTTTCCTCTCATCATTCCTCAGTTTGCTCCTATCACTTCTGGAGAATTTTAACCCCTCTTTTTGGCATAGTTTACAGACAAACATTCCTGCTCAAACAAACTATGGGAGAGTACATGGGAACACACAGTTTACTAAAAAACACAGTAAAGAACAAGAAGCATCAACATCACGAGTGCACTGATATGATACTGAAAATTCCTAGGTCTTGAAAATAGGAATTAAGTACTTTCGGGGAAAAAATAGTTGTGCTGCAACTTGGGAATGAAGCACTCCACAATTACAGGGAATAAATAGCTCATGTGTGAGTGTTTGGACCACACTCCTTTGAGTGGAAGTGTCCTTGTTGGAATGCATTCCAGGGACCACAACTTCAGCTGAGCTCCTAAATAAGTACGCGTCTTCTTAGGAGGAGGCATCTGCCAGGAAGATGGATAAACCAGCCCTGACTGGGACCCCAGCTCCTCAGCAAAACCAAACTGTACCAGCCCTCAGCTTGGGCACTGGAGTGGTGGGCCATCCCAGGTGGATGGAGAGAGAAGAAGGAGAGGGTTGGTCCTGGGCTGCAGAGGCAAGGAGAGTCCCCAAGAGCTGGGCTCTTATGGCACCAGTACGACCTTCGTGGTACCAGTCAGGCCAACTTGACCACGCTCTGACACACACAGCAGGCACCAAACCATTTAAAGACTTTAGTCAAGGCCTTTTTTTTTTTTTTTTCCTGCTTGTTTTTTCTCTTTCTTCATCTTATTGTGAGGGCAGCTGGGCACGTTTTGTTCCATAGGGAACCAAAAGCAGAAAACCATCTATATACTTTTTTTTCACTCTTTCACCAGGTGCTGATCACTATATGAGCTACAGAAAATCATTAGATGGATCACTGGATTATTTCCAAACAATGGTTCCTCTTTTACCAGGAAGCTGAAGGACTGTGTCTTCTGAGAAAACACTGAGCAATTTTTCTGGAAGTTGACTGACAGTTAATTGTGTCTATTCCACATGGACTAGTTGAGTATCATAGAAATATTTCAGTGTGGCATCAGAAAGATCAAGCTCCATCTGAATACATGCAGTGTAACCTATATAAGCACATACCTCTTTCAGATTGCTCCTCTCCCTTTGGATTGAATGATAGACATTAAAAGTAGATTATAATGCAGAAGTAGTTAACAGGTGGTTCCCGTGCTCTGTATACTTATGTACACAACTGAAAATTAAATTATGATCTCTGTTACCCAAATGACTCATTCAAAACAGCAATAACAGCCTCTGACATGCACTACAGTCATGACTGCCAGCAAACTCCACTGAAGCTGCTTAATCTCTCTGATTAGTAGATGTGGTTTTGGTTACTTACAAGTATGTCTAATTTTAATCATGACACTGAACTTCCACAGACTTTGCAGGTTTTCTGCCTCAAAGGGACAGAGGCGTTTTTTAGGTTTCATCCAAAAAAAAAAAAAAAAAAAAAAAAAAATCGAGCTTTTCATTAGGACATGGCTATAAACCACCTGGAACATACTCTAAAGACACAGGTATAGCTGTGTCTATCTCTAAAATATGAAATTAGTATCTTAAATAGATGAGAAACTTTTACTTTTCCTCTTAACAACTTTACTTTTCTTTAACAACTTCCCTCTTTTAAAATGCAAATAATTCCACCTCAATGACACTGCAAAATTACCCTGAAAAAAATTTGCTCTACTCTAATCACAAACACAGTGAACAAGAAAATTACTGACACTATCTTCAGAGGAGTTTAAGCAAACAAACAGAAAAACTCCCCCCAAGATAGGACACCATTCCTACTAAATTAAAGAGAACAAATAAAACCCCACCTTCCTCCTGTCTTTATACATTTAAGGAAGCTACTACATAACTACAGACTGCCTCAGTTCTAGTTTGCATATTAATCTTCATTCGGGCACTTTACAACATTTCATAAACTCATTTTTCTGGCTGGCAGTGGGAGACATGGTACACACACACAGTGTCTGGAACTGGCATGATTTAGGCCCTGTGCGGGTCCTTCCAGCAAGCAGTGAAATAAAATTATCTGTTCTACCAAGAGACAGGAGAAAATTTCTATCCCACTGTATTCCTTGCTCCCAGTGACCTTGTTAGGCAATTATCTTCCCTTTAACGTGGAAAGCTGGCAGCTTGCCCCTTCAAATAGCTGCATAATCAACAAAATTGCCTGCCAAGAGTACTTGCCTGTCATACGTGTCTTTCATACTTGGCAAAGGTTTCACTCTGCCTTCTAAACCTCTTGGATAGGGGCCGTAAGCACGCTTAGGTAAGACAGAAACAGTCACATCATCAGGAGAGTATCTGGGATTTTTCCTTGAATACACAAGGTAGTCAATGAGTAATGCACTAACTCAAAAAGTCACCAAGTTTGTCTTTCCTAGGGAGCCCAGCACAACAATCTGTACTTCCTACCTGTTTCTAGGAAATCTTTTCACAGAAATTTCACTCCGAGTTAAACTCTATTTAAACTCAAATAATAAAGAGCAAAAGAAATATTTTGCAGATTCGTCGTTAACCCCTTTTCCTGAATTTTCTTTGGTAGTATCTTCCTAGACAGAAGTGTTTTCTTCTAGGTAACCTACAACTTTTAAGACCCAAGCTGTGGTAAATCTAAACCACAGTAACCAAGTCCTTCAGGACCAAGTGTTTGCACCTGCCAGGAAATTACAGCTGACCACTGAAACTAAGAACCCACCTAAATGAGTCTTGTAGCCTGAAAACTCTTCCTGCTTTTCCAGATAAACTGGGCAGAGCCACAAGAGAGAAGCTTCCCACATTGTAAATGGAGCAGCAGCCAAATGGAACTGCTTCATCCTCACTCCCTTGAGCACTAACACTGAAGTCAAGAACAATTATTTTAAATACTCTGTGTGGCTCTTGACAAGAAGACAAAAGCTTCTTTCAACTGCTGTAGTTCATCACACCTGAATATCCTGAATTCAGACAGTAACTCAAATATGAATGACAGAAACCAAGTCAAGGAACAAACAGCAGAGGAGCCCTTATGTTTCAGATGAAGCATCACCAGGAGTCTTTCCCTTGTTCACAAAGAATCAGCCTGAAGGCAGAAAGTAAAATTATTAAAGCCATGCCCTCATAGAGAAGAGTTAGGATTTAGCAAAAAACACAGCTCTGCAGATGAAGTAAAGCACATGTATGCTTCACTAATCTAATAAAGCCCTTTTTCAATTTGATTCCATAAAAAGTTGTATTAGCCCCTGAAAATAATCAGGACTTTGAATGTTTCCACAGGCACCAGGGGAAAAAGACCCAAGCCAAACAAAAACAAAAACCAGAAAAGCAGGATCAAAGCACACAGTAAAGCATCAGGCATCACACTCTGGAGCCATAACAAAGGCTTTACAATCTTAAAAAGATTACATGGTTGCCATTTTAGAGTGTTCCTGTGAGTGAGAGATAAATGAGAACATGGTAAAGGTCTAAAATATACCAGCTGAATAAAACCCAATCTGTTACATTTTCCAAGACAACACTCTGCTCTATGAGCTTTACTAGAAGCAGCACGGTGAGTGCAGCCAAATTTTCCCTGAACAGGAAAACCTCAGACCTGTGTATGAACGGCAAGACAAGCCAGAGTGTAACAAAGACCCTTTTAAATCTAACTAGGAAGGACAAACCAGCTACTGTAAAAGAAACCAAAACTTCTACGCCCTAATACATTTCCAGAGGTGAGATTTTATAGGAATACATGACTTTATTTGTATAACTTTACACTTCACACTAATGTCATATCAGCTCTTTCAAAGTATTTCACCAAATAAGCATGAACGTGAGAGACTCAGAGAACACGCTTGCAGAACTGTTTGATCGTAGTACAGTTGCTCTGAATTTTACAGCTTTTACCCCTCTGTTGCCTTTACAAAGTATTTTGAAAGGGAAAAACCTCCAGCTATAAGCAACTTTGCATGCCAGCTCACTGTGCTACCCCCCTGCATTGCCTGCTACAAACAAATCATTGGGAAGGTTAGTACCAAACTTCAGCAATTAAAAGGAAAAAGTCTTTTAAATGGCTCCTTTGAAGAGAGTCACACAAATTAATTACTGTGACAGATCCTGGAAGCATCTAATTGCAAACTGCTGAGGACTTGACAGCCGCACACTGGATTTTGTTCAGAAGAAGAAAGTGGGAAAAAAACCCCAAATACTCCCATTCCTTTAAGATGACTGTGACACTTAATTTTGGGCAAACACATTTTACCACATCACATGTTTTTCTCTGGAGTTTTACCATCCATTTCTAAATAAACTAAATACTAACACTGTACACATTTTCAGAGACCATCAATTTGGTTTTTTCTCCAAAACTGGGACATATGTAAACCCAGCGGTTTCCATACAACAAATTAAGGCTAGAGAAAGATGACTTAAGGACTGATCTCAGCAGTTCATTAAATTGCAGTACACTGCTTCCTGCTAGAATTACCACTGGAATTGGTTATTTGTTGCAACAATGGACTCGCTTCAGCGTTTCCTAGGAGCACCAGAGGAACTGCCATTGGTCTCTGGCAAGATTAAAGGAAGAGGGAGAATCAAAGTAACCCAGTAAAGTTTCTTAAAATCAGTTTTTAACTGTGTGCTACTTATGTATCCTAAAACACAGGAACCACAGGTCAAGGCAGAGAGCAAGCTGGGAAACAGAAAAACAAAGCTTCTTGGAGTTTCATGATTTAAAAGGTTTCACTGCAGAACTTCTTTGTATAACATGCCTTTTAGAAAAAAAAGTATTGAACTGCATCTGTCTTTTTAGCAAAGTACAGAAAAGGAATGGGAAAAGAAAGTAGAGCACAGGAACACAGAGTAAAAAGTGAAAGATGAGTTTCAATCCTGTGAAATATGCTCTACTAGGACTGATGTCACCAGAACGTCAAAATGTGTTTTAAAGTACAGCATTTGAGGTCTTAAACTAATTTTTCTCTTTCTTAAGGCAATATTAAGATTACATTTTGCTATTTTCACACTTTATCAACAAAAGATGGGGGCTTTTTTTCAGGGTTTGTTTTGGGGAGGACACACATAGCCCATACCCCTTCATGGGTGCAATGGCACTGGTTAAAACAATTGCAGCAGAAAGAAAAGATATCAGCTTCATTAACATTTTAATTAGATGTGTTTTCTGGTAAAAATCAGGGAAATTTCATTCTTGAAGCACAATCTTGCAAGCATGAAGTATGAATGTAAGAATTCATTTATTTCTCTGTCGATGACAGTGCTACAGAATAAATAATGGCCATACTGAAATCTTTGTAAACACATCTACAGCAAAAGGAAAACTGGTTGTACTGCTTCCAATCTGCTTTCACTCATTGTTCAAAGTCTGGTGAGCCCAAGAACTCCAGTCACTATCTAATTCCTTCCTGATACGATGGGCTGTGCAGTATTTGAGTACATGTAGGCAAACCAAAGTCTAACAGCAAGAGATAAACTTGGATGTCTTTGCAGCAGGGAACGGTTCCGGGCAGGGTAAAGTACAGAAGTTTCTGGCTCTTGCTTGGGCTATGAAGTAAATAAATCAGCATTTTGCCTTCCCTCCAGCATTGTTAGCATTGGAGGGAACTGACAGGATGAAATTCATCTGCAGTCCCCTCTTGGACTCCCACCAGTGGAGATCCCTCAAACAGCCCATGGCCAGCTCCCTGCTACCACTTCAGCCCTTTCTACTGACATACAAAGAATGCAGTGTTTTGATTTGCACTATTAGAACACACAACCAAACATCTAAAAACTGTTCCGACGTAAAAGCTCACATTTTTATTTCTTTCTTAGTATTTAGAAACACCTGGAAACTTGGAGCACTAACACTGTTCTCCAAAAGGCCAATTCAGAGCCTGGACAACTTCAACATATAAATGATGTGGGAATCAGCTTAGAAATGTGTTTATGAAATGCACAGTCAGAGACAATCTGCCTCTGGATTCCAAGACCCACATTAAAGGAACAGAAGCAACCAGCCTACTCCCTCTTAATATGTTGCTTGCTAGGGACATATTTGCTTATTTGTAGATGTTATTACTGCTCAGCTGAACATTTTCTTTACTGATTAATGCCATATGCACCTGATGTCACACAGCACTCTACATTTGAAAAGAGCAATTGTACTGTTTGAGTTTTTGGGGAGATGCAACTAATGGACAAATGGTGCCAAAGTCCTTCAGCCAATCCCCTCCACCTCCAGCTATCCAAGCCAAGCTGAACACAAACTACAAGAGCGATAATTCTATATAGCACGGGAATATTGAGATAAGTTTAATAAAAAATGCTGCAACAGTTGAACTCACTGCATTGCATAAAGCCTGAGAGGCTTAAAGGACATCTCCCATTCTTTGATCTACAACCTGAGACTCCAGCTTGTGGCTGCATCAAACACACACCAGGGCCTTCCCATAACTTCTGTCTTCCATTTTACCATGCTTTGTCTCCAGTGGGATAGGATTCTGCTCACTGGTAACCAGAACATGCCCTTCCAGCAACTTCTCAGATCAAGCATTCAGAAGATTCACATGAGAAATTCTGTACAGTTGAGTGTGAAGATTTGCAAGCTCAGCCAACCATAGTCTCAGGCAAATGTCAGGACAATATGATGCTGCTACCGTGGTTTTCTTCAAGTGCTTCCAGAGAGAAGCAGTCAGTATGAGAAGATGGCTCCAAGTGATACTGTGTGAGTCCAGCTGGAATCTTTGGAAAGATGAAATGGACCAAAAAAGCTACTCCAGCTTCTTTTCCCAAAGGACAAAACCCTCTGTGTTACTCTACTCCACTCATTTTAACCCCATCTTATTAACACACCTGCATGGGCACAAAATATGTGAATTATACATGAAAAACCTAACTCCAAGGAAAAGAAATCTCTCAGAAACTTCATAAAGTCACAAAGAATGCACAGGAAAATTCACAAGTCTCCAGAGTATTTACTTTTCCCCAAGATGTTGGCAGTACATTTACCTCATTTTTGTTCCAGCCTTGATACAATATTGTGCAGTGTCAGAAATGGAAACTTCTCCAGTTTGCACCAGGGAAGGGCTCAGGCTGACAAGGGGCAGAAGTGGGTGTTGCTTTGCAGCACACACAGCTGAGCTCAGCGTGGTCAGTCCTACACTGCTGGATGGGAGCTATGGGCTGGGTCCCAGCTGGACAGCTCAGTGCTCACCCTGTGTGAGACAGGGCTGGCAGCAAATCACAGGACATGGACAGCACTTGGTGGGGTGTCCCAACGAGGCACCCACTCTTGGGCTACTGCAATAGGAAATGCAAGCAAAAAAACTGAACACCCCCCTCTCCCCCCCACCAAACCTAAAACCCCAAAACCAAAACCCTGAAGAAAAACAAACACAAGTTTCACTACCCATGTTCTCTGGCATGCAGCAAGCAAGCAATTACCCAAACTACTCAACTTGTCAGGGGTCCAGCAGAAGCAGAACAATTCTGCTACCCAGTACAACAGCACTGTCACTGTCTTACCTCTCCAGAGTCCCACATCCAGCTCTAAACATTTTCCCCACCTGTCCCTGCTTCCCTCCATTGCCTCTCACCTTGAGCACACTGTGATAGAGCTACACGGTGGTTTTTATACACAGGCTTTCAAAGGCTTACACAGTACAGACCCTGATGGACTGCAAAGCGGGGTGTTTCGTAGCTTTCCTAACAAATTACTTAGGGGGATTGA
Source organism: Corvus kubaryi (assembly GCF_017639235.1). NCBI lineage: Eukaryota > Metazoa > Chordata > Aves > Passeriformes > Corvidae > Corvus > Corvus kubaryi. The sequence goes on from NW_024580659.1 coordinate 1,686,451, forward strand.
ATGGTTAAGCAATACAGAAGTGGTATTAAGTGGACTTTGGAAAATAAGACCCTGATCAGAAGAGCTAATCATGCTGCTCTCCATTTACTGTGACTTCACGCACTAAAACTCCAAATAAGAGCTAAAAGACCACAGGAATAAAATCAAAATCAGAGAGACACAAACAGGCAAGGTTTTAAGTTGCCTTTAACTCTTATAAGGCAGCAGGGTGCCCCTACCAACTACAGCAAAATGAAACACAGCAGAACAGGGATATGTTCTTCCACCTTGGCCTGCCTGGGACACCTTGCCTACAGCAAACGTTTTCAATTACATGAGTCTGGCATCCTTTTTTGTGCTTTTAAGAGGATAAAACACTAGATGTGGCTGTCTTTCCTTTGAAGTATTTGAATGCTCAGTGTCTGAGAAGGATTAAGTGGTCAGCCCAGCTTGGAGAGCTGTTAATTCAAAACAGAGCAGTGTAACCCGAAGGGTTTGTAACTCGCATGGTTTGTTTAAAGCAAACAAAGAAAACATCCCTCTGTTTGGGACTCATTCAAAAATTTTTTTGTATTAGGATCAGCCTTATTCACTGGAAAGCAGAATAAAATAATAGCAAGAAAACCAGATTTATTAAAAAAATAAAAAGCAAAGAAATAAAAAAACCCAAACCATAATACAAGTAGATAGTTTTTTGCTATCTAGAGTAGGAATAATGCTAAAATCCTTCTACAGAACCCCAAACAAAATTTATTTGCCAGTGTGATGAAGTCTTAAAGAAAGTATAAAACTGTCCAGAATTCAAGCATGCCATCACACATGCTGTATCAAAATGTTTTAAAATAATTTAGAGCCTTTTCCTCACCATCTATAGAAGCATCATTTTCCAGCAAACGATATTCCGGTAACTGACAGATAAAGGAATTGAAAATAAATGTGGGGGAATTTTTCCAACTGACTTGCATTAAAGTCATCACAGATGTTATTATAGAGCCTTGCAACAAAAAGAAAGAAAGAAAAGAACAAGTCATGACTCTCAAAAGAGTGATTTTCAGTTTGAGTGTATTCCTTTGACAAAACTGAAATCATGCTATGTCATGACTTTCAGAGTACTTTTTATTTAAAAAAATTTCCACTTTAGGCTATTACAGCCATAGAGTACTGCTGATATGTAAAATCAGTTTTGTTATCAACCACACGAAGCTCAACTTGTTGCTGCTCTGGTAATTAATTCCTTGTCATTTCACTTGGCCAGAAGGGGAAGAAATGTTTCCTCCTGGATATTTTTCTGTTTAGAGTCCTAAATCATTTTGCAAGTTTCATCCATCAGTCAAGTTGAACTTTGCTCTAACAACAGCAGCAGAACTTGTATCCTCACAAGTGGCAAATCAGTTTATAAACATTTAGAATTATTGTGTTTGCACGAGCTTTTTTATTTAAGTGCATCAGTTTAAGGGCAGACTTAAAGTGGACTGCCACATATGCTTAGACAAGGTTTAGCTATGATGAGCTGACTCAGTCATTAAATACCTGTATAAGAGCTCGTTTTCTTCAGGGAAAAGACGGTGATTAATTGCTAACTTAGCTATAATCACACAGAGAAGATGAATGGCTAGTTCACCCCTATGGAAAAAAAAAAAAAAAATCACTAAAACAAAAGACTTCCCCTGCTTTTTGTGCTACATTAAGTACTTACCCACAAAATAAAGCACTGGGAAGTCCTGCAAAAGTCCTTTCACTGTTTTAATATTTTGGGAAAAAAAAATTTGATTCTTTTTAAAATACATGAAATTCTGCTCCTTGATCCAACAATAATTACCAACCTCACATTTGGTTTCAGCACTGATATAGATACTTCTTACAATTTTAGAAGAATAGATTTCACCTAATTTCAACTGTACTTAGAACTGCAGTATTTTATACACTAAAATATATTTATATTCCCATAAACACATACTAATGTTTTACTCAGAACTGTTTACTAAATGCACTAATGTGCAGTTTAGCTAGCACACTAGATTCCAAGTATTGCTGATTTTAATAACATCTGCTTGAACTCAGCTGTGAATAAAACATGCACTAACTCCATACAAAGAATCTGCATGAAAGTAATTTTCAGTCACAATTTGAGCTGTGAGGACACAGATACTAGAGTTAAAATACATATTAAATTTCAAGTATTCAGTATTAAAGACTCCTTGTCAAGATGTGCTTTTTAAAAGCAGAAAGAAATGCTATTACTTGCCACATTAAAAATCAAAATCCAGTTCTGGGAATGTGAACACTTTCCTGCAAGAAGTCAGCAGCTCCCTGCTTCAATGTTTTGAAAGGAAGCTTATGCAACGCAGAGTTCTAGAGATGGAAAGATTGGGTTCACAGTTATTAACTGGTAAGAGAATAAATAAATTCGTACAGAACAACACACAAAAAGTAGGAGATTGAAACTAAAAGCAGATTTTGGTCACAAGAGGTTTTTGTTCTTTTCTCCAGCTACAAGATGCAAGACAAAAAGAACAGAATTCAACATAAGGACAGACAATGAATGACTGGCCTGTTTTGGCTTCTTCTCCTTAAATCCACATCTATATAAACTTTCAAGCAAATAAACATTTCTCTTTGCTTCAACTGCCACCCACTGGAAAAGGAAAGCAACACTAATTCCAAATTGCAAGACCCAAAATAGGTCAGAAAATCAATCTGACAGACACTGGTACAGATTACATTAAAACCCTGGGGTTGCCTTGAAAACTCTTAGTGGCACTGCTAGAAATCAGCAAGCTTGCAAATTGAACTGAAACGAAAACCAGGATACAGCAACAAACCAGAGCTCCACTTCCTCTCCCCACCCTGGCCCTGGTGAGAGCATTTGGGTTGTATCACAAAAGTTTTGGGGAGGAGCTCCCAAGGATGGAGTGGGTGCAGGACTGGCAGCACAAGGTGTGACACGGGTGAGCAGCACGGCAGAGCCCGGCATTTCTCATCACTCTGGGCTGCCCCTGCCATGCTCCAGGTCCATCTCTACACTCCTGGTACTTCTCTTTCCCACCTGCTCTTGCCTTACAGCAGAAATCAATTAACTTCCTTGCCTAAACGGCAGTTCCAGCATTCCCACTTTCCCTGATCAGCAACCCGCACGTTCCCTGCAGTGGACACGTGGGGTGTCTGTGGTGCAGATCCAACAACTTCATACTTTCAGAAATAGAGCTGTGTGGAAAGGCTTGCTGAGAAAAACCCACATAGGCTGCAACAGAGCATTTTCAGTCACTTTGAACAAAACTTGTTCTAACTTCAGACAAAATAAACCCATATGTACACCTACAGCGCTTCCCTAGGTCAGCAATGTGAGGTATTTGCACACCCAACCTGCACTCCAGGTGCAGTGACAGCAGTTCAACAGCACGTTGCACATATGCCACAACCCCCACCCTTCTCTGGAACTGACTGCTCTGGCACAGAGGCAGCCCTGGGGCTGGAGCCAGGCTCAGCCAGGGAAGGCAAAAATCACAGCTGAGCCTATTGAGGAAATGAGACAGATACACCCTGGAGAGAAAAACCAACCTCTGGTGCAATGAGACCAAATAAATGGGGAGAATCAGATTCCAGAGGACCTTCGATAGTTAAGATATTCTAAGGTGTATATGCAACAGAATAGATACTCTGCAATTATAGATGGGCTGAGAGGTACAAATTGATTGCAGATTCCCCCGCTGTAAGGGTTGAAGGACACTAGAGAAAGGAAAAAAAATCTAACACAAGAATGGCGAGGGTTAACAGAGACCTATAAATCCTTGGTCCAAATAACATGTTTCTTCAAATGGCCTTTACTAAAAAAAAAATCCACCAGGAAAAAATACCTGGCAATATTCCCTCATGAAAATTCTCTTCTGTTATTGTAAAGGTGAGGAGTCCCCAGTGGAATGACTTCACTGAACTTGCATGACAAGAGATGCTTCTTTCACTGGACAGAGCTGGGGCCATGATACCTGCCAAAGTTGTAATACTGCTTCAAGCTGTCTTCTGCTCTCTAGTTCCCAACATGACTTTTTCTAGGCAAATGCTGTCTACTGACCCCTGGTTTAACCTGTCCTTCCCTAACCCTTGTGCTAGGTTTGGAGGAATGAGGTAGCTGGGGATGTTGGCATCTCCCTTTTCAGCTGAGCGAATGGGAGAAGACATGTTCCAGTGCCAATGCCTCACTGCATTCATTCCACAGCAAAACTGGATGAATTTTAGCCCTTAAGTTACCTGGCAAAGGTCCACACCAAGAAGCTCTTGCCCCTGGGATGCTGCTTCTTAGGTAAACTTGTCAAACAGAAATCGCAACTGTCAGCTCCTGAGGAATGTAAGCAAATGTAACCTGAGAGTGCTCACAATTCCCTGACACACTAATCTGCTCTGGAGATTTGGCAATCAACACCCCCAAGTCATTAGTGAGAATATCTGAGTTCAGCAAAGGCCACAGTCATCAGACACTTAAGGAAACAGCTGAACCCTTGTTGAGCAATTCACAGCTCAGCATGAGCACGGCATTACAGACCAGCACACTGGATGTGAAGAAATGTAATCATCAGTGATCAGCAAGTGCAGGAACCAGACTGTTAAAAAAAATTCTTTAAAAAAAACCCCAAACCAATCGATACTGAAAGCATCTACCTTCACCTGCAGAGGTACTTGTATGACTAAGGGTTTCAGATCTAGTTAAGCAGAGTTCGTTATCAAAATTATAGAATCTGACTGCACCTGCTTGATGTAAGACAGCCATCTGTGCTCACTCTTACAGAAATACCTATTAAGTATTTTTTTTTTAAATAGGCAAAAATAAATCTTACTTTCACAAAAGTTTTTACTAAAATATTCTGACATACAACTGTGTGTCTTATTAAGTGAAACAGTTTCTCAACAGGCCCTAATGAAATCAGTGAGGAACAAAACACCCACTCTGGTTACAGTGTCACACTAGCAAAATGCAGTCACCAAGAAGCATTCCAAAACATATCATAAACACCTTGAGATAAAACATACAGGGCAGTCAGTGTCATATTTCAAACACGACGGTCTTTCAATATTATAGCACTGTGTCTATTCATCTTAATTTTCCAAGAGAGTACAAGTTGAAAGCATACAATGAACACTGCTTGTTACTGGCTGGACCACATCTTCCTACCAAACTTCTGCACACAGGACTTTTTGAAAAGGAGGGACTGTTTCTTTTAAGAAAGAAATACAGTTTCATGCAAGAAGCAAATACAGTCTCCTAGAAAAACATAGTTCAGACATCAAACAATGTGTTACCAATTGCCTAGCTACCTTTGTACTCAGAATTTCCCACACAAAGGCAGACTTCAGAAGCCAAACTTAACCTTGAGTTTGGCTGTTAAGACAGTTTTGATCATCTTTTCAAATATCTATCTACATGTTCAAGCATCCAAATCTTTAAAAAAAACCTGTCTTTAAGTTAAAAAAAAACTAATAGCTTTACTATCAGAAAGAAAAGCCTGCTATCACAACCAAAAATCCTTCTTCCTTAAGCTGCTCCTCATAGTGAATATGGATACATTCAATGCACTGAAGAAAATTAACTATCTTTGAAATTATGAGGAACATAGTGGTCCTGACAAGCACTCAGATTTCAAGAGTTTCTTTGCCAGAAAAGCCATGGCAAAGCTTAAACTGCATTTCCTCAAGAAACCAGAGAAAATGAGGGAGTCAAGTATACAAACAAGGATTTTATTAAGTCTCTATTAAATAGGTGTTGATGGGGATAGGAGTAGATAAAATCTAACATTCAGAAAGTAGCTCGACACTTGAGTGCTGAACAGCCATGTAGTTTTCTCTTTGTCATCTCATCATTACAAATTTATCACAAAATAAACGACAAGGCTAAACCAGCAGAGGTCTGGGCTTCCATCTCCAGATCAGTAGCATGAATTACTTCATGGCTCAGGGGTGGGGAAAAAAAAGCTGAACTTTAGATTTAATGCATATGTTTCAATACGTGCTGTATCAATAGCAGGCAGCCAGGATTAAAACAAGTCCATAAATACCTAAATCATTTATGAGACTGCAAAAGACTAAACAAAATGCAAATCAAAGCCACTCATGCGCAAACGTACATGACATTTTAGAGATTTTCAGCCACCCATGAGGTGAGAAACAAGATACTAATTCAGATAACTCCTCTGAGCCCTGTGGCATGGAAAGGACATCAGCCCACGTGCACCTCTTCAGAAAAGAGGGGCACCCTTACTAACAGACACACAGTGCCAGAGCATTGATACCCTGACCTATTATCCAGTCTCCAAGGAGCTATCCTGGCTCCACTCCCAATGGGTAAAAGAGAAACCACTTGGTTCTGTCTCAACCAACTAAGACCACAGCCTGCTCACAGCTCTAAGCAAAAGTATAAGAAGTAACAGGATATGTATATACATTACACATCTGCTTTGTTCTCAAAAGCAGGTAGTGCCTTGGAATTCAAGATAATCTCGTTTTGAGGCATAGAGAGGTACTGCTGCTTTTTTTTTTAAAGCTTGATAGTTGGCTGATTAAATGGGAGGAAATGGCAAGCACACACCCTCCTCCCTTCGGCAAGTATCATACAAGGCTAAAAGCTTAACGTGGATCAGTTCCATTAAGTTGTCTGTGATAGTCATTCCCAGACTTTATGGATGGTGATTATTATCATATGAATACCAACTATGCTTAAGTATCCTTAAATAAACTTTTCCAGATAGAGCATTGCACTCAATGGCAAAGCAATTACCAGAAAACACATTAATTTCAGTAAGAGGATACCATAAAAAGTATTCTGTGGTTTTATGCACTTTCTTGACTTGAACAGTATTTGTAAAGAATTTATTTTATGGCCTGCCTCTTGGATTTGCAGCTATTGATATAAATCTGTGCTGCATCACTTCCATCTTTTAGTCAAAAACTGTCAGCTCTATTGTCGATCAGAAAAAAGAAACAGGTTCAAAACATAACTTATTTCATGGATGTCAGGGCACCTTGCTGTCACCAAAAGGCAAACATAATATTTCACTTGCATAAATTTTAATCAAAAGGAAAAAAAGCCAACAGAAAATTATTTGAAACACACAGATATACACGTCAGGTTTCCATCCTCTGTAGCAATGTTACCTGTAATAACAGAGTCTGGTCCAGAGCAGACCAGAAAGAAATCCTGCATGACTCCTGCCAAGGTCAGATTTGCGCAGTTCCCAGTACTCCTGTGTCCCAGATCCCTCATTTCTCTACCTATCCTGGTGTCTCTGGTACAGGAGCAGCACACCAGTGCAGCTTCCAGGCACAAAGGCAGTGTGGATAACCTAGATGGTCCTGTAGAGTTCGAGGCAGTACATTGCTTCCTATGGAGCAGGCCTGCTAAAGTACTCAAATACCATAAAACCCTGTCGGGGTAGCTCTGGCTGGGAGAGGCAATGCCTCTTTAACAAAGTGTAAGAACTCTTTCGGGTAGAAACAACTGCCTTTGAAATGAGCACACAACACAGGCCACTTCAGCATTATTTTACCAAGGCTGTAAAGAGCTCTCCCAGGCTCATTTCTGTTAATTGCATCTTTCCAAAGTGCAGCCAAGCGGATGAGGAATGATTACTTTTAATGTGCTACCCAAATGGCTCTGAATGGGTGCAGCCTTCCCCCTTTCCTTATTCCTGCTCCTTGTCCTTTGGCTCCACATGGAGCTTTACAGAAACAAATTCTGCACTCGGGTCACGCAGGTAAAGGAAAACTTAGAGAAAGATGACAAGTTTTGTCACAAAGCAACAGTTAAAAAACTACTGGAACACAAACTGTTTTGGTGCTTTTTAGGCAGCTTTTGGACAGAACCTGATAAGCAGAATGGAGAAGCTGCATTCAATGCAAGGATAACCCCAGAGTAAAACGTCACATCTTTCTCATCAGTGGATGATTAACAGAGGAATTTGGCTCCTAATGAAGTCAGCCAGCCCCCAGACTCCGCTGGTAAATCCCTTCTTGTCATCTTTCACATTCAGCTCTGACTCATCTGCAACAAACAGTTCAATCCCCAGCCTATTCCTTTTTTCCTCCATTCCTTTTGCAGTAGGTTAAGTACATACTTTGTAAATGCAATGAAGGGGATGGTGGACTACAGGCACACAATGCCCTGGGACTGCATCAGGAAGAGACACACCTGAGTTAGCTTTGGGGAACTGAAATACCTGTGTCAATGAACACGATCCAGGCACATACCTCAGTGCTGACCAACACCTGTCAAGTATTTACACTGCACAGGCCACACTGGGCACACAGTTCCCTGCAGATCAGCTGCACCGAGTGAGCTGTGGCACATCCACACCTGCCACAGTCCCACCTCCAGTCACAGCTGGGGATTGAGAGGAGAGGAAGGGGCTCCTCCCTTTGGGAGCAGCAGCCAGAGCTGAGCTCCAGCTATGGATGGGCAGAGAGCAGATTTGTGCCCCTGCACAGAGGCAGGGGGGCAGTGAAGCCCTTCAAATGGGAACAAGGATGGTTAATTTAAACTATTAGGCCCTGAAGTACTTACCAGAATCATGGGCTGGTTTAGGTTGGTAGGAAACTTAAAAATCATCCAGTTCCACCCCCCTGCCATGGGCAGGGACACCTTCCACTAGAGCAGCTTGCTCAAAGTCCCATTCAGCCTGGCCTTGAACACTTCCAGGGATGGGACTTAATCTGAATGGACTTTAATTGTAATGACTGTGGCTTTTAGACATTAAAATAAACTCAGAGGCCTGACAGCTTCTATGCTTCTCCCAGGAAATCAGTTGCTTTAATAATAGATGGCATCTTTCCAAGATTTATTGTTATTTCCTTGATCTATATAGCATCAAATAGCCAAGTTCTCTTTGAAAGATTCTTCCGAAGATTTCTTTTTAAGAAAAGTACCTAGAAAATTCCTTAAGTTTTTTAGTTTAGAAATAGTTTCTAAATAATACCTTCTGTACAGAGTATCTTTTCATCTATACTATGTGATCAAAAAGTAAAAATTATGATGCTATTTCACTGTTGCATTCAATTAGAAAAATATGACCCTACTGTATAATTATGTCTAATGAAAAGGTGGGTTATAATTCATGAAGTACAAAATGGCAAAAAACTAACAACGAGCTCTTTTCTGGTGAGAAAAATATGAGCATCTTCCTGACCAATTATCTCACACATATTGCCTGAGCAGAATCACCTTACGACTTTCTCACTACCCACACAGACATCACATCTGTGTAACCGAATATATTTTTCTGTATGTTTGTACCAGCCACTGAGTGGCAGCAATTCCTTCATACCTAAACCCGAATTATGAGATGAAAATCTCAAAGGATTCCCAAATCTTAATTCTTTTGTGCTGCCCCTAAGTTCTTTTGTGTTTAGCAGTACAGTGAAATACCTTATTGCACGTTTCAATTCTTCAGCTGTCGAAGTTCGAAAAGTAATGTACCTCATCCTGAAAATCATATGTCCATAGAACTTGGACATATTCAGTTTTACAAAACACAGTAAACTATGTGAGTCAAAGAAACTGAAAATGCCAGCATTTAATAATTTCTTAAATTAAAACACACACCTGTACTTTATTATGAAACCCAAGGTGAGGATGAGAAACATTAAAAAAAAAAAATCTAAACCCTATGTTTTGCAGCCTTATGCTTGCTTTTCTCCTCAGTATTTGCAGGTTCCCACAGGAGTGTCTTGGGGTGACTGAAATCTATCAGTCCAAAGACAAATAGCTCATTTTTTAACATAACCATTTTCAGGAACTAAAATAAACAGGAAATCCTGCATATACACTTAAAAAAATGCTTATGAATTATTGCTTAACCACTTAAGAAGCACTTCTTCATAGTGTTCTTGCTCAGAAATCTATGCTGGTTATAGCTTCCTATTTGATTAGCACAGTGCTGCACAGCATTGGAGAGATGGAAAACTGAAGAATTTATTTGCTATTACATTGTTAATAGACTATTGACTGTACAAGCCCAGGAACAAAAAACATCTAAAAGGAACTAAACACATCACAAGTGGATCAAGGATTTTGACACTTATTATTTGTAGAGATACTCAATATTGCAGTTCAGGCTTTAAGTGAGTCTCTAAACTAGGTAAAGATCTGATTCTCCCACACCCATCTGCTCTGCAGAGTCAAGTTCTCTCCTCGGACATATCAATGGATGGGATACAGGGCAATGTCATCCTTGCACATAAACCTCCTGCAAGAGCCCGTAGGTCTAGATCTACACTCTGCTCTGTGCTACTTGGACAATCTAGAAGTGAAGTGGTGAAACAGTCAGGGCCCGCAAGTAAACAGATATCAGAGGTAACCACAGAATGCTGTAATCCAATTATTTCAATATTTCATGCCCTAATGCAAACGGGGAATTCTCTAGTGATGAACTGAAAATTGTTTTTTTAATAGATGCACGCCTGGCATGTACGTACACAAAAGCATCAGGCATTCCTGCTCCTTCATTTCTTACTGTCTGTCGCCACTCAGCTGGAAACCTGACCATTTAAAAGACTGTACATTTCATCTGCTCAAACTCATTGTGGCACGGAAACTGAAACAGACAATCGGGCCGGCTGGGTGGGAAAAAAAGTTGGTGGTACCAAAGTTGGCATTTCTGCCGGGAGTAAACTCCATGTTTCTGTCAGAGAGCGACCGCGGGGATCTCGCTGCCGCCTCGCAGGGGGCACAGCACTCTCCCTCCCGCAGCCCCACAGGCTTTCCCCGCTCCAGGTCGCGCTTGCCCCGCACCGAAGGCGGCGGCCGCGTCCCCGGCAGCCCGAGGGGAGGTCTGGGCGGGCCGGGTCCGCAGCCCCCTCCCCGCAGCCCAACATGGAGGCTCCGGAGGAGGCAGCCCAGGGCCGGGGGCACAGCTCCGCCGCCTCCCGCCCCATCCCGCTGCCGAGGCGCTGCCCGGGGGCACACGGGGGACAGCGGGCTGAGCCCCGGGGACCCTCAGTCTCCCTCCCTCTCACTCTGCCCGCCGTGCGCCCCACGGAAGCCGGGCGGGCCGGAGGGAGCCGGAGCCCGTCTCGCTTCCTCCTTCACCCCAGGCGGGGCAGGAACTGCCGGGCGGCAGCGCCGCGCGGGGGGCAGGTATGGGCACTCACCGCGTCCGAGGAGCCGTCGGGTGCTGCGGCCGCCACCGAGTTTCGGGCGCTGTCCCGGGAGAGAGAGAGAGAGAGAGAGAGAGAAAGAGCAAAGGAGTGCGGGCGGAGGGGCGGGACGAGCAGTGTGTGCCCGGCACGGCCCGGCGCTCCCCGCCCCACGCTCCGCTCCGCCCCCGGGCGCAGCTGCGGCCACGCTCACCTGCTCCTGCCGGTGCTGCTCCTCCTGCCTCTGCCCCGCCCCGGAGGTGCCGCGGGAGGCGCTGGCTATCTCTGCCCGGGCTCCCCACGGCTCCTTCTCCTCTCGGCTGTTCCCCCTTCCCTCTCCCGTGGCAGCGGCCCCCTGTAGGAAAGCCCCAGCTCTCAGCGGGAGCCCCGCGCTGGGCCCCGCCCGAGGCGCCGCTCCGCACCTGGGCTCGGCGCCGTACTGAGGGAGGGGGCTGCGGCCGCGGCAGCGCTCTCGGCGTGCTTGGGGTTTGGGAGGTTTGGGTCCGCTGATCACCCGGACACGGGGAAGCGCCTGGCTTTGAGGTGCCGGAGCTCGGAGTGAGCCCGTGCCCGGCGGGGACCAGCGCTGAGGTGTCTTCAGCCCTTTACTGGGCTTTTGGTTAAAACATTCTTTAGTGGCGTAGAAGCCATGGATGTTGTTTTATAACGGAGCCGAACCCCGTAGCTCTGTGGTCACTGCCGTCACCTCAGCGACCTCACCTCAGAGACCTCAGCCTTGGCTGGTGTGCCCGAAGTTGGAGGCCTTCACCGGGTCATTTTGGGTGTCAGCCGGGGCTCCCCCAGTCCATGCTCTGCTCTGAGTGATAGAGATCAGTTTTTCTTCAAGTACTGGAAGAGTTTGTGTTAAAATGAGATGCTTTAGGGAAGGGCTGCAGCACAGGAATGTGAGAAGTGTAGGAACCAGAGAAAACACCTCCATACTCCAAGGCAGACCTTTGTCATCATTTTTTAACTCGCACAGGTCATATATAATTGCTCTCACCTTTTCATCTTAAATGACCTCATTCAGCTCTAGCTGAAAACAGTGATGAAATTCCCAGCGGTTTTTTGTGATGCTGTGGTAACTGGGTGTTTCTCCGGGCAGGTGCCAGACCCTGGTGTGCAGTGGGGGGTGTCAGCATTGCGGGGGCTGTGACCCAGCTGTTACATGGCTGCGGAGTCACTTCTGAAATGCCAGATTCCACCCATTTGGTATCCAGCTTCTTTCCAGAACGTTTCACTTGATATTCATAAGGTCATGTCAAAGTTCCCCCCTTGTTCTGTCTGACATCATCTTGGAAAGGCTATAATATGTACATAAATCAGTCAATAGTTGGTTTATATATGGAGAGTTTAATTTGAAGAAACTTATTTCAAAATTGAGAGCTCTAATAGATATATTGCCAATCGCAGTTTGGGTGGAAGCAAAAGAACAGAGTCATCTGAGATAATTTCCTTTTTACTTCTGCTGCAAATTAAAATATGTAGTATTTTGTACGCATACATGTTCTTATGCATGATTAAGTGTGGGGTTTTTCTTTTATTGGAACATCTAAATAGTATTTTCCTGATTTGGGACAGAATGTCATCTGACTAGCTCTGATGCCGTAATAAACTGTATGAGGACCCTCATTTAAAATTGTGTAGATTGCTGTTGTGCTGAAATCTGGAGGAGCTTTATATGCATGAGCAGTTCATGAATGTCATGTTATAAAAGCAAAACTAAAACCAGTTTGAATGAGAGGAGAAAAAGCAGAAGCTAATTGTGGCAAGGACTTTTCCTCATTTCAATACTTCCAGTGAAGTTTGGAAACAGTGCTTTAAGATAAATTTTATTTAATTTCATGCTCTTTGGGTATTTAATGGCATGTAAGTGGTCAGAGAGAGTCCATTTCCATTTGTGACCTTAACCTACAATGTTGCAGCAAACCATTTGTTAACTACAGCTGCATTTCAATTATTTAGAGCATCACTTTTGTCCAAGTCTTTCTGAAACAAAGAGCAGTTTCTTATTTTGACTGCGGAACATTTTGCAAGACCTAAAGAGCTTTGCCTCTCACATCTTTGTTCATTTAATGGGCTCAAGTTGGATTAGGATTGAGTAAAGATGTAAAAATTTGATCTACAGGAAATGAAATGGGGAGTCTTCTCAACTGTTAATGTGACTTTAGAAATTTGAGGTGTTTCCTGGTACTGAGACTTTCTTGCTGCCTATTTTCTGTCATTTTTTTCTATACAACTCAGCCATGCTAAATTCATGGAAATGCTCCTACAGCTGGAGAGAGTCTTTTGTCAGGATAGATTCTAATGCAGCTCAGAAGGCTTTATTAACCCATTTTACGTACAGTGGATTTGAGAGAGGGATGAAAATGTGTTCTTACTGAACACCCTTAAGCAGTGCTCTCCGTCAGCTTCTAAGTAAATAGTAAGAAATGCTGGATTGCATAGTGATTACAGGGTAACTATTGGAAAGTAAAAGAGCAGTACTGTCTCTGATCCATTTATCTGAAATGTGCCTTTGGATATTTTGTAAAAAGAAAACAGTCTCAAGCTGGGTTAAAACATTTCATCTCTTTGGTAGCTGGATAGACATCCCAATAACTCCCAATCCCATGGTAAGTCACTGCTTTGTTACAGGAGATCTCTGGGGAGAAGGTAAACTACCAGGGCCTCCTACAACTGGATTTTCTCTTGTATTTTCACATCCAGAAAATCTGCTTTACCCGGGGCCACTTAATTTTTGCCGTATGACATGGTGACAGTAAGGGGTGATGTGACTTCGAACACGCACATTAGAAACAAAAGTTAGAGAGAAAACTTTCTGAAGCAAATATAAGTGAAAATTTTCTAGTGGCAGTTAAGAACTTGTTCTCTGAAGATTTCTGAGCCAGACTGGTATGAAATCACTTTCCACAAGTGTGTAATAACCTATTGTTAACAGTACCTGTTACCTTCAGCAAACAAATGTGATTTTAGTTCCGATGGCAGATACTTGATCTATGCAGAGATGATGACTTTTGCAGAAATGTAATTTCAGAACAGAAAACAGTCATGGCTGTCGCTGCCATTTTTTCACAGTCCCACTTTGTAGCAGGACTTCATTGGTCTCTCAGTCCCAAGCCTAACCACCAAAAGCCTGCTCTCATTTCCTCTTTTCTGGTAGTAGTGGGAGGTGTGAAGAGTCTGGTGGTGATGGGAGTTTCCACCCATTACCTTCTACATGGGTGTGTGGTCTGTTGTGCAGATTCACTTTCTGAAGTGTTTTAAGCATTGTTCATTGTCTTCAGCTTTTCCTTAAGGTTGGGGTGAAATGCTTGTGTTCTCTGTCAGGCTTTTCCTCCAGGTTTTCGTGCTTTTCCTTGGGAAGGACATGAGCTCTTTATGGATTCGCAATGGCACAGATACTGAATTTGGTCATGCGAAGGTCTGGCTGCCATGAACATTTGGACTGATGTCCAAATGAAACAGGAATTGGCCTGCCTTTCCTGAAGTCTTGTAACTTCAGAGATTCTTTCTATAATGACATACATTAATTTCTACTGCTTTTATTTGTAGGTTTTTATATTGATTAAGGAAGGGTTTCTTCTTTGTATTGGTCTGCCTTCCATTTTTTCTAACTTGGAGCTGAGTTGGTTTTTTTCCTACTTTGCCAGACTTTGCTTCTGTGGATGTTGCACGTGCCCTGTGCAGAGCTGTAATTGAGTCAGGAGCACTATCTGCAGGTGAGAGACGGTGGGTAGGCTCTACACCTAGGAGAAGTTATCATCTCTGTGCTTCATTTACTGTGTTGTAGAACTTGAAGATTGGTAATGTTCTGTAGCTAGCAGAATTTAAGTGGAATGATGGGTTTATTTTCCTTTTCCTGGAGGATGAGATGTAGAAGTTAGTTGGCTGTGCCAGGGAAGATCTTGGTGTCAGATGCAATCATGTGAATTTCTACATGTTTGTGTAACTAAGTTATTGCAGAGCCCTTTTTGTTATCAGATAAGGGTCTTAAGAATTTGAGATTAAAATGAGATATGCTTATGTCCCAACCACTCTGCAGTTCTGCTCATTTGAAGGAACTTTTATATATGATTACTTTGTAAACCAGACAAGTAAATAGTTTTGTGACAGTTTTGCTGAGATGCCTCTTTGGAGCATTGTCAATTGTTGTGCTGTTTGGTGCTTTTAAAGCCCTACTTTAAAGCACTACTTTGGTGCTTTTAAAAGCCCTACTTCCTTGAGTAAGTAATTGCATTAAAATCATAGGCTTTTTTTGTCTTTCTTAAATAAAACCTATTTTTCATGTTTCCATAGAAGATACATGCACATGTCATCTTGAAGTTTCTAAAAGATTGAAAATCTGGGCTACATTTAAAAGGAACCCAAAACCTCTCAAGGTTACAAATAGCCCCATGCTGCCTTCCATTGTTGAGGGTAGGAGACTGATCCCTGCATTTGAACATTTGATACTGTAGTTAGTTTTTAAGGAGAATTTAAATTTAAAAAAAGGTTTGTATGGTGTTTACTGCCTACACCCCCTTACATTTGGTTTCAACATGCAAGCTGCCAGTGTTGATTCTGAGCAATGTAAGTGTTCTACTTCCCCTTACAACAGCCTTTCTTTGCAGTTAATATAGATGGGAGAACAAGGAAGTGTATGTATTGATGCAATTTTCTTGCTTACCACAGCCTATTCAGAGTTGGTTTTATATTCCTGTGAGTACTGGAGAAAACCATGCTGTGAAAGAAGACAAGCAATGTTTTCTGATTTCTTGGTTGGTTTTTCAGCTCTTTCAAAAAAATTTGATTGTTGGTGTTAATTTAAGGTTCATGAGAGTAAGATTCTCTTTGTGCACAGAGCAGAGGCAGCATAGAGAGACACAGCTCACAGTGTGGTGTGCTCACTGAGGCAGGAGGGATTTTAGGCTTTTTTCCCAAATCCCTTTTGATTTGCAGCTGTAAGTTGTCTCATCAATCAACAAGAACAAGCTGGAGACCATCAAGTCAATGAATTTAGACCATCACATGACATCAGCTTGTAGTACCTGATGCTTTTGCTGCTCACCTGAGAGGAACTAAGAATCACCTGAGGCAATGCAGGTGGCTCCTGCTTTAAGAGTGATGTCTCAAAGGTGTCAGCTATTAAGAGCTCCAACACTGAGGAAATTTTGTCAGATTCTGTTGTCTGATGAGATGGTAAGATATTAGGATAATGTATGCAGGCTTTATTTTGGTTTTAACCCTATCTCATGTGTGGGTATTTCCAGGGACTACAGTTGCTGTGTTCCTTTAGGGAATGAGAACAGGAGGTTAAGGGTTGGTCAGGCTTCTGCTCTGTCACTCACCTGGCACAAGGTGTGGCTGTGGGGGGAGAGCAGGTGAGTGTGGCTGTTCTCCACTCTCTGCCCCTGCCATGCTTTATCCCCCTCTCAGCAGCGAGAGGCAGCTCTGTCCTGCTCTCCCCTCAGTGAAGGAGCAGGACATGCCAGGCACAGCAACAAGAGCTGTAGAATGTGCTCTACTTACCCCACCCCTGGGACAAAGGGCTAGTGTTATTTTTAGATTATTGACAGATAATCAGAAGGTATTAACTAAAAATTTTTCTTTTATTAGTGTAAATGGTTATCCAAAAATGCAAACAGCAATGGCATTGGTGCATGGAGTTGTTTTTTTGTCTTCTTAAAATGCATCAGCTATACTATCAAACTGTCAGACAATAACGTGGGTTAGTCCCACACTGTGACTGGAACAAGGCTTTCTTTGCAGAAAGAAAAATATGTCCTATTGTGACCTGGTGTGAGGATATGGGAGTACTTGAATCCTAATTTCATTGGTCAGTTGTATCATTTTAAAGCACAGTTTGACCACTGCAAATGAACAACTTTTGGCAGTTTGTGCTACTAACATTCAATTCTCAAGTCTTCTTTTTTGCTTGGGCTGTAGGCTTGGGTATTTTCCCTTGTTCCAGTAATGATTAATAATTCTGTTTTCATCTCTTTCAAGCTGTCCATCCTAATCTTCTTGCCTGTACTGGGGCACATACTATTTAGACCATTATTATGTTATGATAGTCATTTAGTAGGGTTTGGTTTTATTGCTACAGCCATTGCTGCTATCAAAAGCCAAACACAGTATCTGTGAAAGAAGATAGTATGCAAAATCAATGCTAGTGAACCTTTAAAATGAAAGCAAACATCAATAATGAAACTGCAGACTGTGTGTGTTTGCACAGGAGCAGGGTGGAGGACTGAGGTCACCTGCCCCAGGCATGTCGCAGTTTTGGTGAACCACACGGGGAGAGTTTGGTGTAGTTGATGTTTGGAGTCATGGCACAGATGTTGAGTCAGGAGACTTCGGAGAGAGATGTCAACATGTCTCTCCTCCCCACACTGCATGTGGGTTAGAGAGAGTGTTTTGGGGAAATAGCTCTGTCTTGAGCTTGCCAAATAATGGGTGAGCCAAACTCTCATTTCTTGTGCACGTTTGCTGCTGTTGGTAGCAGAGTGAAGGAAGGATTTGATGTTTCTGTCAAGATCTGGTAAAATAACAAAGACACTGAGAATATTTACTCTAGTTTTTAGTAACAGGCTAAAAATTGATTCTTTCCCAGAGGACTTAGATGTATAAACATAAATTGAAGCTGCTATCAACAGAGTTGGAAAGTCCATCTGTAGCAGAGCTACTTTTCAAATGTGTCTGAAGACAGGTTATGTTTTTAGAAGTACTAGAGCCAGTATTCCAGATATGTTTCTTGAGTAAATTCAGCTATTTTTACCTCTATGCAACAGGGACATTAATTTTACTCAACAATCTATTATGTTTCTTGTCAAAAAAAGTTCGTTTTGGGGGTGTTAAAGTTCTGTCCAAAAGAGGCTGTAGAGTTGCTGGGTCTTGATACCAGCATGGTGTCTTGTGTCTGCTGAATTCTAGTGTGTGGCCTTGCTCTGCCACACTTGGAAACTGTTTATGGGGTCAAACCCAGATTTCTGGTTAGTGTTGAGCTGACCCTGTATGTCTTTGAAGGTAATTCCACTTAGAAACACTTTTAAGTACACGTAGTTTAAGTCAGTTGGTGTGTGATCCCTTTTATTTTTGTAAGCAAATTATTTTATGTATAATTAAATCTTCCATAATTTACATATCATTATGTATATAATTAAATAGTTAATGATCTACATATTTTTTGTTCCGTAGCATACCTGAATATATATGATCATTCAAGCCTGGATGAGCTGCAACATACCTGAACGTATGGGAACTTTTGATAGGCTTAGTGTCCTAGATTACCACAGAATTTTTCTTCTCATCAGGCTGATATTAAATATGATTCACTGCATGTCATTCTCATGATTAAAAGGTGCCTGTGGGGTTTTTTTGTGACAGAAGGGTAAATGGAGGAACAACTCAGGTGTTCAAATATTAACTAGCTGCCTTCTCATGCTGTCGGTACAGTAAATGTTATTGAGAAGGACAAATAGGTGCTGTTTTTATTGGTCACATTCTTCCAGTGGTTTTGACTTGCTTGGGGATAAGAACAAAACTTTTAGAGGGGCACGTTTGCCATGTTTCCAACTACTTTTACTCAGCAAAATTTTTAAGACTGTGTTTGGAGGCAATTTCTTCACTTTTGTGAAGGAAAGTGTATTCACTTTCTATAGGAAAGTGTGTTCTACATGTAAGTTTAGAACTGTGAGGAAGCTTTTATGAGCTGGTTATGCAGAGGATGCCAGTGATATAAATCATTTGGAGGAGGAAGAGGCGAGAGAAGAGGTAATAGTTTCCTTATGGTTATTTAGACTTTGTTTTCAGGTAGGCCCAGAGTAGAGGAGGGGAAGTCCCTCCTGGTCTAGTTAAATAGGGTTTTTTCCTGCTCAAGCTTTTAGGAGAAAGTATAGGTTCAGAAAAACTTCAGAGCAATTTAGGACTTCAGAACAATTGTGTATTCTCTGTTAACGATTTTATATCCTCCCCCTCCTCAGAAGATACCTGTATCTCCTCTATAGCAGTAGGGCAAACTCAGGTTGACTGAAGGCCCTATGGTCTTTGTTTCAGTGCAGATGAAAGCACTCTATAGAAGGAGTAGTAAGTGTCAACAGTGGTGAAAAAGAAAAAAGACAAATTAGGGATTTTCCTGTGTCAAATCCATGTATTTACAGCTGTCCTTTAGGGATCAAAATCTCAATGTGCTGTTTTAGTTTTTATACACCTGGGAAAAGAGCCCCACTGAATTGCAAAGATCTAATGTAATGTTGTGATTTCCTTTTCAGATTTTGTGGGATTGCACTTCCTAAGTATACAGGTATTTTAACTGGTTCTTTCCTAGGCTTCTTCAGAAAGCAAGGTTCCTCTACAAGCAATTCAGAACACCTGACCCAGATTCCTGTTCCAAGTTGCCCTATGCAGGAGAGCTTTGTTTTGCATTAACTGCAGGAAAAGTTTGTTGCTTAAACCAAATGCTTAGAATGTCTCCTTAAGTCTCATGTGGAAAAAATCCCCTCTATTTTATTCCTCCAACTACAACATTGACTTGAATAGTTTGATAACAAATAAGCTGAATGAAACAGATATTATACATATTTGAGACCAGACAGAAAGTCTGAGCAGAGCTTTTTCTGTGTGCACACCTCCTTCGTGGCAGAGCTTGGAGGTAAAGGTGAGGCGATCCTTATCTTGTGTGGGTGCTGTTTTCTGTTGTGAGTACTTTACCATCTTAGTCTGACTTAATAACTTGGCTGTGAAGCAAAAGGAAAAACTGCTATATATCTGCCCACTATCTGCATGGTTCTTAGTGCAGGGGGGACAGACTTAGCAGCTCACAGCTGCTGAAACCAGGAGTCATATCATCCCCCATCTCCTTGTTCCTGTCTTCCTGCCTACGTGTTCTCACTGAGTACCTTGTGCCAGCTTTGATGCTTGCTGGAATGCTTGATGCTTTGATTTAACTCTTGAAATATCAGCAAGCTATCCCAGGGAAAAAAACCCCAAACCAACGCATCCAAACCCCAAACAAATGTGGCCCATTTTCTGCCTTTTTACTGAAGAACATTGACTTAATAATGGGTTTCTGTGCTTGAGAGACGTGGGATAAACAGAGAACACAAAAGGAAGGCAGCAAAATTTGTTCTTTTTGGCAGCTGGAGCTGTTATGGTGGTTCGGACAAGTAGGAAAGAGCCTGACCTACAATGAACTGGGTTTCAGTCACATGTGCAGCTGAAAGGGTTAAATTACATTTGGCCTATTACTTTTTGAGCACCTGCAAATACACATGAGTTTTAAGTCTGATGTTTGTGAGTGCTAAAGTAGAGCCATCCATGTACTCACATACCCTGCAATGCTTTCTTTGAAGTTAAATGCACTCGTGTGTGGGTCTCTGAGCTGCTCAAAGGGCTGACTGCTGCATTTCATCCACCAGCTGTAAACACCAAACTTGTCCTAAATAGTGAATGTTTTCAGGATCCAGTGTGTGTTTCTCATGAGCTGAGTTCTGACTCCAGGTGGGTGGAGATAGGAGGAAGAAAGGATTTTGACTTGCTCTTCCCATTCAAAACCATTTAAGTCTCAATTTAAAAAAAAAAAAAAGAGATAATCACATCCACCTTGTATCTCATAATGAAAAGATTTTATTCCTTGAGTCCTGATTCTTGTATTGGATGTAACAAGAATTCACCTTTTGAAACGGAAAACTTGTTTGATGGGCTTGTGATCTTGCAGTGAATGATGGAATTATAGTAATACAGCAAAAAGCTTCAATGTCATCCTAATCTGAACTGAAACCTATTTTATTTCCAGGAAAAAATAAACAAATGGAGACTCAAGCCCTGGGGTCTGCTCCCAGGGAGTCATGTGCTTTCAACTGGTTTCGTTTGCACATGGGTCCAAATGCTCCAGCTTGGATTCACCTCTTCTTTACTTTCTCATTTTCTTCTCTGAGACTTTTCCTGCTGGTTTTGTCTTTTTGGAAATATCCTTCTGTTGGATATTCCTTCTGTTATTGTTTGGATGCTTCTGTGTTCCTCTTCCCTTTTATCCTTGTCTTTTCCTTTTATTCTGTTCTTCTTTTCTCCTTCTTTGACAGGTATTTTTTGATATACAAAATACCTTCAGCTTTAGCCCAGCTTCTGGTGGACAAATGGTCACAAGGGAAATGTGCAGATGGCTTAAACAGATGTTCCTGTCAAAGTCAAAATATTTAACTCCTGAATTCCTGCTAGACAGTGCCTCTGATGAATATTGCCAGGACGGCCAGGGACTTGTGTGGCTCCTTTTCACATTGCATTACTTTAACCTCACCCTACCAGCTTTCAGGAGAAATGAAGGCTGCTGAGAAAAGCTTTTATTATTTTCATTGCCATGTTAATCTGTAAATCAGTTAGTAAAGGTCTGTGCTTGTGCCAAAATGGGAGAACTGTTTTGAACTGCATGAAGGAATCCATCCTGAGTGCTCTCTAGCAAGGCCTGGGTGAGTTTAATTTGAATCAACATATGCAGATTGTCAGTGGTGTTTTGATTTTGGGTTTGTTTCTGGGTTGTTTTTTTTTTCCTCTTTGCCAAAACTGAAGATGAAATGTCAAGATATTCAGAGAAGAAATTGTGTGTGCTCTAGGGAATATTATTTGACTATAAATATATTCTTTATACAAGCTGTTTTTCATATTTTCTAATACTGTGATATTTAAATCAAATTATTTTTCATAAAATTGTATTTTGGATTATTAGTCCTTTATTTAATCAGGGGAGATGTACAAATAATTACTAACTGACAAAATATCCTAATAAAAACAGGACATGAGTACAGTCACCATGAGCTAAAAATGCAAGAATATGACTGATTTTTATCAAGTGAGTTCCTTGTGAGTGCCTTTCAAGTTTTAGAAAATGTACAATTTCAGAGTTCAGATGCTTTAATAGGAAACAAATTGAATACTTGAGAACTAATCCGTAGGCACAACAGGAACTTGATGGTATAGTAGGTGGTAAGATTCATTTATGATAAGTTATAATGGAATTCCCCTGGAACTATATATTCCACCTACTTGAATTCACATTAATTCAAAAGCCTGGCAGTACGCATCAAATGCCAAGACATTAAATATTTGGCAGGTTATTGTAAAACATAGGACTAAGTATATGCCTAAGCCACTGCCTGTAGCTCTGGTATACCTTGTGGTCTCTATATGTTGAATTTGATCATTTAAACATTCGTATTTGTCCACAATACTGAGCCTGGGTGTGTTTTAATTTAGAGCATGGAGTCTGCACAGAGCAAGAAGTGCTGCATATCCTTGAGATGAAGTCACATTTGTGGCACCAAATAACTGTGGTGATGTGTTGGAGATTTTCAGAATTCCTTTTTTTTTTTTCCTGTTTGTTTTACAATCATAGATAGGCATAAATTCTGGAAATGTTCCAAGTTATTGGCATATTAAAGGGGCAGGGTTGGTTTTAATGAATAACAGTTGGTTTGGGCCACTTTGAACAAGTGAACAAGACTGTAATGGAATTTTAGTTCAGTGTTGTTCTACTCAGGACAATCTCACTGATAGCTCTTTCAGCTTTTAAACATCTCTGCAGATTGAGGGACACTTACTTGGGCATCAGGGATAATTATCACGTTAATCCCCTTTTTAATAATAGTAATTCTAGTTTTGATAAAATGAGTCATGTGCGTTTTGGTTCAAGCAATTGAAAAAACCTCAGTAAATTGAGTCCTGCCAGGTAGTGATTTGTTGCCAGGAAATGTGCTCTTCTTTCTTCTTTATGGCTTCATTAAAAGACAGTTCTAAAAATACATCATTGAAGATAGTTCAGGAAAATAAAAACATTTAAAAACTCAAAAAAAACCCCCCAACCCCACGGCAAAAAACCCCCTAAAGAAACTCTAGGATAAAGCTTTTTTTTTCACTTGACAACGTGCAATTACAATTTTGCGTCTTAACTTGTCTTGTGAGTGATGAAGAGTCGTTCCAGATCATTTTACGTTTCTTGTGAGTACAAAGCTGTTGTTCAGATCTTGGAAATATCACATGGGCTGTAAGTCTTGGCTCAAATTTCAGAAGCAGGTACCTTTTTCTGAGAAACTAGATGAATCAGTGATATTGAAATATGTGATGTAAATGTTAATACAGCTAATAGACTTAGGTGACATCTGCAGTATAGTGTTATTGTGAAGAGAAGCTGATGTAGACTGATAAATCTACTTTGCAGAGAGCATTCAAATTGGTACTTTTAAGAACTTATTATCCCACAGCACAGAGGCACCCCAATGTTACAGAGATTTCTATTGAAAATCTGCTTTATTGCCAGGTACGTGCGAATGAGCACGAATGATGGTCGTGACTTTCAGGTGTGGGTGTTTAAAACTGTCCATCATTGCCTCAGTTTCAAGTTTCACTCTGCAAGGTGCTGAAAGTTTCTCTGTGATCCAGAGAAGCAGGAAAGCTGCCTGCCCGAGGCCAGTGCAGCTCTGAACTGGGCACCACTTTGTTTTGCTTGACAATTCTGATTGATGTGCGTGGCTGCTGTCCAGGATAGGTTAATTGTCATCTTCCTGGCATAGACTGGTAGAGAGGATTTTCTTACTTGTCACATGGAATAGATTGAAAAGGTTGTGCTCATCTTTTCTTGATTCTCCAGCTCAGTGTGCTGTTAGCACAGTAATGAGGAAGTGGTCCTGTTTGGTGGAGATGGTGGGAGTTTTTATCTAAGCATTTATTAGTGAGGGGGGGTGGGATTGTAGGGAGAGTGTCACGTCAGTGTAAGAATAATGGTGCAGCTCAAATGATGAGAGGAATTGTTTGTACTGTTGTCCCTGGGGACTGGTTGTGGCTAATACACCCACATCAAGCCCCAAACGTTTCTGTAAAAGAGTATTTTCCCCAGAGTCTAAAACCAGTAGGTCTGTATGTTTCTCACCATTCTGACTTCGGTAGGATCATTAAGACTGTTAATTAACTTGACCAAAGCAGCAGTTTAACTGGTGTGCTTGTGCTGATTTCTTATGTCTTCACATCATGTTTCTGCCGTGTTCTGTAGAAATTTTTGGTACTTCACAACATACTTGAGAGAAGCAGCCTGTTGCTCTTTGAGATTTTGATTCATGTTTTATTTAATGCTGCAGATGAGGAAGGTGCTGGTTTGCACCAATGTTGCGCCTGATTTGGGAGAAATTGTCTCCTGTGATCCCAGTAAAATGGAATGTGCTCTAAAGGATGAGGTGCTTGGAGACCAGGAGAGCTGTTATGTTGCGTTTGCTGTAAGATGAAAATAATACCAGCTACCTATTGTTTTAAGTGCATTGCTGTCTCCAGAGGAAATCTTTCCTTACTGTTATATATTAATAGGTTAAGTTCAGCTGCAGGGCAAGTAGACTGAACTGAAAAGATAAAGAAACCACATTTGGGCCTGTGATGGCTCAAATTGCTCCAGTTTGGGGCTGCTGCTGTTGGGGAGTGTTCATCCACAGAGTCCAGGCTTGCAGGATGTGCTGTGTCTGGTTTCCAATAAACTTGCATTTCAGAATAGCTTGCTACATATGGGGGATCTTTGCATAAATAGCATAAAATAATGTAACGTTTTCTGATTATATTTTCATGAAAAGGATTACATACATTTAATTGTTATAATCTGCTTTTATTAGTGAAGTCTGTTAAATGTTGTACAGTGCAAGAATGGAGAGGGTGTTCAGGTCTCTGCCCTCTTGTCATCAGCGTATTACTAACAAAAGATCTGTCACTTATAACTTTGGTTATTTCAAACTGTGTCCTGGACCACTTGCTGTCCCAAAAGGAGTTCTGGTAAAATTCAGTCAGTGTTAGGTGGGGTCCTGAAATATCAGGGTTTCCAGGCTTGAAATCCAGCAGCTACATGATACAGGAGAGAGTTTGAAAAGCAGACCTCTAAGGAAGAGATGCTGCTACTGTGGCAGTGTTTAAAACCCGTTTTTGACAGCATTGCAGAGCCCTCAGGTGAAGAGCTGGAAGCAAGTGCTCAGGCTTAGCTTTCAGGGTTATCATTCCTCAGAGAGGAACAAAACCCTTCTACACTGGGGAAAACCAGGATAAAGAGCAACAGTGTGCTCTGTCACAGCCCAGCACAGCTGCAAAGTTCACTTCCGAGTGTTGAAATCGAGAGTAACTTACGGAGCTTTGGTGTTTTGTTAGCTCAGACATAGGTGAAGTACAGGTAAGGAACTTCAGATGCAAAATCATTCATGCAGAGAGTCCCCAGGGCATTTGAAGGAATGCAGTTCTTGACAAGGGCAAACACTGTCTTTAGACAAAAGGTCATGTGTTAGTGACCTTCTTTTGTTGTTTATTTGCATTATAAGTGAAACATCTAAAATGAGATGCTTTGTAGAAAATGATCTAAACCAGTGGTGCTCAGGCATGTATTACAATCCATGTAGTGCTTTTATCCACAAGGAAGTTGGATGGCAAATGGAAACACAGTGCAGGGTTCAGTTCCATGGCTGCTGAAGTTTGTCTACTCTGTCAGGAGCTGGTGCTTGTCCAGGGTGTCAGGTTTCATCACTTGGCTTGTAGCTTTACTAATCATCAATTGCAAAATCAGAATGATTTCCATCATGAAGCAGAAGATGTTTATCTTTGTCTCACAGACTGATTTAGGCTTAAAATTCTGCTGTTTTCTCTGAATGGAAAGCTGCTTTGTGTAGTTGTTGAAAATGTAACTACAGTGGTTAAAAATCCCCCAAACAACAAAAAAACAAACCTCAAACAACAAAAAACGAAACCACACCAAGCTTGTTACAGCAGCCATGTAATAGAAGGAATTGTATTTATGTCCCCTTTAAAGAACATCAAAGCAGTTAGATAAATGTCTTGAGATAACTTGTCCTTGTGAGATGGAAATGTTAATGATTCATGAGGCTGAATCTCATTTAAATGTGAAAATCCTTTTGCATTCATATTATTGTGCTTCCTTGCCTTGTCCTCTGTTCTTTACCAAACTTTTGGTGACTCTGTTACCGGCTTTTTTCCTTAGTTACTGAGTAAAGTTTTGCAGAATGGGATAAAATATTTTCCTTTAGTCAATTTGCAATAGTTGTTGAAATATTAATCTCCCCTTTTAGTAGGGCACAGAAGAGATGAAAGGAATGAATTGCTCCTTCTTGTGCTCAGGGCATGTTTTATGTGCCCTTGTGCCCCACGCCTTCCACTTGTGATCAGCTGCTGCTCTCTAAGACGCTTTTCTGAATAGATCAAGTAACCCCCAAACCTCATAAACAGTCTCCTTGCTCCCTACTTAACAAGAAATGCTACTGTTTTCCTAATCCTATTATGTTCTTTGCAGAGTACACTTAGTTTCCTAACCACTCATGTGGACCCTTTAATTTTCTATTTGTGCTTTAATGTAGGCAAAAGAAATACATTTGAAGTAGCAAAGGGGAAAAAAAATCAGGATGTTTAATGATGTTACATTCAAACTTAGTGAGCCTTTACACATGTGTGGCAGGTCATATTTTTATGATGTGATTCTTCCCTGTGGTACTTGGCTATTGCCAAATGACTGAAAGTTCTGCTTGAAACAAGCACAACATCACAGATAATAATTTTACTGTTCAAATTATTGGAAACCAATACTAGAACAAAATTATCTTTAAAAAGTATGAAAAGCAGGGACTTCTTTATTTTCTGAATCTATGGAGTGTGTTTGGGTCAACTTTTATCCTGCAGATGTGTTAGCTAGAAACTTCTTGTGACGTTCTCATGTGATCATTTGAATTTGACACCTGAGTTTTTGGGAGGAAAAAATCTGCCACTGTTTATGTTTTTCCCATAGTTGTGCATGAAAGGAGCCCTTTTCACCCAATCCCGTGTAAATTGAAATCTTGTGACTTGAAAAGATGTGACAACTGTAAGGGGGCAGGAAAGTAGAATGTTTGGCTGAGTAACGAAGGTAATGAATGGCATGGAGTGGGCATGTTAATATTAAAGCTTCTGGAATTTGAGATGAAAATCTCTTTAGAAGAGGCTCACACAAATAAAAAGGGAAGGATGCCCTTTGGTAAGAGAACAGATGACTGACCATAATGGGTGAGGGAGGCAAGTGAGAAGTTAAGTCTGCATCAATATCTTCATAAGGGTGTAGAGAGAGATTTGGAATAAATCTATAGACCAGGGCAGAGAAAATGCAGCCCAAGCCAGAATGATCTGAGAGTACCTTTATGGCCCTTGTATAATGGATTTTGCTGGCTGGGTATTTGAAATGCTTCTTCCAGGAAAGGAAGTAATTTCTTTCAGAGGGAAAAATTTTAAAGCTCAGAATATTCTGCAGTAACATCACAGGCTTGGACATCACTAATGCAAATCATTGGGTCTTTTACATGGAAAGGCTTTCAGATGGAACTCAGAGGTTCCTTTTTTCTTTTCATTGCCTGTAATCTGTCCATTTGCTCACTTTAGACTCCTTAGTACTGGAAGTGCAGCTCTAGGATTCTTCAAGAATAAATTGAGTGTGAATGATGGATATTTCTCATACTTCCATTTAAAAGATAAAGGTTTGGAATAACAAAAGCATTCTTTTTCCTAAGTGTTGCCTAGACAAAATTCACTTAATGTTACACAAGTATCTAGTGAGTCACTAAAAATCTCATTTCTTCTCACCAATACACTTTTCAAAGAAGACTAAAATATTCTTTTGTAGTCCTTCACTTGCTACAGAGTCTGCCAGAAATGTTTGATTAGCCCAGTGATTATAAAAAGCAATATTTTCATCTGGTTTCTATATCCTATTGAAGCAGAAGTCAGTAGGGAAATTATTTATTCTTTCCCTTCAGTGTTGAGGATTGGCAGAAATGCTCTGTGAACTTCAGTCAGATTAAAATTAATAACTATATTTTCTGTATTCCATCTGCCTAAATTGCCA
Source organism: Corvus kubaryi (assembly GCF_017639235.1). Lineage (NCBI taxonomy): Eukaryota > Metazoa > Chordata > Aves > Passeriformes > Corvidae > Corvus > Corvus kubaryi. Next base: position 1,714,415 of record NW_024580659.1, read on the forward strand.
TGAAAGCTTTGTATTTTCTTCTGTTCCTGTGCACAGACACACTTGTTCAAGAGGGATTAATGTATTTGATTAGAAATACTTAATTTTAATGAAATGAACTCAATGGCATTGAAAATTACTTTTAATTATTGCCATAAAAACTTAGGAGCAAAATGTCATGACCAAATGGGGGTTTTCTAATGTGTAGAACTAGAGCTCTGTACAGTCCAGTGGACCAGAGACCAAAATGTAGATTTAAGATGCTGAAGGTGATGGAGGAGTTTTAGTGATGTTAGGACAGTTCCATCCTTTGATTTCATCAATGCAGAGCAACCGCTTTTGAAAACCACTTTTAAAAACCACTTAAAAACTGACTGAAAACCCATGAATTGTCCTGGACTGGTTTCAGTGGAAGGCAGCAGGAGTTTTTGCTCCAGTTGTGTTGACTCCTGTAGTCGAGTTCACAGACAACCTGGAGATCTTTAAGGTAAAATAAGTAATGGAGGAAGATGTTGGTTTCTATTCAGATGGGTGAAAAATCCCTCCTCTTACTTGAAGACCTCTTTAAGCTGTAAAGAGGTCAAGTGCTGAGCCAAAGGGATGAACCACTGAGTGAAGAGAAAAACATGTATTTTAGTCTAATATGTAGAGGATAAACGTGAGCATCAACTAAAGCAAAGACACGTTTATGGCAATTGGGATTAGAGTCCTCTAATGCTTTCACAGTAAATGGGATAAAATATAATGCAAGTTATATACCAGCATTCCTCACAGATAACTGAGCACGGTTACTGTCCTGATTCTCCTCTCTTGTGGTTTCACTGGGGTGAATCCTTCTGTCTCCAGCTTCAATACTTGACTTGAGAGTGCATTAATGTGAAAAACCCAAATAATATTATAATGTGCATGCTGGGCAAACTATGCTAGCCATGTATGTTCATAAATGCATTGTTATGTATCAAAAAATTGTGGAAGCAATTTATCACTATATATGTCAACAGTCAGGAGACTGGATTTAGAGAACACTGTCATCTAATGTTATTAATATAATACTTAATTTTGAGGAACATTTGATTTCCCCTCATTGTTCCTTTAATCAGCTTCTGCAACAAAAACTGATTTAAAATATCTCAAGTTATATGGAAGAGGAAATTCCCAAACAAAATACCCGTCAGAGAGAGTTTTCTAACTTCCTTATTTGTCTGACAGTGATTCAGTCTGGTTGATGCTGACTCAGGTGCAAATATTTTTTTTTCCTCTTTTTAATGTTCCTGGTCTCATGTGGATACTCCTATTGACCTGATTCTTCTGGTAAGGGATTTTCATACTGTGACTCAGGAGCAATGCAAGCAATGTGACAACTACAGGAAAACACCTGTTAGTATCAGGTAAGTTGGTATTTACATTTTGTTTATTCCTTCAGCCGAGTTTTTTCCCACATCAGGTTAAAAGTCTTATTTGGTATTTCATCAAAGAATTCCTGACCAGCTCAGCTGTGTACCTTGTTTTCTGTTCAAATCGATGTGTTTTTCCTTATTAAATGAATTGCACTGCCTAAAACAGTATCAGGAAAAGCCAGTAGTAGAGCCATAGAGTTGTGGTCCTGTGCTGTGCTGCTCTTGTTGTTTGCATCAGCCTCAGTAAAACTGAATGAATTGTCATGGACTGGTTTCAGTGGACTGAAACCTGGACTGGTTTCAGTGGAAGGCACCAGGAGTTTTTGCTCCAGTTCTGTTGACTCCTGTAGCTGAGTTCACAGACAACCTGGAGCTCTTTAAGGGAAATAAGTGTAGGAGGATGATGTTGGTTTCTATTGAGATGGATGAAAAATCCCTCCTCTTACTTGTAGATCCTTTTAAGCAACTGGCTTCCAAATCAATCTTGCTGTAGGCAAAATGTTAACACCCATCACTGATGAACAAGGAAATCAGGGTCTTTTTTGGCCTCACCTGGTTCTAATTCCTCAGCTATTTCTTTATTATTGGAGGTGCCAGGTACCAAAGGGAGTCCCCTTTTGTGCACTAAATTAATTCCTTCTGGTTTTTGTAATGAATTTATTTTCCCTTGTGCCCCAGGCAAAGCTTCACCCCTCTAGGTTACATTTTTCCTCTCTTCTCTCTGCTCTGAATCCCTGTAGGAGAGGAGTGGCAGGCCGTGTCCTGGCAGAGGACGGAGCCAGGACGTTGTGCAGCTCAGGGCAGCCTGTGTGACATCGCTGTCCTGGAGCCGTGTCAAACACACCACGGACACTTTGTAATTTGAAGGCTAAAACTGAGATCTGCCCAAGCATTCTCAAGCAAGAGCCAAGAGGTAGAAACTCAAAGCAAAACCAAACCAGCCTTTCAGGCAGCATCAAGAGGTTTCTGTAAAATTTGCCACAGGCAAAATCTGACTTGTTCATTTTCCAAGATGTTTGACTTTTCTGTGAAGTCTCATTTTGGAGCTCTAAGCCTTTGATTTTTCTTGGAAACAGTTGGGGAGACTTTATATATGATGGCTTCAGAAGGTTAAGAACCAAGCATTTCACTGCCCTACATAAACCTGGCATTGAAAATATGTTTGTACAGCTGTCACCTTTGTCCCTTAAGCTATTCTATTCTGTGGTCACTGGGTGTTTTTCATGTGTCTGTCAGATGACAGCCCGGGAAGGGACACACCTTGTGGGAAAAGATTCTTTAAGTCTGTTCCCTTTTGACACTGTTCTGAGTGGAGCAATAGCCCAAAAACCTCTCTGGATGTTATGAGTTCAAAGAGAGTTCATTGCTGAATAAAAATTCAGTTTTCTTGGATGGCAACTAAAATTTAAATGTGTGTATCAGAATTAAGTAGCAAGAAGGTATTTGGTTAAAAACTAATAAATTTTTATAAAATGCATTTAGGTTACGTGCAGGCTAGAAAGGGATTCAAACTTAAATATTGTCTGGATCTTTCTGCACAGTTGCAAATTCAGTGCAACAACCTTCTGGCTAAATGGTTTATGAAAATAAATACCTGAAAGTGGATTCTCAAGTCTTCTTTGTAAGTGATGTTAGCTTCATCTGTCAGCAGTAAAAATACAAATTCATATGGTTAAGCAGTTTGACCCTTTAGAAATAACATCAGAACTGATCTCCAGAAAGGAATGGGCTTTGCCCATTTATATTCTTACTCTGTTTCTCTTTCCGTTTGAGGTGAGTTGCCAGAAAATGTATTTAGTATACCAATTATGTGCCTTTCTGGTGTTGTATCACCCTATCCTACATCTTGTACAAGAGAAGTTAAACACAGATCTCTTTATCTTGGGGGCTTCTGCAAAGATACTCTTGAAGAAAGCCGTGTCTAGGAAAGTAATCGAGAGGTTTTGGGGCAATCCTTAGTTATATTATGTACTTTTCCATTCTACTGTCCTGGTTTAAAGCTGTTCTGCAGTACCACTGTGTGGAAGTAGTGGTTGGGTAAAGAGAGGTGCTTAGAAATAAGCATTTTTTTTGTTAATACAACTGCTGCAAATTACATGCTGCTTTCTTTAGTTCTACTTTAATCATTTTCTACAGCATGAGAAGCAAAAGAAAAATGTGAATATTCTAGGGAAATAGGTGATGACTCTGTTTTCTTAGTTGTAACTTGTTTTGGATTTTTCTTGCTTTTCTCCATGGTTCTCTTCTGTGTTCTTTATCCATGGGCACAGAAACAGAAGCAGGCAAGGCAATCAAAACAGGATGTGGAGCACTTATCCTCAAGATGATTTTGGGCAGTGGAAATCACAGTTAATTGCAGCTAAGCAGTGGAGTTTCTGATACCATCAGTTTTAGGCATGGTGTATACATTTTTATAAAAGCTGAGAACTGCATTCTGTGTTTTTCATTAACAAAGAAGGAAATAGATACCATGGAGGGGATTAAAAGGAATCTTTCTTTTCATATGTGCTTTGGTTGTTCATTTGTGAACACACCAGCTGTGATTTCTTGGAAATCTTATCTTGGTGTGCCCTTTCAAAGAACAGTGAAGAGCTCAGATTAATCCAGTCTGTGCTGGTAACAATCTGAGAAGTCCCACATGAGTTTTATGGAAAAGCTTAAAAATGGGTTGAGGGATTCCACCAGGTGGGATTTTTGGTTTGTGGTGATTTTATTTTTATTTTTTTAAGCCTTTTGATTCTGCTAAAACATGGTTTGGTAAATGATTCCATATAAAACTCAATCTTCATTACCATTTGAACTTTAATTTTGGTATGTTTTTCCAGGTATGTCACCTGCTGCCATTTATTTAAAGCAAATATCACTTGCTTGTTCCACTTTCCTTTGGAAGAAAGCAAAGGCATTTTCTGCTGTGTTGGGTGGATGAATATACATACACTTGGAATTAAGTGATGTGAAGGTCTCAAATGACCTTGCCCTGCTGCCTCTTAAGAATTTATTTTGCATGACTTGCTGTATGTTGGAGGGGCTGGGAAGGCAGTTTTGTGAACTGCTCTTGTCAAGAGTTGACAAGAGTTGTTCCGAGTCAAGGGTTATGCAGGTTAATCACATAATCATTAGCTTTGCTCGAGGCATGTCGTTAAGGAGGGCTCAGATGTCACTGGGTAAATAACCGCAGGGAAACCTGAAGCTAATAAAACATCCCTGCTGATGGAGAGTAGGTGCATCACTCAGCAGATCCGGGTCAGGAGTCCTGAACAGATTTTCGTTTTTAGCCCTTGAGGGGTGTGTCCATCGTCACACACTGATGACTAAACCCTTTGGAGTGCTTTATGGGGCTATAAATACTGAGGGCACTATTTTGGTTGCAGTACCTGTGAAGGGAACTGAGGGAAGTTCTCTGCCTCAGGAGCAGTATTCCTGTCTGGCACCTGCTTTGTGGTTGCCAGCACATCTTGTGCACTGTGCTACTGAACCACATCCACGTGCAGGTCAATGCTGTGGAGGCAACCGAGGCTTCTTTGATTTTTAAACTGTTACTTCTAAGGCAGGTGTTAGCCAGTGAGAGCTTCTAAAAGACTTCAGCACAATCTGGAGGCTGAGTGCTTCCAACTGTTTTTAATTTCCAACAGAACAGACCTGCGGTGAAGAACATTATTGTTCTTTGCATAGCATTGTAGTGTGTAGTCCTAATTGCTGAAAAATACGAATTATTTTTCACAAAACTATGTACAGTGCAAGTCAGCACAGTAAACAAGTCTTTTTTAGATGTCAGTGTGTCTGCACAGGTGTAAGTGTGTTAGGCAGGCATTAGAGATTAACCCTAGTTAACTTCATGTGCAGGGGTAGCAGGTATTTTTTCTCAGTCCTTTAATTTTTGGAGTAGCTACAAGGGGAAAGAACTGAAGTAGAGTTGTGTCTTACTTGCTATCATCTTGTAATATTCCTACTCCCACCTTTAATCCTTACCCATTTTATTCCTTTTCTTAACCTTTTACTAGATTTGATTGCTTGTGTGGGCAGAGTCAAGCAAAAGATACCTGTGAGATACCTGGCCTAGGGGGCTGTTTTGTCTTTCTGCTGTCTTTAACGAGGTTTGGTCTTCTGGGAGGAACACTGCCAGGCTGTTCTGTGAGCACTGACAGGATAAACATGCTAACATTGCCAAGGAGAACAAAGCAAAGTGTTCTCTGCTGCTGAGCCTTGTTCTGATGCTCTGGGCTTTGTGAAGGAACTTCTAAAAACCCCCAACACAGATCCAGGTGGGCAACTTCTAAATTCAAGGCATGTGTCCCAACTGCTGCTTTCAACAGATTGTGTATGCCTTTGACAGCTTCTGGGTCCTGAAATAAATAATAAAAAAAAAAACACACCAAAGCAAAACAAAAAAAAAACCAGGAAAAAAATCCAATTTTTTGGTTTGGTCACTGTGCTGTGTTGGGTTTTTTTGGCAGCGTTACATAGAAGGAGCTGTGCCAACTGCAAAATGGGAAAATAATTTGAAGTCTTTAAAGACAGGGATTATGTCTCTGTGTCCTGGGGACTAATATGAGGATTTGACAGTTACCCTTGAAGGAATCTGAACTATGGGACATTTGAGGAAAGAGCCAAGGGACTGGTGGGAACAGCGTTCTGGCAAGTGCAGCTGCAAAAACATGAAGCTGTTTCTCCCTAAAGATTTGGAGGAAAATATTGGTGTTTCCTTTCACAGCAAATCTTGGGATGTGTAAATGGAAAAGAGGAAGACAAGGGAGCCTTTACTCTGCCTAACAGTATCTCTGAAGGGAGTTGGTTGAAGCTTGAGTGTCATACGATAACACAGAGTATTATATTCGATTTCTTCTCTTCATTTCCATTCTGACAGCTTAAATCTGGGTGAGAGTATTTCTCTCTTGCTCTTACCTTTCCTTTTGTTCCAAAGTAGCTGAAACAAAACATTTGATACTCTTCATGCTGTTAATAGGTGAAAGGAAGACTTCCCCATCATCTCTGCTGAAGGCCTGTACTTGAGGATTCCAAGAAGAGATATTTCTGTGCCTTCATTTTCTTTTGGATTCATGGTGACCTCTTCTCTCCCCTGTATCTCTCTGGAGAGATATTTTTGTGATAATGCAGCTGCTTGCTATCAAAATATGAGCAGGGCAAGACTGAAAATTACTAATACAGGTATGTACAGTAAGAAAGGATAGAAATTAGCCCCACCTGAGGGACACACATGCAAACATAGAACCAAACCTAAACTTTCAGAGAAATTAATGTCTTTTCTGGAGTGTCATAAGCTCTCCTTTGGCCCTAATGTTGCTGAGTAACAAAATGAAAGCAGTTTTCAGTTCTGCTCTCCACAGAAATCCATCCCTAGAAGTGGGAAGAACATGAAAAACACAATGGTGCTTTTAAATTATAGTTTTTTGAGATAAAGTGCCATTGTCACTAACCACATTCAACAACACTATTAGCTGGAGACATGGAGGTAAAAGCAAAACCAAGGGGAAGCACTATGTCTTTTGGCCCTCAGACCACACAATTAGTGAAATGGTTAGTTTGGGCATTTTAAAGCTAGGAATTAAGAAATTATTGGAGTGTTGGTAACTTTTCATAATACCAAATTCACAGGGGTGATTTGTTGGTGAGTAAAGTGGAGTCTGTCATTTTCAGAGGTCTAGTGAGAGTGTGGGGATGAGCTGGTGCTTTTTATCCCAATTTCTGCTGAGAATATTGACTTTCACAAAATCAGACGTGATGTAGCAAGTTCTGTAGTTTCTAAGCAGGTGAGGCTGTGGACTTGGGCAGCAAAGGTTGTGAGATTTGTTATAAAATGAGATATATTTTGTGCTGTGCTTATACTTATCCCCTTAAATTAGATTTCTACAAATTGCAAATGATGTGCAGCCAAGATAAAAAAATCTCAGTTAGAAAGGGGTTTTACCTGTTAGAAACAGTAAAAACCCTCTTACTTTCCCTCTTTTGCATGACCTAGGACATCATACCTCCAGAATCCATTCCAGTTCCCAGTCTTCTCTATAAACTGAAAGGAAAGACTTATCCTCTCTGTTACAACAGAAGAGATGTTGAGCGAGACAGCATTTAATGTCCATCATTTTGAAAAATATTATTATCTAGTTTATGCCTTTCATGTAATAATACCAGTTTTTGCTGAGAAGAGTAATTTCATGAGCCAGTGGTTTGGTTGGCAGACCTGTCCTGACAGTTCACTTGCTTGCCCTCCCCACAGTTCAGCAGCCATTCCTGTGTTGGTGTTTGTGTAGTGCTGATCTACCCTAGATTGCTGAAACCACCACAAAAACTGTGTGTGTTTCTTTGAAAAAAAACAACCCAAACAAAACCAAAAAGCAAAACAAACACTTGGTCTTTTTACTGATCTGCTTTACAGCACAGCTGGAGTTGTTCTGGTGTTAGTTCATTGCCACACGTGGACACAACAGATGACCCAGTTCAAACTGACTTTGCTGCTAATGTGTCATGAAACTTTACAGAGCATTCATGGTATTGTTTCAGTTTCCATTTTTCTCAGAAGACTCTCACTGTATTTTCATTCAGTCACCAGAAAACTATCTGCAGAGCTGCTGGAGAATCAAATTGTTGCTCCTTCATTATTGGATAAATATTTAAGGGAATTAAGTCACCAATTAAGTCACCCATCAGAGTGGATTCTGACAAAAGTTCAGCTGCTTGTAATGAAATACCATTTCATTTCTTGTGTCACTGGGTATGTTGTAGCTGTATTATACTGTCAGGCAGGGACAGTTTCTCTGGTGGAAGGTGGTTCATTATGACAGAGTGAGAGCTAATTGACAGAGGCCAGATTAACCCCTGTTCTGGAGGTCCCTTTCTAAGGCCACTTCAGAAATATTAATGAAGGCTTAACTCCTTATTCTCTGCAGACTTATCTTTCCAAGATCCTTCTATAGGAAATGAAGTTGTTTTGGGATTTCAGATTAACTCAATTCTTGTATGCCACAGTTTATTTCACCATGGTATTTTTCATACACAGATATTTTCTACTGGCTGTGCCTCCCTCCTGGCCTGACAATGCAGATCCATAAAATACGAGTTATTAGCAAAGGTTCCAGTTTGAACCGTGGATTGAGTTGTACTTCTCCAAAGGTGTGAACTAGGAGTACCTGGGCTGAAGCTGTTACAGTGTTGAGCCAGACACTCTGAGTGCAGAACTCAGGCTGCAGGTACTGCTTAATATCATACTTTGGTTTCCTGTTGAGCTGGAATGATGAATACTCATATCGCTGTGATCCTATTGTTATCAAGCATTTGTGTAGGCAGTCTTTGATGAGAAGCTGATAGGGAGGTAGGAATAGCAAATAGCTCTAAATGCACAAGCAAAAATACCTTTTGTTTTCAGAGTATCTAAAAACCATGTCTTGTCTTCTTTGTGACTGAATTTTCTATTTCAAGAGTGCTGTGAAGAGGCTTAATGTCTTTCTGCAAGATCTCTGTTATACAGTCATACAGTTGTTCTCTTCCTGTCTTTTCCCTTAGCATTAGAGAACAGCCTCTTGCTGTTTGTGGAGGCACTAATCAGTGGGTTATATTAGCACAGCATTTCTTTATATATAGTGGGAACATCTCATGATGTGTGTTCTGTTTCACCACAGAGAGCATCACAGAGCGAATATCTGCTTAAAATGCAATTAAAGACTACAAAGCCTGAAAGACCAACTGCCTGGGGAAACAAAGTTTACTTTGAAAAGAAGCAAAGAGAATATTGTGAGTGGTGTGTTCAAAGTGCTTCTTTGAAAAAAAGGCAGCAAACTTCAGTACAGTTGAACACCTGCCTAGCAGAAGAACAGTTCTCAAACATTTGGAGCTTTTTCAGCCATGTTGGGGTATTGTCTTAGGTCTCCAGTACTTCAGGAGAGTTTAGCTTCTGATTTAAGCATATGCAAATTGATACTGATACTTTAAAAACCATGGCCTACCTTTTTAAAGGATCACTATGGACCAGAATTAACCACCCTTCATTTTGGGCTGTGTTTACATTTCCAATGGAATAAGCTTTACCGTTCTCATGCATTCTCCCTCCCTTTCCTGCCCTGAAGCAAACTGCTTGCTTGTACTTTATGGTCTGACACCCTTGTCCTTTCCATAGTTTGTTTTTTTTTTTTTTTTTCCCCTGAACAGACTTTATGTACTTAATGATGGTAATAAGCAATAATGTAGCAAAAATACATGGCTTGTGACTCTCTGAGACTATCAGCTGTTTTTCCTGAAGGTTACGGGAATGGAAAATCCAATTCTGTTTTCTGGATTCTGCCCTGTGTTATTGCTGACAATGCCTTGATTATAACACGATAGGAAGCATGAACTTATTAGAAACCAAATACTCTCTCCTCAGCTCTGAACATTTTTTTGGTCATGTTATAGGTGTGTTTAATATGAGAGATAGCTGAGAAAATGATTGCAACTTCATTTCCTGACTAAATTCTACTTCAGTGATCTCTGCACAGACACAGAATAAAGTTTATGGAACTCTTTTCTGCCTCTTCACAGTCTGTTTTTTTCCAGCAGACATTTTTTTAGTGCCTTTTAACTTCCTTCATAAATTGCCTTTCTGTTCAATTCATTTCCTCAGTTAGGATAGCTGTGTATTTTGTGTTATTGTATTTTCTTTGTAGAGTCATACACCTTTTTTTGCTATTTTTATTTGTTTAGGGAAGCACACAATAAAGAAAGATGAAAATACTAAAAATAAAAGAATTCTAGACAGATTTTACCTTTGGTTTAACTGCATTAACTTGTATCTATTTGTCCCATATATTTGATGGCTTGATGTGCAATTTCATGCAATTTCTATTTAATTTCAACTGCCAACACCTTCAACTAATTTTTCAAGGTTTGAAGAAATAGAATAGCAAAGAAAGAAGAAAATAAAAAGTTATAATCATGGATGAATAAAAGAATGTGTGATTGGAAGGTCATTAATTTATTTGAAACAGGAATCATCTCTAGGTACATTTAAATTGCTCCTCATTACTTATTTCTATTGCTTCATTACTTGTTTGCTTCATTAATTTTTTCTATTACTTTAGAAAGCATCTTGAATTAGTTATGAAACCTGTTCTTTAAGAAAAGTCTTTGTGCTTAGCTTTCAGCTCTCTGTAAGTATTTCTAGGAACTATGCTAATGCTTAGGCTGAATTAAATGCCTTAGAACCTCCCTTCCCTTAGAGCAGCTAAGGCTCTGTGACACTGAACAGTCCCTGGTGCTGTGGTGCATGGCAAGGCTGTGTTTAAATGCAGAATAACTGTGGAGAAAACAACAAGCCTTTGGAGCAGAGCTGAGAGCACAGATTAATGAGCTGGCAGGTTTGGCAGGGCCGAGCTGTGCCAGCAGCCCTTCCCCTCCCCTGCACGGTGACGTTTCCATCCGCTCCGCTTTATTGGCACGCGCAGAACACCTAAACATGGCCCATCACACCCCTCCTGCTAGCCCAGGATTGTTTCTACCACAAATTACAGGGTCAGCACTGACCAAGAAGGGCAGGGCTTGGTCTCTTGTACCTTTTTATGGCATGGTAAATAGCTATGCAATCATCCTGCAGTAACAGTGCAAGAATACAAATTACAGGCCAACCCAGGCTGCTGGTGTCTCGAGGCAATGGGCTGTTTGTGTCAGCTTCACTCTCTGCTTGTCATTTCACAAAAGGCAGATGGACATAAAGGGAATGTCCAAACGCTGAAGAGGTGCATTTAGTAGGTATTGGTGAATTACTGGTGAAATAAACTGCCTGAGAAGAAACCATTGGTAATGCATTGTTGTTCGGTGGTTCAAAGATTGTAGAAAGCTCCTTCTCCAATTTCAGCTGTAGATGAGTATGAGGAAGTAGGCAGTAATTAATGGAAGTGAAATTGAGTCAGAGGAGTCATCCATGTCCAGAAAATGCCAGAAAATCTGTGTCTCTGCTTTCTGATCCAGTGCAGAGGCCAGAGCATCACTTAAGTTAGGGTCTGTTAGTAGTTACTCCAGAGATGGGAAGGAGAAGATCACAGATCCATGGGGAAAAGTGTTGAGGTCTGTTTGGTAATGGTAAGACATAAAAAAAAAAAGTCTGGCTCAACTAGATACAATACCAACCTTAAAGGCTTTCTCAGGTGCTATTAGTTGTCATGATCTTTCAATATATGGTGTTAGGAAAAAAGTACATCTCTAGATAATCATTAACAGCACGTGTTGTGTAGGAAGGACAAATTTCACTCTCTTGCCCTAAGGCTACCTGGAATGAGGAGATGTTTTTCTCTGTCACCGAAGGGGAAAAGGGAAGGCCTGACTTTAATTCAAGGCCTTGTGAAAATCAGTGTGTGTAAAGGTGAAGTAAAGCAACCAGTACCAGTTTGCTCCACCTGTGAATGGTGGAAGGTTCCAACCCGAGGTACTGGCAGGACTGACACTCATTTCGAAGTCTGAAGCATCACAACCCAAAGAATTGCTTGAAAAGATGAAGTGTTGGTTTGGAACAACAGAAAAGTATTTCAAATGACTCTGCTTCGAATCTCCTGGTGAGTTCCATCTCCTGTCACAAGACTACAAGCTGTTACAAAATGTACTATTTATTTTTAGGATTACCACAGCGCAAAAGTTTAAAGCATTAAAACTTTCTTACATGGGCTTACGTTCTGTGGAGAAAAACAAAATCTCTCCTCCAGTTGGTGAGTAAGACTTGGATTTCAAGAACAGATGAGCAAATAGCAATATTTGGAAAGTGGGCATTGAGTGTGGGGTTACTTCTAGTTTTATTTAGCTATGTATTAGAGAGGCACATCATCTTTTCAGTTGCCTGTTTTAATCTTCCTGTACTGTAATGGATTTGAGCACACAAAACAATGGTGTTTCACCCATTGCTCATGTAAACCTTGGAAGTCAGAAAGCACAACTCTTATGCTGTGAAGTATCAGTGTGTGAAACATTATCCAAAACAATTGTAATTAGAAGTTACTAACTCAACCCTATATTTAAAATCTCTGAGAATTGGAGAGGGACAAAAAATGATAATGCAAACACAATTGATAAAAAGCCATTTATTGCTAGCATTTTGTAAAAATACTTAAATCCTTCATCTATTTTTCCTCTTCTCAAAGGTATAAAAATAGATCTATTAACTTATAAGCTGTGCATACAGGAATGATTTAGATCAGAATCTTTCCTGAAGCTTTTGTTGTCTTTTATCTCTGTCTCCTTCTGGCAGGGGGGGGTGGGGATTGTGTGGAGAAAGCTGTTAGTGTTGTTTAGAAGCACATTTAATTCTGCTCTATGCGCTATTGCTTGTTTATGTATCAACTTTTTAAAAACCTAATTTTAATGATGTTTTTTGTATGGAGCCAGCATCAGCCTGGGGAGACTTAAGTGGATCTGCAACCTGCTTTGAGCTTCCAGCTTGGTTACAGTCACACCTAATTCTGACATGGATTCTGCTGCAGTATTCTGTGAGTGTTACAGTTTTTGGAAATTACACAAATATATTAATTCCTAATTCTGATGGCTCCAACAGTAAATATTTCATCTGGTTGATTGTGGGAGGGGGATAGGGAACCAAAATTCCCTACAGAAATGTAGCCAAGTAGAGAGAAGGTTGAGAGATGCAATGATTTGTAGTCTTACTAGAGTAAAGTTGTATGAGGCTATGTGGTCTTTAATGCTATGAGGTGTAGTGGCTTGACTGTGACATCATTATGTTTTAGATGTATTGTCAGTAGTTCTTAGTCTCTTCTGGTTAGACTTCAGAATACTGGAACATTTTAGCAAGATTTCACTAATTGCTACCGTAGAAAATAATCTATTTTAGCCCCTAGCTAAGTTATTTCTGAGAACAATCATCCTTCCTTAAAACACAGGTTTTACATGTTGGTACTATTCTCAGATAATGGTTTTCGTAGAAATCCTTGTGGGGCCATACAAATGCTAGTTGAAACTCTCAGTAACTTCTCTATTTATTCATAACTAAAGATTTGTGGCAAGACCAGGGTTTTTTTAGGAGCAAGTGTGCATCTTTCCTTAAAATTAGATATTTGGCTGCTGTGTGAGCGTTGAGCTGGCCCAGCGTGATTTGGGCGAGGTGCGGCCACTGCACACATCCTGTGCTTGATTACTTCTTTCCAGCTTCTTTGGATGTTTATAGCTATTTAATATTTTAATATAGCTGTGTTTCTGTTGCCTGTCTCTGCCTTTATAATAGCATGTGTGTACATATGACTTTTCAGGACTGGAAAGTGATCTACTCTGACCTTAACTGCACCATAGAGAGGTGAAAATCTGAAGGAAACAGCTAATCTCACAAAGTGTCTGGTCTTCTTCTAGTACAGTTACGATCTTCCATCAGTTATTTCATCTGTTCACTTCCAACTTTGCCTTCTTGAGGGAGGCTGTCTTGTGATATGCTGAGATTCTGAAAAGTGTGGCAAAGAAAGCAAAAGACTTCTGTCTCAAAAATATTTTGATTCCAATGATTAAAAAATGTGTTTGTGTAGAGCTTACTGTTGTAAGAGCCTACAAGTGCTTCACATAAATAACTGTAACGGAAGAAACTCAATGACTTGTTGGTGTCATTGCCTTCCATTTATCACCATATGCTAAATCACTACTATATGGCAGCTTCAGAGGCTTGAATGGTATTGATGATATGGGATAAGGGAAGAATGCCTTATTGGGCAGGGCTATGAGCTTTTTATGAGGGACTGTAAGGCTAGAAGATACTGCCAGCTGAAAACTGAGAAGGTTCCAGTAAGTGCAGTCAAGAGCTGTGCTGAGGAACTTACTGAAACATGGCAGTGTTTATCAAGACATCTTGAACAGCTACTAAAATGGACCATTATCTTCTTGCTTCCTTTGTGTCTTCTGATTAAATTATAGCAGATGCAGTGTAATGCAGAGCCATCATGTGCTGCAGAGTGCTGGGGACTTTTAGGCAGTGAAATTTAACAGCATTAATGAGCTGCCCTTAAAGAAATTTGCTTGATTTTTTTATTTGATTGTAGCTCAGAACCCTTTAGTGAGACAAGAACCAGTTCATTAGTGCTGAACTGCACTTTGGTGTGTACAGAGTAATGCTCCATAATGACTTCTTACCTTGATGTCCACAAATAGAGATGTCACTGTCACAGTATGGGGAAAACTCTGCAGAAAGCTTATTGATGCTGAGTCCTGAAGTTGGTGCATTTTCCAATGCTGCAGGTATGTGTCAATGGTGCTGTGCTGTACCAGGGCTGCTCTGTGCATCTCTGAACCGTGGAGCAGCAGGAACCAGAATGCTTTGTCAGTGTCTGAGGAGGAGAATTTACAGTGGGTGAGGTAAATGAAATTAGGAAGCTGTGTTTTCCCCTGTGTCTCTGGGATGTTCAGGTGTGCTGTTTTTCTCAATCTAAGTATTTCTTGCACTCTTTTGAAAGATCAATTTTAAATTTATTTTTAATGACTAGATTCTGCTAATAGTGAGTTTCTACTGTTTCTGTAGGATTTTTTTTTTAGCCAAAATATCAGTAAAATGTATCTCTGCAAAGAAATGCACAAAACAGTTGAGATGATGAAGGAAACTGGTACTATTCTTTTAATTGCGGCCACTGATCTCTGCAGTTTCAGTTCTAGCAGGAGATCCACATGTGAGACAATGTCTGCATTCCAGAGACCGTTTCTGTACGCTGACAAACTTGGGAAGTTTGGGTCCAAATGACTAAATAAGCTCAAATAAGCACTTAGATGAGTGATTGCAGTCAGAACCATGACAGTTACCAAATTAGTCCTGTTTCCTTTGAAAAAAGAGGAAGAAAAAAGATCTGATGTTACATCACATGACTGATGTTCTCAAGCCCCACAAATGGAATATGACTGTAAATGCAAATTCAGACTTTGTCAATGAGCTCAATCCCCAGGGAGAAACAGGAAGGCTTTGTGGATCATTTATGCTTCATCCATCACTGGTGCCATTGCTGTCTCTTCCTATTTGTTTCATAAAGAAATCTGCTCAAGAGAGTAAGCTGGAAAAGGAATTTGAGGCCATGATTGACACCATGGGGAGAAGTCTTTACAAAAGGAAGTCCACTTGTCCCTCTCTCCCTCTTCGAGTCCTTCCTTCAAAACCAACAAGCTTTGTGCTACTTTTAGACTACAAAATATGTAACGTAGCCTGTGCTGAGCTTGCCATGACACACAGGATGACTGCATTGCTATTCTTGCAACAGCTATGCTTCAAGAAGCTTCAGAGAGAGAGGTTTTCTTATCTATCATAAAATCCAGCAATTTAAAATAGCTATCAAAAGTCTTAATCCTTCCATGAAGCAGTTAGGCAAGAACTGTGGTCTCCATTAAGAAAAAAGAAAAGAAGGCAGTTTGCCCAAAAGTAATGGAGCAACAGTTTCAATATTAGAATACAACCACCAAGAGTGTTTTCTTTCTAGGCCACATACAGGTTTGGGTTTTTTGTTTTGCTTCAGCATCTTTTCATGTCAGTAAAATGTAAAGCAATACCAGCTTTACTTGGCATACTTGCATTTTTTATGTCAGATCTTTTTGCCTTCTTATCTTGAAGGCTACAGGATTGTTTCCAAAAAGGCTGATGCTTCTAAGGGTCAGGCGCCTTGTAAAGAACAAACAAGGGACTAAATTTTGCTTTTGCTTATGCTGGGTTCATGCCAGAATAACTCAAGTGATGTTACTAGAGTTACTTACCCTTGTGCAAATCCAGAGTAAGAGAACAAACTGAGCTCTCCCTTGTCTTGCTCTGAGGAGGAAAAAAAGACAAGAAGTGTATTTCCATGAGGTATTTCTTTTGTTAATTTAGGCAACAGTGAGACTGCTCTTACTTGCTGGCTTTGCTCTATCTTTGGCTGTAGTTGTCCTTCTGAATTTGTGTTGGAGTGCCTTGTGAATATCAAGACCTCAGCATTTAAGGAAAGACTCCGTAAAAGGGGGTTGACATGGCTGAGATTCTTCAACATTGTGGGAAAACACCTTTAATGAACAAAATGTATAAATCCACTCAATTACATTACCTGTGGCAGTCACCTGCTCACTGTTTGCTCACAGCCATTTCTTTGACAGTCTGATCCTGAGCAGAGGAGGCTTTTTCTCAGCAAGTGTATCTTCATTCTGAAACTTGGTCTAGGAATTTAAGCAGCAATTTAAATCATGGTACAAGTACTTCCAGCTTGTGACTGGTTTGTAGGCCAACATTCCCTATTTTATGACCCCTGGAAGCAGGATCCCAGTTGACTGCCTGCTACAATTGCTATGGCACAACGTGCCACCGTGGCCTCTGCACTCACCCCATTTCTGCAAGAGAACCTGGATGGGAACAAACCAAATTAAATTGTAGAGTCATGGAGCAAAAGAACTCCTTACTGTGGGAAAGGTGCTTTAGTCATGGAAATCCTTCCTTATCCTGCAGTTTCCAGCCATTTTTGAGTGTACTGAGAAGGGGACTAGAATAGGAATAGTTAGCTTGGTAGGGAGGGCAAGTCCAACCTCCCAGCTGAAGTAGGGCCAGCCTCAAGTATCTAGGATGTGGGGAAAAATCCATTTCCCATTCCTGAGTTTGTGTGGGAAGCATACATAAACTTGGATGTTTTGTTAGAATGATGACATCAGCTTTATCCTGTTTTCCCCCTGCTGCATTTCATCTCGTGTTTAAAATTTGTTATTTTTCTTGACAAAGAACATCAAAGGAGATTTTTAATTACAACTGTCCAGATGACATCATTTTCATTTCAGCAGTAAGAGGAGCTGTTAGTGAGAGGGACTGTTGGACTGGACTTCTATGTACTTTTTTATTTACAATGTTCTCAAACTGCACTTAAGGAGGTATCAACTTTAATTACTACATAAATAATAAAAGAAGCAGCACCAAAAAAAAGCTCACATATAATTATGTAAATAGCAGAAGTTGTAGAAAACTTTGAAAATGACACTGTGATGTCCTGTACACTTTAACAACACCTCCTGGCATTTTTCCAGTTCCAAGCTGACTACGAAATTCAGTCAACATGGTTTAGAAAATACATACTGCATATTCAATACCCATACGGAATCCAAGCTGACAATGTACATTTGCATAGGTCAATAACTCTTAAAAATAATTTTGGTACAGTGGTTCTGGAATTAATAACTTTCTAATAATTGTACCACTGCCTGGGCAACTGGAAAAATTGACTGTTATGTTTAGACTCAGTGGAATATGTCTAAGAAGGAGAGCTACAGAAACAAAATCTGTCATTGCAAGGTTTTAGTTGGATCATGAACAGATTTAGAAGTCCAGGCCTGTTTAATGTCAGAGTTACCCTAGGACAGAAACCCTCCAGCCCTCCCAAAGACATCAAACAGCATCAGTAAGAATAAGCAACCCAATAAATGTTGCTGAAGATGCTGCATGGTCTTGGAAGAGTCACTAAAGTTTTCATGTGACAGTTCTCTTTGCAGTAATGAACTTGTCTATTACCACAGGCTGAGCTTGTTTATTTACTAAAACTGGATGTGAAAGTACATGCAAAGAGACCTCACCATCACACAAAGTTCCTTAACTCCATCCATACCCAACCTGAATAATCAAAGCAGTCATTAACCTTGCTGGCCCTTCTTCCCTAGAATGATTTCTATCTAAAGCTGAAACACATCAGTAGGCAGCAGTATCAGGGCAGGAGCAAGTTTGTGGGTGTTGAAAACAGATGCAGCCTGCAAAAATATTTTAATAATATGTTTTCGATTTTGCATGGGAGCTGGCTATGGATTTGGGCTGTATCTTGGGAGCGAGGAGGAGAGCCTCAGGCTCCCACCCACACTTGTTTATCACAAAGCCCTTTGACATTTTCCCCAGGGGAGGAAAAAAAAGAATATTTTCTGTGGGGCAGAGGCAGAAGTGTAAGCAGCATCTCAAAGCAGTGATGCAGGTGAGGGGCCTTGCAAAGCCTCAAAGAGAAGTTTTTTTTGCCGGATCTCCAGTGTGGCTGAATCTGTACTGATCATCAACAGTAATGAAGGACAGAAAGGGAAGAATGTTTTCAGAATCTCCAAGAACTCCTTCACACAGTAAATATAAGATTTCAGTGCATTTTCATGGATACCAAAACAACTCTAAAAGGAGCTGAGGAAGGCAGGCAAGGTGCTGAAGGGATTTTTTCATGGCTCAAACCCCAGGTCAAACCCAGGTGGCAGCAGCATCTTGGGGCCAGGCAAGCAGAGATGTGGTTTTGTGTATTATTTCCTTACTTTAACAGATTGTATTGGTTTCTGGATATGTAACAGGGTTTTTAATCCTAGTGACACTGCCAAGGGTATCTAAACACCAAGGATTTTGTTTGGAGTAGATTCCAATCCATAGGTCTTGCCATCTTTTTGGCAAGAATTTTTTTGATGCTCTAATTTAATGGGTTTTATGGGATGCCATCAAATAAGGGATGTCAAAAAACCCTTAAAAATACATAGTGCTGAGGCTATTTCATAACACTTAAGAGATTTTTCTACCTTGGCCTGAATTAGAAGGTATCAATTTCAGTTATATCTCAAAACTGTCATATGTGTATCTCCTGCCTTGGATTTGTTGCTTGATGGTTTTTTATTTAAAAATCTAAACAGAAAGAAAGGCTTGTTTTCTCCCAAGAGTTGTCTTGGAAAAATTAATAACAAATGTGCTTTTAGCTGGAAGCAGAAGCTTAATGGGGCAGGGTGAGTAACTCTAGAACAGTGTGATATAATCAGCTGTGCTGATTTAGATTTCCTCTGTGTGGATCAGATGCAGCCCACTTCTATCCAGTCCAGTGGCCTGTGCACAGGCTGCCAATCAAGACTGAAAAGAATGATGATGATATTTTTAAATCACCATTATATTTTTTAGAAAGAGATTATAGTTTTTTTCCTAAGAAGGATTAAGGTTAATCCCAGGCTTGATGGGTGTGTGTATGACACCAGGAAAACACTTTAATAGAGAGTGCTCTACAAAGGGTACCATCTTCTGGTACCTTGCCATTCGTGAGAAACTTCAGAATAATGGAGCCTTCTGGATGCCTGGAGCTCATTTTGTGTATTCTGTGCTTTGATTATGAACTAAGCTCTCAGGTACCATATTGATAGTCCAAGCTGACAAGGCAAATCAGCCAACAGTGTTAGGGGCTTTTTACAACACCAGAGCTTCTGCTTAGGATTGATATTCTATACTTGGGATAAAAGAAGTCACACTCTTAACTGACTTAGAGCTGTACAGTCAATTCCATGCCCCTCAAGTGTTTGCAGTTGTTGGAACTAACATGTCAGAATATCAGTTGAAGGTAATAGAAGTTTTGGATGAAAAAGGAACTTTATGGATCACAAGATTGGGTTGAAAGATTAAAGATGTTTAAAGGCTTCTGTCTCAGATCCCTAAATTCATGGCAAATATAACTGGAAATGTCTTCAAGACTTAATGAATTATAAATAAGAAACTTGGCTCATTTGTTCAAAGTAAGTACTCCTGGGTGCTGATACTCAAGCTAATGCTACAAAATGGATGTTACAAGTGTGCAGTAAAACTATGAATATCATTTATAAGCCACTGCTGGGGGAAAAGGGTGTAGCCAAAGAAAGATGGGAAGGCTAAAATTTTATAATAGTGTGAGTTGAAAAGTTGGGAAACGGAACAAGTTAACAAAAATAAATAGCTGCTCTGGTGTGGAGCTTGGTTCTCAGAGCTGCAACTCGCGCTGTTCTGGGAGCTCAGAGACTGGCAGGGAATCAAATATTTCTTCCTTCTGCAGCCCCAGTAGTCCTAACATTGCTCTTTGGGGAAGAAGTGCCTTTTCACTTTGAACATATGGCATTATCTTGAGCTAACTGACTACTTGATGAATATTTCAAAAAAGGACAAGTCTCATATCGAAGAAGGCCAAGAATGCAACTTCATTTCCTCCTCCAACATTTAATCTAAAAAAATTATTGGCTTTTTTTTGGTACAGATTTAATTTGGAACACATTTGTATGACATATGTA
>NW_024580659.1:1734775-1924420 GCF_017639235.1 Corvus kubaryi
GTGTAGTGAGGATGATGTTGATTTCAAGCAAGTGTGTAGCTATAGAGGGATTCCAGAAGAGGTGAATGAAACAGAAGGGAAAAGGTTTGAAACAAAGGAACATTAAATACTGACAGTACTTTAATAAGGAATTTGGAGAATCGTGGAATTTAATGTGTATATGAAAGAAAAATTACTGGTGAAATAGTGCAATCCAAGTGGGATAGAGGTAACATGAAAGGAAGATTGTACAGGTGAGTGTTAGAGGAGCCTTGTGTGTGTTCGCTAATCAAAGCTTCCTCCCTCATTCCCTCCTCTTAAGTGTGTATCTGTAATATTTTCAATGTTAACCATTATTTCATTTGCTTATGATTACTATTTATAAACCTGACTGTAAAAGGAATACCTCTCACTAGAATAAAGGACAAAATGGTAGAGGCATCTGTAGTCTAGTCACAATATCAGACATCTTAACCATGAACGGCATTTTTTTTCTACAAGCTATAACAGTTCAGAGCAAAGACTTCTGTGACAAGTGTGTGCCAAGGAAACAGGATGATTCTTGGTAGTTAATTGTTCTTTCCTGGCTATATTAGAACACTACTGTAACAATTATTTGTACTAAATACAAAGTTAGCTGCTTCTTGAAGGGGAAAGGTGGAACCAATGGGTATTGAACAAATAGAGAGCAGCCATAAGCAGATCATAACATTATTTGAGCTTTACTGGCTAAAATATTGGCAAAAAAAAAAAAAGAGCAAGAACGTTGTGCCTGGATACAATTAATGCCTGACAAAGGTGGGAGGTTTGCTCAGTGAATAGCTTAATCAAATTAAAAAATAATACAAGTGATACTGTAATTTTTCTTCAGTGATAACCAAGTATTTCTCTGTCATTAGAAATGACAAGCAACAGTGATGACATATGAATTTACAAAGAATGCCACTGCCATGGAATATTAACTGAAGACATCCCTTGATTACAAAAAAAGCTTTGTGAAGGAAAGAAGTTAAATGAGCCTTACAGTCCAAAACAGAAAACAAACATAAATGTAAGTGAAAGCTGCTCATGCAGAACTTGAGCAAGTCATTACATGCATTAGTTCCTCTACTCTTTGGCCCTGAAATTAATAACAGTTTTGATGACATATCTCACTTATCAATAAATTGCCTGGCCACTAACAGGAGTAACGGTATCAACATATCAAAACCTTGATGGATTTCTGTGCCATTTGTTGCCACCACAAAGTGCTGATGTTTGCTTGGGTTATGACAGCCTGCACTGACTGCCAAATGCATTCACCCAGGTAAATATAAGTGTGTTTGTCAAACAAATCTGTACCTGTGTTAGAAGATCACAGACCAAAGAAAACGTTTCTGTTACTACACAGCAAGCATTAGACATCAGTGGAATCCAGTTTGTACTGATGTATTCATAAATATTTATTAAAGCTGCAGTTCTTGGGGACCATTTCTTATGGAATGCCAGAGGTAGCTTGCAAATTCTCCTTTGAAATAATTTGTAAAACTCTATGTTTTGGGGTTTGTTTCCTTATTGTTTATGTTGTGGCAGGGTGCACAGGATCCTGGGGACTGTGACAACTTGTATAAAGTCAGGATGAGATAAAGGGATTGTGATAACCTTTGGCCAAGGGAATGGTGCCCTGCTGCTCCTCACGGGCAGCAGGTACACTGGTTATATGTCAAAATGGGCTGTTTCTTGGATGTGTATGTGGAGTGACTTAACTTTTCCCTTCTATTTTAGAAGATCACTTGAGAAATTGTATGGAGTTCACCTGCTGAACAGTATTGTTTTTGTCAAACCAAGACTGATTTTTATAAAATACTTCAGGTTTCTCAGTTTCTGCCTGAGGGAAATAATTCGTTGCATGTCCTTCCCCCCTGCCCTCCCGACTGTCTCCAGAGTGGTTCACACTGGTTCTTTGATGCCCTGGCTGCCAACCATTGCCACCAGCATCATCTTGGCAAAAAGAACAACAAAGAGAATTGCCCCCCTGTAGGTTGTGAGTCCTTGTTCCCCTCTTTGCTCTCTCTTGGTGCCATCTATGTTTTCCTTCTTGTTCCTTTGCTGTAGCAGCCACAGGACACTGAGGAGATACTTTTTGTGTGTTTAACTGTGAAATGTTTACATGCATGTTCCAGTTGATCCTTCAGCTCAGTCCTGTATTATTTGGGCAAAGTCCATGTGTAGCATTTCAGAAAAGGTTTAGACACCATCAGTTACTTCACTGCCTAACTCTCAGTTTAAATGTTTTTGTTCAAGGTAAGAATATGTTCATCTGATCACAGCAAATAAAAAGCATGTCTCAATTCTTTTAAAAATACCTCCCTATTTTGGGCATGAATTTAAGTTCTTAAGTTTTAGAAATCATCTGTTGTTAAAGTAAAGCCTGGGAAAAAAAGGATCAAAGCCATTTGTTAAGCAAATATAATTTTCCAGTAGTAAATGGATTCTGTCACCTGAATTGAGATATACTACCTGAAACTAGTTCCCTGATTACTTTTAACAGTTTACGAGGGATTCTGACCGGTTATTTGGATCTTTTTTTCCCTGCAGCTGCGAATTAGATGAAAAAATACTGCAGCTGAATATAACATTGTTTTGTCACTAGCTGGCATTGAATTCAGCCTAGAAAAGTAAAGAGGTCATGACACAACATCTGTTTTGTGGACAGCATAGTTTTTACCACCAGTAATACTGCAAACACTGGAGTGGAAAAAATAACTCCGGAGCAAAGATGCTGCAAAGTTGCCTTTTTGACCATTGTTTTATGGACTGTGTTAGCTGGATTTCCCCTCACATGTGTGTTTGGAGGGTAAGTTTGAACAAAAAGCTTGTGGTGCTCAAACATAAGGTGGAGCTGTTTCTTTGTGATAGAATTTCCACCTCATCTCCTCCACGTCTTCATTTTTTTCCCCTCCTTACCACATTTTCAGTGTTGCCAGTGATTTTACAGGCGGTGTGCTGGAGGCATGTGACTGAGGTTTGTTAAACTCCTGTAACGATTCACATTTACTCTTAGGTTTCATTTTTAGCTAACACAATCCATATGAGATGTTAGGGGATCTCACCCTGCACTTAACTGTGGTTAATCCCCTCACCCTGTTGCTAATCTGAAGTGACTTGGATTCCCATACTGTGCTCCCTTGGGCTGGTTGTAACTGGCATCTTTACCTCTTCCTTGGGGTGATGGCCTTTGTGTGTTAGTGACAAAGATAATGTAAGGTACATAAATTTTTTTTCTCCACTTCATGTCATTATTTCTATATTTTTACAAATAATTTCAAGTTGTAGCTTCTAATGAACATTTTCTGAGGGCAGGAAGAGTTGTGACATCCTTGGAGGCAACTTTCAGGGTTAAGAGTTAATGTTTTACAATGGCTGCATTGGCACCTGTGGCAATCACAGCATCTCTGAGCTACTGACCCTACTGAAATATCAGAGTGTTGTATTTCTCTGCTTTGGAGGAATGATTGGAAGTATGGATGCAGTGCTCCCAGGGGACAATCAGGGACTGCAGTTGCAGGCAGCTTCCAGGCATGAGCGCCCTTCCCCTGTGCTTGTAAAACCTCTCTTGTGCCTGGTTTGCTTTAACTTTGCAGTTATTTTCTTCAGGTCCTGACTTGCAGAGATTCAGACTCTTACCCTTCTTGCTAAAAGCCAACTCCTCAATCCTTTCATTATCTAGCTCACTTGAAAGTCTCAGCTGTGGATTTCGAAGCTCCTCTGTGAACTGGATGTGTCTGTGATTTAACTGGGAGATAGCCAGCAGCTCCTAATGTGAAATTCACTTTCTGCGTGTAGCAGATAGTGTTACACAGCCCTGAGAAAAACCCATCACATACACACAAAACAAACTGTGGCAGCCCCTTGGGATAATGAAGGTTTCTTTATCCTCAGGTTTTGCAAACTCTCTAGGTATTAATAATCTAGAAATAATCTTGTATCTGCTCTTAGAAGTTGCCCCCCCTGAGTTCACCTGCAGCCAGTGAGAGAAAACCCTTTTTATGAGGTCACTGTTCTCTCATTCAGTCCTGTAATGGAAAGGTTGACTCACCAACCCCAGCCCTGGAGAGGTAGATAGGATATCTACAGTGTCATTTCACTTTTTCAGCCCTGTTATGCCACATATTAGTCAGAGTTCATTTATTTCATTAGTTTACTTTGTAAAGCAATAACATAACTGTTACCACAATAGGACTAGAATGGTGTTTTACATTTACTAAAATAACTTGGCAATTAATTTCAAATGATCTCTGTGCAGTAATCTCCTACATATAATAGAATTATTCAAATGTCTATGAACATTTTACATGCAGTATTAGAGTGAGTTAGATCAATCAAAAATTAATTGCATCTAAGGCATCAGTATAGCCTTCTGGGATCAGCTGAATGCCAGTATGTCACAATAAAGTCATAATAATTGTTGTAGCATTGAATCGTGCCTTTGCTTCTCCCTTATAATGGCAATTTTATTAGCTGAGCAGGCTAGGTGGAAAAATGAAAAGAAAAGAGAAATGAAAGTAAGTTAAATACCAGCTAGTGGCCATTAACTTTGATTTAATTCTGTGCTTATGTGGTTTATCATCCTGACAATTTCTATATGCTTAAAAAAGCTTGTTTTGCACAATTGCACTTTCCCTGTGCTCCCTATTTATATATATGTAGAGTAGAATGGAATATATGGCTGAGCATTCAATTCAAGCTGTCAACCCAAAATATTTCTTCTGAACTTTGATTTGATGACTTGGGCATTTAACATGAAAAGTATCTCTCCTGGTAAGTATTTGGTTTTTCTTGGGCTTCTTTCTTTCTCAGTATGTGACTCTTGGACGATTTGTGTTGTAGAAATGAAGTGCAGATATCAAAATATTTAGTAATTCCTCTTGTCACTAGCAGATTTCTTCTGTTTAATGTTTTTTAAAATTCCTAAACCGGGACTATTGCTGTATCAGAACTACTGAAGAGCTATTGAACTGACTTAATACTTTGGCTTCTTACTCTACGGGTATTAGGGAACAAAGAAATTCCTTAACTTCAAATTCAACTACAAACTTTTTCATGTTTTCAGAGAATCTGTGAACTAGACAAGAGTTTGTTTTCTTTGTTTGAAAAGCTGCATTGACAGTCAGCAGGCACAGAACGATAGTGAAGGCAAGCAGGGGTGGTAAGGGGCAAAATTGAACAACAAAACCACACTGTTGCTGTGGGTTAGGGGGAGGTGGTTGGCAGCTGTTCTTTTTTCTTGTTTTATGGCACAGGGACTTGAAAACAGATGGTGAAAATAGTTAAACACACTCAACTTGGTAGAGCTGCAGCTGGGTATTCAGGTGGGAAAAACATTCAAACACAAGATGGAAATCCAGATCTACAAAATTCTGAGCTGTCAGGTTTCATGAGTAATGCAAGAAAGTGATATAAGAATCTGGAAGACACATTGGTGCCTGAGAGCTGGCAAAGGGAGCAATGGAGATTAATGTAGGACTAGAGGAAGTCTCGTGAGTCCACATAAAGTGACTTTTTCCCTGTGAGTTTTCCTGTGTTAGCAATGCTGTTGTGTCTTATTCTCTTTAGTGCTTTATCTATCCAGTCTTTCCTTATTTTGTCTTACTGCTATGTTCTTAAAAGCAAGAGCAGAATGAAACCTGAAAAGCTGTGGTGCCTGTGGACAGGCAGGAAAACTGAGTGTTCCCTCTGAGTGAGCCTCAAATTGAGTGGACTCAGCTTGTTAATGGTGGAAGGTCGAAGACAAATGTGAAAGTCTTTGGACTTTGTTCACAAGAGCTGCTCAGATCCTGATAGATCTATTTAAAAGCACCTGAATTTCAGCAGAGAAACTGTTATCAACTCATTCCTGAAGGGCAAACCCAAGGCAGTAAGTGGGGAGGTGGTGTGTGACTCCAAGCAATTGAACTATTGCAGCATGTGGGTGACTTTGCAGATAAAGCAACTAGAACCTGACCTCTGATTGGGGCATCTCATCACTACAGAGTTGACAAAATTACCTTATCAGGAAAGTGAGTAAAGCATGGAAAAGGGGCTGAGGAGGAAAAAAAAAAGCCTTGAAAGTTAAAAAACCTGCATCCCTTTCAGGGCTGGAATTTTTCAGCCTGCATCTAAACAGCAGAGTTTGAGTTGTGAAAACAGTCAAACTAAAGCCGGTGTAACTGGCCCAGTCCTGGTACCAGCTCAGCTGTCAGAGGGCTGGGTTCATTCTGGTTTTCAGGCACCTGACCTGGTTGAGCTGGGCTGAGACCTGTACACCTGCAACCAACTTGCTACTTAGCCTAATTTTGCACACTGGCTCTGGAATGCCTGCCTTGGTTGTGTGTGCTTAGGTTTGCCCAGCAGTTGGTGACACAGTGACAGATGATTATACTGACAGATATTTGCTAAATATGTGCAACAATGTGCAACATGAGCAACAATGGGAAGGGATTGTGACTGTTTATGGGAATCTGAAAGGCAGGAAAAAGGAGGAAGAGGTGAGATAGGTCAGCAGTGTATGGTTTGCATATGGTAAAAACACAACAGTTGACAGGAATTTTTCCTAAATAATAGCTTTTTAATTTGCTCCTCATTTAAATTTATCTTGAACAGATATCTCTGTAAAAGTGACAGCAAAGCCCTCATGTTTGAGAGGTAGTAAAATTAGCTGACATAAAGATGCAGAACATACTGCAGATTATGTGGCTGCAACTCTGTGATGCAAAAAATCTGTTCCCTTTTCTATTTACTGATTATGGGTCATAACATGCTATAGGTATTATCTAAACTGTTTTAATGCTTAAACCCAAATTAAAAGGGACAGGGATAATTCACTGGCATCATAAGGATGTCTTGTCTTGGCAGATATTGCCAGTCAGACTTTCTGATTAAACTTGCCCCTCAGAGCTCCTAATTTAAAATGAAATGCAAAGTGAAGGCATGACAGAAATACTTCTCACAGTCAACAGATCAACTTTCTGATTCTGAGCAGAATTTCCTCTCACTGTTTCTTTTTATACCAAGTAACCTGCAAAAAGGCTTTGTGAAGTACATGGCATCAACAAGTGGCACTGGATACTGAAGAGGCTGCTCAGCCTTTTAGATAAAAATCAATGTTCCTAAGAGTAAAAAATGAACAACACTTATGTGTGTGTGGTGTATTTGGCTTTCCCTTCAACATCTGCATGCTTTGAAATTGTGTTGATCTTTCCCTAACTGGAGACAGTTCACTTTAATGGGGAATTTGAGAATATCTCCTTGCCTTTTTGTGCAGCTCTGGGTCGTTTGTCACAATTGCTGTGTTTCAGCACAGTTGAAGTGTTTTAATGGCTTTAACCTGATTTCCCTGCAGACAGTTTATTATTTTCTGTTATTTTCCCCCCTTTCCCTTTCCCCTTCTGTACCTCTTCCCTCCTCTCTCCCTGAGTGCTGCCCTTTCAGTAGCTGGTTTGCTTAGCACTGAGCCATTGGATTCCCTTGTTTCCCTCTGGATGTTTCTCTGCCAGGTTCTGTGTCCTCTTTTACTCCTGTTGTACAAGATTTTACTGGTTGTATCCTCCAACACAAAAAAAGTGAAATTAATTTTGTTAATTAATGCTTGACTTATTATAGTAATGAAGAGTTTATTAGGTTGCTTGTAATTATCTCATTTCTCAGTGTGAAGAGACAATTTTTTTTATTTGACTCAAAATTTAATCATATTTGAGTGATTTAACTAAGCTATTATTTGTGACCTTCATTTGTACAAGTATGCTTTGCTCTTTACTGGCAATACCTGTGAGGCTCTGCATTTTTTTTTTTTCTTTCTTTCTGTGATCTGATCTATAGTTGTGAAGTACAAAGTGTTTCTTCCCCCCTAAGGTGTGCTTGTATAAACAGTTTTCAGTCAATTAAGAATTTCTCTACAGAATTTTTTTTCCCTAAAATTACAGGTAAAGCCTAGCAAAATTTTGGGCTTCCCAAATTCGCTCCCTGTTAGGAGTGTAAGGTGCAGTCAGGGATCAAGCTGGCAGTGGAATTCAGTTGATTGATGTGCCTTCTGCTCCTCTCCTAAGTATTTCTGTCCCAGGTTTTTGTGTTGCAAATTTAAGGCTACTTTGAGAGAATCAGGAGTTCTGAGAACACACCAAAAATTCCGCTTGTTACTGGAGCATTCAATTTTTGTATTTCCATAAATGGATTTGTGAATAAGACTCTCTTAATGCTTTTGTCTTACAGTAACTGAAAAAAAAAAAGTGTTTTTCAAATGAGGAATACTGGGAAATAGCTCCATGTGAGCCCATTTATCTGCTTCCTGTAATCATGGGTTACATTACTGCACATAATGCTCGTATGCCTTAAGCAATGCCATATTACAGCAGCAAAAATAATAGCAATGTCATTTTAATAGTTATATGGAAGTATTTCCCATAACAGAGAAGTTATTCTTACCTTAGGTGGTTTTTTTTTGTCTTCTGTGGTTCTCCAGGGCAGAGCTTTTGTGATGTTCCTAGAGCTGGGTATTGTCTTCATGTTTTAAATCTGTTCATAAGCATGTATTCAAAATGCTGTCCTAATTGTTTACTTGTTCTGTGAGCCTTCTACTTTTTTTCTACAGCTAAAAAAAAAGCACCGCTATATGTTTAATTGTGATAATTCTGTGGGTTTGACTGTTGTTTTGCATTTTCATGGCTGTTATTGAAGAACCTGGTAGGAAGGAAATATTATCAATGAGTAATGAATGAGGCTGCTCTTCATCTGCAATAATATTTTCATGCTTCTCCAAGTATTTCTCCAGTTACATTTCTTTTCAAGATTCTTTAAAGATGTTCTGACTTTCTTATTTTTGGTATGGATCTTTTTATTCAAATTAATTAAGTAGCAATAACTTTTAGCAACTTCAGTGAGAGCAGCGTTGTTGTTCGGTGGGAACAGACACCTCTTGGGCTGGAGCCTGGAAACTTCCAGTGTCTACCAGTTCACGATTGCATGAAGATCTTAGCTGAGACTTGGTGCTTTTAAGCAGCATCATTTTATGCAAGGCATCACTATTTGGCATCTAGTTTTACTTTCTGAATGAAAGATATTCAGTGATGAGCTCTTCCCCCTGTGGGAAGAGCAATGCCAGGAGGCCTTTTGTATGTACAGCACTCTGAGTTCCCAGCAGTTGGTGGAGTGGGAGAGGAAGAGGGAACCCGATTGCATTGCACTCCTTTGTTCTGCCAAAAGATGGAGTAAATGATCTACTGAACCGCCTGTGCTGCTAATTGATTTTCTAGGCAATTAGGAACTTTTTCACAAGGAAGGAAGGTTTTCTGTTGGCTTAAAGTGTTAAAGCTTCATACTTCTCATAATCTGTGCTAAATGTAATGAGGCAGTTCTTCTTAATGAATTGACCAAATTGGTTGGTAACAGATGGGTTGATGACAAATGGGTTAATTAGTAGTCTTATCTAATCAGTTTTTATTTCAATTATTTTGTCTACTTATGTGTGAAAGGGTTATTTTAGTAACAGTCCTTTCACCTCTTGCAGACAAAAGAAGTATTGGCGATATTGGTGAAAGCAGTCCCTTCTACAAATACAGGGATCCTCATCAAATCAAACTAAAAATAGTAACAGTGTGCCATGATTACAAGTGGAAAAGCTGGCATTTTCTGTGATGCAAGCTTATTTTAGACAGTTGCTATGGAACACTAAATTTCTTTGGCAAATAAACCCGTGTGCTGTAAGCGTAGCTGGGTATATATTGTCTTTTTCTGCAGATATTCACTGTCCATGATGAAATTACCTGTTGGATTCTAGTGACTGAGCTTCTGCCATCAATTACATTGGCATGAAAGCAATAGGCTTTGTTTTTTCCCTGTACCTTTGTCACTGTATTTACCTCACTCAGTGTCTGCCTTTGTGCCAAAGGACTCTGTCTAATTGTTTCTCTCAGGTACGCACTGAGTGACTCGACACTATTACCAACCTCTCGAGTTAGGGGCTGCCAGTCTGCACCATTAAATAAGAAGTGCTGGGAAGACTAATCAGGATAAGTTGAAGGAGGCTGAAATCACAGGAGACAGACTGTGCAATTTAGATTCATCAGGTAAATGAACTACAGACGTGTGTTGTGGATAAAACTGGTCCCAGAGTGGCCTTTTTTGCGTGGTAACACCGTGGTGACTTTCCAAAGGTGCAGCATGGTGAGATGCTGTTTTTACAGCAGTCTTTAGTACATGTGTTGCATCTGATGTCTTGTGTCTTCCTTTGCTTAGACTTTATTTTCCCCCAGCAACCTCATTTATTTGTAGAAATCTCCCCTGTAGAAGTGGTCTCGTTTGACTGCTTCCAGAAAATCCCTTTTTCAGTCCTGACTTTGTAGCTCTTCAGAGAATTGAAAGATGGAGGACTACTTTTAACTTTGAACATTTCCAATAATGCAGATTTTTTTCCTTTTAAATGTCAGTAACTTGCAGCATTAGAACAGAAGTGAAATGCCTGGTGGGTGGCATAAATGGGGCAGAAAGGTTAAATGACTTATTTGGATGTATTGGGAAGTCTGTGTCAGAGTGCAGTCCAGAGTAGGGTTTGGATTTTGTGTCTATTTCTGGTTACAGATGATTCTATTATCAACCTCCCAGTATGAAATTTTAGACACAACTCCTTGATTCCCTCATGTCCTACAAAAACCCTCACAAAAGTAAGCACTTAATAGACGATAATGTGAAATGCAGTGTGGGAAGGTGAAGGAATAACGTCACCAAATTGGAAGGTCGTTTTGATGATTCAATGAATTTTGTACACTTTGGGCATTACAAACACTGGCAGATCTAATTGTGTCTTACAAGACTTTATTCAGCTTTCAAGTGCATTTATATAACTTTCACCCATTATTGTAAAAAAATGCAAGATATTCTAGCTAGATCACAGGTTCACATGAAGAATGCTCATACTGAGAGGATGAGGAGGAGAAAAGCTTTGATTTGACACATGGTGATGAGTTTTTACTGAAATGGAGTCCTTTGCAGTGCCATATTTGCATATTGTACTGTTCTCAAAATAAAAAGGACTCTTGGGCTCGCAGCAGTTCATATTTGAAATACTCTGACTTCGTTGCCTATTCTATATAAGGCATAACTATCTGGAAGAACAAACTTAAATGTTAATGAATTCAACTGCTTTATCCATTCTATATGTATTCATTTTAGGAGAATTGGGAGGTGTGAGCTGAAGGGAAAGGGAGGTAAGAGAGGAAAAGAGATGCTTTGTGTAAAACTGTTACTTCTAGAAGTAGATTTTTCTCTTCAGGTCTAAGTACTATTTCAGAGGCAGTCAATAGGTGTAATGCACAGGTTTGCTCCTCCATTGCTTAAAAGATATCAGTAAATAATCTAAAATCTGATACTGTTGAGGTGGGGAAGGTAAAGTGTGTTTAAATTTACAGCACACAAAGCAAACATTTGTGAGCCATAGCATGTTGTGAAGAGTGGTGGCCAATCCCATGGTGCTGTGAGGTTGGCCTGATGTTTACTCTAACTGCCATTGCCTTGTGTGTTTGGGTTGTTGTGCTGCATGGGAAAGGTCTTCCAATGTGGAGATGACCAATGCAGGTCAAGCTTCAAAGTACAGTTACTGTAGATGTTGAAAATGTGCTTTTTCCCTGACATCCCCAATGACCTCTGGCTCCTGTGGGCCACAGGTGTGGTGATATCCATTTAAACAGTGATGAGCAGATTTAATTCACTGAGGTAGACCAGAGTGTGGGAAGCTCTCTCTGAAATCCCACTGTTTTATTTCTGCTCTGTACTTGCTTTAGCTGTGCCAGAAGTTCTGTACAAGCTCTGTACATAATTTTATCTGTGCTGGGATGCAGGGATGCTGCTGAAATGCTTGCTGTGGAAATGGGCACTGAGCAAGAAGCAAGCACCTGTGGTGTCTGCTTGTGTGGGCACAAGGACTTGATTTAAAAGTTATCTGTGGCGGTCTTGGTGGTACAGGAAAAATAGGAGTGGTCTCACTTCAGTAGCTGTTTACACCACACACATAAATTGTTCATTTCTTCACACACGCTGGCATGAGGCACTGGGCAATGATAAGTCTGTTGGTATGAACATCTTTCTTTCAAAGCATTTAATTCCCTTAAGTAAATTGATTTGAGATACAGGATTAGTCTGCAGCCTGAGCACTCAGAAGTTAGTTAGACACTCAAATTAAAGGCATTCTCTGACCTCTTTACAGGGGAAACTGCAAACGGCAAATATAAGTCTCTTGGGTTTAGTTTGATTTCTGGATGTCCTTTTCTTTTAGCTGCTGAGAACAGGCAGAGTCATGCTGTAGCTTTAGTTCTAGAGTGTGTTAAAGGGGATTGTTTAATCTCTCACTGTAGCATGAGTCTACATCTGGAAAGAAGCACTAAGTGGTGTAATCGCACACACACCTTAATTATATGCTAGTTTTATCTGATCTTGCTCCTATTGAAGTCACAAAACTGTCTTTGAATTAAAGTGGATGTGAAGTTTAAAATCCTGTGTGTATATATAAATGTATCTCAGAGATCAAAAAGTTATCCTGTTGGTGTACTGCTTTTTAAAAGCAGTACTGCAATGTTGACAGTGCAGTTTAAGTCGAGGTATGTGTTTGTGGCAAGGTTGAGTGAGCTCCCACATCTCTCTTTAAACCCAAAATGTTGACAGTAATGTAAGCAAAGTTCTGACTTTTTATAGAAGGTTTCCTGAGGCTGTCTGTCAGAAACCTATTAAATCTGAAAAAGAAACAAAGCCATGCTCTGCTAAGGCTGACTTAAATGATTCAGGAAAATCCAGATCTCCACTGAATCTCTCTCTTATTCTTGACATGAGACTAGCATGGACTTTGTGAGCATTTTCAAGTTTCTTTCCATGTGCTTATTTTTCAGCATTTTTAGAGGAGAATGTGCAGGAAGACCCTCCCTAGAGCTGTTAATGGCTTTTTTTCACACCCCACCCCCCCTTTTCTCTGTGATCTGTTTAAAACCATCCACTGGGGCTATTCCTGCCAGGGCCTTTTCTATTTAAATCTTTAACATTCCTAATGTAAAGACCCACTTTTCCTAATGAACTGACTTTTTACACATATGAGTTTGTTTGAAAAGAATTAAAAAGGAGCAATCTGAAGTTTTTTTAAAAGTATATTACCTTAATTCCTAGCTACAGTGTGTACTTCATGATGGGACTCGGGGCATTGATGCACGCGTCTTCCAGTTAGCTGACCCATGACCCTTCATGTGCTACTTTTATTCTAGCCTGGAATACATTTTAACCTCCAAAGTGTCTGATATGCTCATCACAGAAAATTGTGCTGTTCTTTTAACTTTCTGTCAAATTTTTTAGGGAGAAGCCTCCATTTGCAGGAGTGTCTGTAAATAATAAATGTTTGTAAATAGTCTTCTATTTGCTCAGTTGTGGCTTCTAATTTAAAAGATATTTCTAGCTGAAAGCCATCTTACAGTTGGCTGCTCAAATTAATTGCAGAAACTGCTTTTCTTGAAAAAAATAGAATACATCCAGTGGGGTGGCTGCTACTTCATATGTCTCTGACTTGCTACTCGTGACATCTCAAACACACTAAAAGGAGTGTCTGTTCTACTCTCAGACAAAGATCTCAGAGGTGCCTTGTGTTAATGTCTCCTTAGGTTTGTGAAGGTAGGACTGGATGCTGACCTTTCCCAAATAATTAAAACTCTCCACTGTGTTCTTTATGTTAAAATAAGAAGTTAGTTGACTGGCCGTGACTACACCAGCTCTGTTCCACCTTCTTCCTACCTGTCCTGCAAATGCCTCAAGCTTGGGACTTGTTAGTCTTGTTTTCTTCTGTACTGTAATCTGTCTTGAGAGCATCCCATATCCCCCTGCAGAAAAGGGAAGCTGAATTGGTAGTGAGTTACTGGTTTTCCTTCAGAGGCAGTTATTTAGTCCAGGTGTTTCAGGAGGGGGAGAGAATTCAAGGAGTGTTCAGTGACCTTCACACTCACCCTGCCATGTGGTTTAGTGTTGGCAGAACGGTTTGTGCTTCCAGTGGCACCTGCCTGGTAACTCCCCAGTGCTGACACAACCATCAAAATTTCCTCTGTGTGGTATTTTTGGACAGTCTTTCTCCTGCAGGTGGGATGTTTTATCTGTGTCAGGAGCATTCCACATGTGTAACTGAAGAGTATTTTTTTGTTTACCTTTACTCCCTGGCCCATTACCTTATTTTCCTCCCTCTGCACACATGAAGGGATCCTCTCATGTCCTATTTGTCCTGGACAGGGGCCAAAGGTCTTTCACAGCACCGGGGACACAGCTGTGGGAAGTAGGGGTGCTGCAGAGTGTGAAAACACAATCCTTGACCCAGCAGAGCTTACAGCCCACTGAGGGGCACCATGTAGAGCCAAAGGATGGGACATGATGTTCAGCTGGGTGAGGTGAAATTAATGCTCAAGCAAAGCAGCGGGGCAGTGGTAGAAGTAGAAATAAATCACAAATTGTTGGAATCACTGGTTTTATTGCTCTGTGTCCTTGCCTTTGGTGTACATAATCTAACTTTACCAACTCAAAGCTTCAAATCCAGAAGAAAGGACCCTTTTACCTTGGCTAGGAAGCTATGTGGCTGCTTTGCAGGAGTAACGTTTGCTATTAAATACAGAAATAAAGTTTTATTACTCATTCTGCCACTCTTGATATGAATCAGTAAACAAATACTTGCTCTCTTGCCTTAGTTTCCCTAACTATCAAGTAGAGACATTGGACCACCTGGCTCTGGACACTTTTCTTTTGTAGGCAAATTGTTACTTTGAGTTGATTTGGTTTCACTGGAATATAATATAAATGAAACATAAATGGCATAAACAAGGTGTTGTGAGTTCATAGCAATATCTCCTATAGACTTCTGTGGTGTCAAAACTGCAGGTACTATTTCTGGCTCCAGAGCTGAAGTAAGGCTGAGAACATGTTTGTTGCTTCAATGTTAATCCTGGAAAAGTAGTCATCTAGTAATTCAACAGCAGCATTTTTCTATGTATTAAAAACAATAAATACAAATAAAACAAGCAATGTTCTTAGTACGTGGTAAGAGGAAAAATCTGATATGGAAGATCATAAACCCTGGAGTTGATGGGCTATTTTCGCCTAGGTTTAGATCTCTAATGTTTCTGGACTGAGATAAAGTTTCTTGCTCTTACCTTTATTGTTCTGTTTTCATTATAGTTAATATCTTAATCTACTTTCCTAAAACTAGAGAAAACCATTATAGCTTCTCGGTGCACATTGGTTCTCTGGGAGTTTGTGGCTGTGTGATTTAGAGTTGGGCAGGGTCTGCTGAGTAATTTTCTTCTTACTGTTCTTGCGGTGCAAAGGATGAAAACAGCACTGTGTTATGAAGAATGCTGAAAACTGTGTTGTCTAGGCTTGTTTTCTGATTTCCTGTAAACTGCTCAGAGTATCCTGTAGTGCTTCATGTGAGTTAAGACCCTTGCAGAATGCAATTCCCACATGTTGTGAAGTGGGATGTAGTGTGCTTGCTTGGCCCAGTACAGCCCAATTCAGACAGTTTTTCATACCTGCATCCTCTTTGTAGCAATGCTTGGGCAGGTGCCTAGGAAAATGCTTAAGAGCAGGAGAAGCACATAATAACACTTCCCTCACTATTCCAGTGATCTACTTCATTTCTGAACCTTTGTAAATTTTTATATCCTAAGGGAATGAGTTCTACAATGTAATTACATATTGCAATTTCATTTGACATCCTATAGCTCTTGTATTATGAAAGTTATTTAACACTTTTTTCCTATCTAACTTTTCCCTGTCTTCTAATATCTTAAAAATCTTCATCATACTCTTATCTGCCTCTTTCCAGATGTAGTGCTGATATATTTAATTTAGACCATGCTTATTCTTTGTAAATAATTCCTAATATTTGATTTGATTTTTTTTTAACTGCTAATGAAGTCTGAGTCAAGGTGTTTTCAGAAATGTAGATTGTGACTTCAAAATCTTCCCAGGTAATAGTTTCCAAGTCAATCACTCTGTGTATAAAGTTAGGATCATCTTTCTCTGCATGCACTACTTTGAATTTGTAAGTGTAGTTTTGTCTGCTCTTCTATCAGTCAGCACAGTCAGAATCCTCCACAACTCTCTGCAGACAAGTTATATTTTTATTATTATAGATGCTTTCTCAGCATAAGCAGACTTTCTCATCTTGGTATTCACCCCTTTTGCAGATGATTTATGAATATGTTGAACAGTTTAGCCTTTAGCAGAAATCTATGAGATGTATGATCTCTACACAGTTGCTGCTTGAGCAGTGGGGCCACACTGGAGGCTTCCTGGGTTGGATGGTGAATTTATTTTCATATTAGATGGTGGATTTATTTTTGTGTTATTCATTTGTGAACATTTAACCAATTTAACTTGCATACTTCTGTCCCTCACAGATTATTTAATGAGAAATTTCACTGGTATGTGTGATCAGAAGCCTTATGGAAAGCCAACAATGCTATATCAGGCAGATATATCTCATCCATATGCCTGTGACTCTTTCCAAGAACTCTTGTAGCTCACGAGTCGTGATTTTCTTCTAGAAACATTGTGTTGCCTCTTCCTCCATATGTTCTGTTTATACATGTGTCCTTAAATTTTCCTTCACTTCTGGCAGTTCTCCTGCAGCATAAGCCTGAGATTCTGGTCGGTATTTTTAAAATTCTTTAAGTCTGAGTGTTTTTAAAAATTGACACTGCAGTTTGCTACCATCAGTTTCTCTGGCATCAAGAGCACCTTACATCCAAGCTATTCCATTTATTTCGCTTAGTACTCAGCTGTTTGATTTCTGACACTACACTTCCTTTGCGTGCTTCTACACAAACAAAAGGAAGAGAAAATAACTTAGGTTTTTATTATTTTAATGTGAACTGGATCAATACCACCAGGCAAGTGGTCCTGGGCTGTTGTGACAGCACTGGGATAGAAATAATGGATGTGAGCAGCTAGTTGGGACAAAAAGGGCAAAGCCCCTTATTGTTACTGACAAACTATCCCTTCCTGCAGAAGACATCTTAAAATTCAATAGTCTGTGTTGTCTCTGTGCTCTAACAAGGATTTTAACGGGCTGAGTGAATCCAGTGTCCTGGCACAGCCAGTGGATTTTTGGGCAGGTACGAGCTCTGTTCTGTGGCAGTAATTAGGTGTCATTAAGAGGGAGAAAGAAGGAATTGTTTTAAGTGGCTTGTGTGGGATCAGATGGAGAGAGGCCAACTTCTCAGCTGTTTCTAGGACATCGAGAGATTGTGTAGATTTGTGAGAACTTAATTCAGCTGCTTAATACGTGACTTCACCCTTGTGCCACAGGTGTGATTTTGGAGTGCATGGCAGGACATTTTAGTTGTGTGGAGTAGCTGGGGACCATGCTGACTTCCTCAGTGTCATGTTTGTAACATGTTATTCCTGATGAAATTTCTTACCTGTCTGTGTCAATGTTACTGTAACAGAAAAGTTTTTCCCAATCAGCAGATATGCAGAGGAATTAATTGTTTGCTGTGTCTGCAGCTACCTGTGCCAGTAGAGAATTGGATTTGATAGAAAACAAATAAATGCTTTCCAAAGTCAATTCATAATCATTTTGGCCTCATTTTCATTTACATTGATAACTACTGTAGTTTTTCTCCAATTCACAACAATGGCAATGAGCAAAAATTAGGCCTTCCTGTATATCTGTTTTCATTAAAAAATTGCATCCATTACTCTTTTTATTTATTCTGTTTGTGCTGCAGACAGAATAAATACTTGTGGTAAGCTATCAGAGGTCTAGATTCAAGTCACAAAGATGGAAAGAGAGTGTTGTGCAATGTGAGATACGGGCAATTTGTTCGTATAATTTGGTGTATGTGTGGCTATTTTAGAGACAGATTGTGTCTCTTTCTATTTGAGCTCTCTCTCAAAATACATAGTATATATGCACTTTAAAGCAACAGAGTATTCTGGTAATATTTTGTCTATAGTATACACCAGGGAGTCAAAAAAATACCTATATTTGTTTGAGAAGAAGTTGGATATTTTTGGACACAGTTGAATTGGATTTTTTTGCTTGGTGAAGTTTTGAGTTGTTCTTAGACCTTTTTCTTTTTGTCCTGTTTGCCCTTATCAGAACTTTGTTCACCTGACTGCTGAAAGGTAATGCTAACACCTTTATAGCCTATGGATCCCATTTACAAACCCCTTTCCAGTTACAGAAAAGGACAGAGTCATCAGGGGAAGAATTGCACACATTTAAAAATCATACCGCTGGAAAAAAACCCAACCCTGTGCCCTTAATTAATTCTTTCTCAGCCTTATAATATGTTGTAATTTGTAAGTCTGATACTTACATTGTGACAGAGAATGGTTTAGGGTCTGCTTGCCCTATCTGCATGCAGCTGTTCCTATTTTCTTTCATGTACCTGATAGTATTTCTATTTTATTCAGTTAAAATGACAATTTACAGTTTGCTCAAGGCAAAATTGTACAGTCAAGTTTTGAATATATTCAAGGACGGAGGCTCCACAGGGGATGTGCAGGTGTACAAATGTATGTGGGGTTCACAGGAACTCAGTTGCAGCAGAGATGTGCCCGGTGTGATTATGATGTGAACTAATTAGCATGATGTCATCGTGTCTCCAAGTTTGAAGCTGCTGTTTTGAGTGTTGCCAGACCTCTCTCCTAGTCTTAGTCCATCCGCTTCTGCTGGAATACATTTTAGGATGGCAATTATCTACAATAACTCTAAAATATATTTGTTTCTAGAAAATGGGATCGTGTTGGTGCATGTTACTTATTATATGGTGTTGTTATTGCAGCCCCCAGCAACAAGTCTCTTACTTGCTTTGTACTGTAGCTGCCTCTTCTCATCCAATTCACTGCAGCATTTTGGCCATCCACTAATACGGGGTTGTTTATGTTCCAATCTGGGTAAATTTCAAGATACACATTTACTGTGTAAAAAGCTTAATTTTGTGCAATCAGTCTAGTGGGAAACAATCTATAGATACACTTGGTACTTTCTTTTGAGCATAGATCTCTTCACGTAGCACACATGCTGAAACTTGATACTGCATGAGAGTGTACACAGTGAGACATTCATGCTTATTAGGGCTGCATATTTCACAGAGGAATTTTCATAGTCAATATAAAAAATTCAATCTCAGCTAATTGTGCTGTCACATGTGCTTTTACCGTTACATTGATTTTTAAAAAGCTGGTGGTTATGTTTTCTGTTACACAAACCCTTTTATCTAGTTTCTGTGTTTAATGAATTTGAGATACACAAGCGTTTAGAAGTGTTATATTTAGTTTGCAATTGGTTGCCTGACAACACAGCATCAATCTTGTCCTTCCCCACCAGAGATACGGTAGTGTTCTTGCTAGTCTTCAAAATACTTATGCTCTTACACTGAGAAAAAGGATCTGTCAGCAGCATATTACAGGTTTCCATCTGGTGTTTTCAGGTACCTTGTTAAGGTGTACTTTACTTTATTAATAAAAATGAAGGTTTCAAAATGGAGCATTCAAATGTTGGGGAAGAACAGGTTTACAGCTGTGTGGTGCTTGTGATGTACAGAATGAGGAGGGAGCCCTGTAGAAAATAAGTCTACAGTTGTGCAAGTGAAGGCTATTAAAGCTTGGGAATGAGTAAAGAGAGAGAACTGACCCTATTCAGTGAGGCTCTGGCCTGGTGTTCCTTAACTTGAAAGCTTGATTTAGCTTGATTTAGATATTAATTCACTCTCTCAGCAACTTACTGCTCTCTGTTCTCACACACACAAAAAAAATGGGTGAAAAATGCTGTCTTCTGTACAGTGTTGTAAAGTCCTGCCCTGACAGGGACATTCTTGTGCTTTGAACATGCCATGGAGGTCTTTGCCAGGCTGATGTAGCTGGTGGCAGTTGCCTGGAGGGAGTGGTCTGTTGGTGCCAGGGGCCAGGAGCTTATGGGAGATGGGAAGAGCCTCACCCAGGAGCACTTCCAGCTCCCGGTGATGCCATGGATGCAGACAGTGGTGCTCGGGCAGTTCCAGGCCCAGCACTACAGCGTTTGTAACACTGGCTCTAACTGCAGCTCTCACAGAGTTTATAGGATGAACAAAAGCCAGTTCTCCTGCTTGAAGGTCTGGCCTTTCCTGCCTTGCAAAGTCTTCCTGTAAATAATGGCTTTCCATTCATCAGGAAAGGTTGTTCAGTAGGTGGTAATAATGCTCAGTTTTCTTGCAAAAAAGAAATGCTTTTGTTATGTTTGTGGGGAGCATCAGCTACTGTTGGATTGGTGAAGCGATGAACAAGATGGTGTTTTACACTTGACACATGAAAGAATTAATAAAAATGGAACTTCTTTTTATAAACACTACTCCAGTTGAATTTCTCTTTCCTTAATTTAAAATTTCTATGCCTTTCCTCACCCCTTAAGTGCACGAGAGAAGGAAAGGTTTTAATACCCTTCTGAAGAAAACAGAACTAGAAGTGAACTTTCAATTACCTTCATGTAATGTTTTTCTGCCATTGAGAAAATATGGCAAACCTTTTTGTTAACAAAAATAAAGGTCTTTTCATTAAATCAAATTCCTCAGTGGTAACATCTGTGTTGAGAGGTTTGCCAGGTTTATTAAGAATTCTGGTTGTACTGTGTTGTTGACTTCTCACTCTAATGTATGTAGTGTGAGGGTATCTTCCCCTACAGTGCCCACCACCCTGCTGCTTATTCATATCCAGAGGCCGTACTGGCTTTGACACTTCCAGGACTTGTATCACCAAGGATCTCCTGTTTCTCACTAATTCACAATCTGAAAATTAAGAGTGGATACTGGTTTATTTCAGCACATCTAGAGCTTTAGAAAAACTGTTCCTTAAATTTGTCTCATTTTGATAATTACTTTTTGAAATTGTAATACTGACAGCGCTGTAAGTATTTCTGGTTTTGGTAAAGGTTCTTTGCCATGGGACTAATTTATTAGAGCAGTTGAAGGATAAGTACATTAGAAGAGTTTTCAATGAGCTTATTGTGGAAATTGATACTTTCATTGGGAATTGAACTCTCTGTTGGTAAGGGTTTGAATCCCAGACCTTTAAAATGCCTTCCAAAGTTATTGCCTTTTGAATGTGCTGTGAAAAAAGTTTATAGTCACAAACCTGGAGTAGCATTAACTTTTTCTTCAGGACTTCTGTGGAGATTGGGTTACAGACTCAAGAGGATTTCCTCAAACACAGAGATCCCCTGGCCTCTGTGTGGCTGGCAGAGACACTAATGTGATTGGCCTGTTGTGCAGAATGTTTTCTCTTTAATGGTTAAGTGCTTTTTCCCCAGTGCCAAGTATTATTGAAACTACTGAAAAGGTGTTTAGGTATGAGTAGTAGCAATAGAAGTAACGTGTAGATCTGATTATAATATCCATTCTTAATAAGTATACCAGAGGTAATTTGTGTGGGGGGATTTCTCAGATGATCAATCTTTCCAGAAGTGGGAGGTAAATATTTGTGTAATG
This sequence comes from Corvus kubaryi, assembly GCF_017639235.1. Lineage (NCBI taxonomy): Eukaryota > Metazoa > Chordata > Aves > Passeriformes > Corvidae > Corvus > Corvus kubaryi. The sequence goes on from NW_024580659.1 coordinate 1,756,246, forward strand.
GAAATAACGTTTCTCTTGAAACTGTTATTGTTCACATGCTGCTTGAAAACTTAGTTTGCAGTAGGTTTGGTTGGCAACAAGTTCTGAATTGTTAAAACAAAGAACATCATGGTGGCCAGTTTGCTCTCTGCAGCTTTAGGCTTCAGCTTCATGGTGTGCATTGTTAAATATTGAACTGATTTTATTAAAAAGCAGTGCAAGTCCATCTTACTTAGCCAGTGATTATATGGTAAGTGGATAAAAAGGTACCTGAGTGAATCTCAGTAAATGCAGAAATGAACTGTAGGTACACATATGATTTTCCAGGTAGTACTTCAGACCTGTAAGGCTGACTAGAAACAGGCAAAATGATCTTTTTCAGGAGACTTGATTCCTCCCTTTCAGGTGCATATTGAATACCCCAGAGGAATAGCTGCTCTTCAGTGTGAAAAATGGTAACCCCTGAAAGGGGAAAGTGATCATTCTAGTTGCATTTTTGATCATGATTGAAGCTGGGTGAGCAGCAGAGTTGGCCTAAGTTTCTGTGTATGGACTGTTTTGTAGAAGATTGTCAATATATGCACACATACATGTCATAGTTGCATGTTTTTGTATCTGTGGAAACATACATGAGTTACTATGTATGTGTGAGCTGTGGATTTTTTATGTGAGGGCTTGGTTAAGAATCTGAATATTATTGCAGGACCTGACACTCTAGATATAAACAGTAGCACCTATACATTTGTGCTAATTTAGTCTGATGAAAATGATTCTTTCCAAGAGAAACTTGTTTAGCTTGTCTTTTTAAAATCAGATGGACCTTTCTTCTCTGCTCTAAATAAGTCCTCCGGAAAAGATTAAATTTGAAATCTAAAAAGCAAGTAATCTCTCAGTAATAAAGCACAGTCTGTAAAATATATCCATTTATTGTTAAGTGTAGTACTAAAACTTATTGTTATATGCTGGTCTATTTTTAGGAAAAGAGAATTGATAATAAACCTCTGGTGTCAGTAGTTTCTGTGAAGCCCAGGAGAAGACTTTGTTTATTCTGTCCCTTTCACTGGCAGCTCCTGCAGAGAATTCTGTTGTCTCCTACTGGAAAGTGCTCTGAGTTTGTGGACAGTTTTCCTCCTATCTCCTCTTATGAGGAGGATTTCACAGAGAGGAAATAGTAGTTTCAAAAGAACATGGAACATTTACATGTTTGACACCCTCCTTTGGATCTTCAGTGATTTGACAGATCCTATGAAATAATTTGATCCCCCTGTAGATTTACAGAATGGTTTAAAAGCATAATAAACCCAAGACCCTTCTCCACCCAATACTGAGTATGTTTATGAGTGCAAGAAACAGATGTTTGGAGGGGGCATATGTCAAGATTTTCCTTGCTGCTGTGCCTTAATCTGAAAATAGGGAGCCTCAAGAGCGAGTTGACCCCTGTGCAACTGACTCTGCTCACCCTGTCCCAGTCATGAGCTGGGAAGAGCTTGGTACTGCTGTCAGTGCCACTGAGAACACATTCATGCTCAAAGGCTGGTGTGAAAGGTGTAAGGAAAATAACAAAATCTTGGGGATATGGAAAGAATTTATTGATATATTTCACTTTAGTAACTTCAGGTTTCAGCAGACAATATTGCTCTTTATTCAAGGTCAGAGTGAGCCCTAACCTAGAAGCAGTCAAAGAAGGTTGAAATTAAGTCAAGAGAATGACTAGAAGAGGCAAAGCTTGGGCATGGGCAGAGTAGTATTACAGGGCATTGCTAAAATGGAGTTTAATTTGCTTATATGACTCCAGAGACTGTCACCAGCCATTTCTGTTGTGTGGTGTGTCTGCATGAGCTAATTGGAGAGAGGTGGCCTTACAAGAGAGAGCTGTGAGTTGCCTCTTGAAGGCCAGCAGCAGTGAAGAGCAGTTTCAGATAAGGAAAGCAATTAATTTGGCATCTCTGGTCATGACCTCACTTTCTTCTTTAGCATGCAGTGTTCAGAAAAAGGGGAAGGTTTGCTAGAATTGCTTGAGGAGGGCTGTTTATAGGCTTCTCAAGTTTGCAGCCAAACATAATTTTTAAATCCATCAGTGAGATGACATTCTGTACAGTGCAGCTGCTCCTGAACAGCAACATTTCTAACCTATCTTTTCTAAAAGAATATAGCTGCCCAAGCAGATCTCTGGGATAGCTAATGCCACATTTGTTCAGGAATCTGGTGAGCAAAGGCCAGAAGAAATACTGAGTGGTTGAATATTGTGCTGTGCAGCTTCTGGAACTCCAGACAAAGTTTTTCTGTAAAATGTAAAGTATTAGCAAGAATTCTGCAAAATTTCCAGTATGGAGGTCTTCAGAAGTTCACAGTTGCTGTCCAATACATTATTTAGGCAAAAGAATACCTTGCTCTTTAAACTTTCAAATAATGTCCTTCACAGGAAGTGATAGATGTAATAATGGAGTCACCTTGTTGTAACACAAAAAAGAGTTAACAGATTTCATGGTGTTCATAAAAAAACCATGCCCTAAGTGTCTCACATAAGCTTCAAAATTTGGTCTTGACAAGAAAATCTGGTTTGCAACAACTAAGCTAGTTCATACTCTAGGGATATAGGAATGGGTGTGGATTTAGGGCAGATTCTCAAATACATGGATATCTACTTTTTCTTTAAGACAGCTTTGCACGGTCCGAGGAACCAGTACCTGGTTATAATGCATTTAGTCAAAGTATTTTTTCTGTGTCAAGACAGCCACACACTTTGCAGGTGCAGGTTTTGACTGTGTGGGTGTTGTTCTCGGTTTGGGGGATTTTCTCTTCCAGTTACACAGAATTTAGAGGCTTCTTCTACAAGAGGTTTGGTTTTGTTTCAAATAAAAATTCATAATGCTGTTAATGAATTTAACACAGCTGGGGTGTGCTCTAGACCTAGACTCCAATGACAAAAGAAAATCCCCGCCTCTTCCTTCTTAGCTGTTCTTTTGGGTTTTTTTCCTTTTGTGTGGGATGGACAGATGCACTCCAGTGGAAATGAAGGGGTGACTTTGCTTGTGGCCAGTCTGGGTCAGATTTGGACTGACAAGCCCTGGGCTGCAGAGCTACTGAATGCCCCAGTGAGCCAGGCAGCCCTCAGGGTGCTGGTCAGAAGTGCTGATGCTCTCTGATTCCCTGCCATTTGCTATTTCACTGTGCAATTATTGATCTATTTGAGATTTTTTTTTAGTATTGGGTTAACACTTTCAGATAAACTGTAAGTCTGGGGGTGCCTAGTATGTTGTTGAGAGGTTGTTAAATAGTTTATGATGATTGTGGGTTTATTCTTAGTTGCTTATGTCAAGATAGTTTAGGATCATTTTGAAAATGCTATGCCTTGACATTAATATGCTAAACCCATAAAGGAATTTTTTTTTATCAGCAGTAGAAATGTTGAAGATGGCATGTCAATATTGGTTGCTATTAAAAGGACTGTCTGTATATTAAATGAAGCACTAGGCTTTCTGGTCGGCAGTGGTAATGAAGAAAGAACCATAGAATATTCTGAGTAGGAGGGCACCCACAAGGATCATCAGAGTCCAGTTCCTGACCCTGCACAGGACAATCTCTGGAATCCCAACATGTCCCTGAGAGTATTGTCCAAACACTTCTTGAGCTGTGTCAGGCTGGTGCTGTGACCACTGCTCTGGAGAGCCTGTTCCAATGCTCAATCACCCTCTGGGTGAAAAACCTCTTTCTAATACCCAACCTAAGCCTCTGTGACAAAAACCAAAGTTCTTACTGCAGCAGCTGAATGTTTGTGTGTCTCCTCTACTGTTCCTCTTGACCACCTTGCAGCACACTGCGGTCGTGGATCACAGCTCTGATGAAAGCACTGGTTCATTTTGCTGCTTTAAACATGGCCAGGAGCTGATCAGCTGGGGGAGCCTTGAGGTCACAGGTGGCACTGAGAGACCTGCTGTGAAAGGAAGGGAGAGTGTCCCTGTGAAAAATGTCCCTGCTGCCAGAAAACTGAGGTCCATCAGCCAATGTGTGAGTTGGCAGGGTGAGATTGGATGTAGTGGAGTGAGTTAGTTTGTGTAGTGCTTGGCCGCTTGGCTTTTGAGGTCAATTAGTTTTCTAGAAGTAAGAGGCCAACAAATACAAAATTCAGTCTTGTCAAAAGTTATCTCTCTTTGGTAAAATGAGCAGCTACATCAGTTGCCCTGTGTAGTCCAAGCGACCAGGATCCCATGATGATAAGGATGGTGGGTTCTGACTTCAGTTCTGTGTAAATTAATGTCAAAGTTAGTGGTTTGGTTTCCTCATGTACCCAGTGCTGGCTTATTGCCTGAAGAAAACAAGCCAGGCTGGTCTCCCCTGACCCCATGGAAGCCAGTGACAAATGACATTGAACTTCATTTCCCATTTTTCTTGGGCAAAATCATCCTTATAAAAGTATCCTCTGAAGTTCTTTCAACTTTGAATGAACTCGTTGATGCTGGGGTAGCAATAGACTTGAACCAATAGATGTAATAAATGTTACTGCCTGTAGAAAATGTATCTTTTGCCTCAGATGCTGTTGCATGGTGGTAACTCATTTGATTTCTCAGCCCTTGTCTTCGTCACTTGTGCCTGTTCACCAGATTCATTTGCTTGTTCTTTATAGGCAGTTTTGATTGGCAGTTTATATGCCAGTGTAATTTAAGAACTCAATAAAAGTACTTTTTACACAAATAATATTCTATAAAAGAGGCACATTTCTTCAGGGTAATTCCTCAGATTCTTAATGAGCCATGTAGATCCTGTGTTAGATCATGGCTCCTTGTAAAGGGTTTATAACTATGCTCAGATGCTTTGTTTGGTGTGTAATCAGCTTTAATAACGGCTGTGTAACCATTCAGGGATGACAAAAATCCTATGGAAGGAACTAGAAGGGACTATAGAAACTTAATTAGAGTATATAAACATTTTTCTAAATACCTATAAACACATAAAAATCTGAATTGCTTTATAACTCTTTCCAGCCATAGCTGAGACAGTGGAAGATTCTGTTTAACCTGAAGGCTTTTCCCATAAGCAGCTCTGCAGGACTCTGAGCTGCTGACCCCTGTGTGGCTGAGGATTTGTGCCTCTGTGGCCCATGACTCGCTCTGTGTCCCTGTGGGCAGGGGATGCCAGGGATGAATCAAGCACACAGACACCCCTGTGGCAGCCCTGCTGTCCTCAAGGGACATGGGTGCGTGTAAGGGTGTTTGGAACAGGAGTCAGTCTCAGATCACTCACAGAAAATGTTCTTGAAATAATAGACGACTTTTAATTTTTTTTTTTAACTATTGGGTTGTTTTTTCTTTTCCACTCTTCAATGATTTTTGTATTTCAGTGGGATGTCTTAATGTTCTCTGTGGTACTATCTTAATTCCTTAAAGTTATGCCCTCAACATACTCAATATAAGCAGGAGTGTATCCACTTGTGGTTTTTTACTATTGAAAAATTAATCTTCAAGTGCTTATGGCTTTGCCAATTTAGTAACTTAGGCTCAAGGTAAATGCTAGTATTTTGTGTGCCTAGTGTTTTGTTTTTAAATAAGTGATAGATTTGGAGATTAGGAAAAATGAAAAAAACAATCTAAAGTGGTTGAAATTTCTGGCACTGATAAAAGGCAAGAATGTGTCGATTTCCCCCCTCCTTTAAAACTTCCTTGAGGTTTAATTTGAGATGCTAAAGTATGTTTCTAATCTGAAGGGGGGACATGAAATCTGTAAAAGAGGAACTTTACTATCTACAGACTTGTGTTTTTTGTGTAAATTTGTAAATCCAGCCTCAAGTGACCAAAATGTAAACCTCCAGTTTCACAGACAGACTACTGCCAGGGTGTGATGATAAATGCTCTGAAGCTGCTCTCCAAGTGATCCCTTCCATCTGCAGCTCCTGCCTGCTGAGCAGGCTGGGGAAGTGCTGGACACAGTCCATACTGAGGGATTTTTGCACCATCCTGTGCACCATTCAGTGCCTGCGACAGCGTGTGGTGACTGAAATGGGCCCTTGCAAACTGCTCAGGGAATTAGAGAAATTAAAGGCTGTTCTGAAAAGCTGGATTTTATCCTTTCTGATCCCACAGAATTCCTGACTGACTCTGGACAAGGCACAAGGCAGGAGCTTTGCAGGTGGCTGTGGTTTTGCATGGCTGTGCCTTGCAGGACTGCTGAGTGCTGGCTGTGACTTAAAAAATGAAAGAAAGTGAAAATCCAGATGACAAACTGAAATGCCAAGTCCACTGACAGTCTCTCACTCCTGGTTATAATGTGGGGTCTGCCAAAACAGGTGTCAGTGCTGTCTGGTTTGGTTTCCATGTGTGTGAAATAGTATCAGTCTCGTTCATATCAATATTGTAAAAGGGAAAGAAGTCTGTAGTGATGGAAGTCTGTAGGGAAACTGACTTTTCTGTCCACTCTAAGGTGGAAAGTACACACTGTGCATGACCGTGTAGGACAAGCGCCAGGTGCTAATGTTATCTGTGCAGTGTTTTGCAGCACTTGCTTGTTTAAATGTTTAATTCTGTGTTTCATTTTCTGATACCTGTTACTTTTTGGATTTCTTTGAGGTAGCCTGTGAGCAGGTTCTCAGGCCTCTGTGTGGCAGAGAAAAGTTCCACCTGTCCAAAGAGCAGGGTATGAGTTGACATCAGGGATTGAGGGAGCTGTGCTTTGCTCAGTGAAGAGAAGCTCCTACTGGGTTGTTCCCTGGCAAAGAGGAGAATAAAGTGTAACCCAGAGGCAGCTTTGCAGCTGCCCTCCAAAAAATAATCAGGGATGGAATGTTCCTCTCAGTACTGGTACAAGGGGCAGTGCCCACAAGCCCTGTCTTGGGAGGGTCAGATTGTGCCATAGGAAAAAATCTTCACATGGACAGTGCCACCCTGCGCAGGTCACCCAGAAGGGACTCTCCAATCTTAAATATCTTTTATAAAGGGCTATTCTTTCCTGCCTGGGGATGGGAGCTGAGGGTACTGACAATTAATCTCTTTCAGTAGCAGGTCTTTAGTGCCCAGTTCTCAGGGCTTCTTTTACTTCCTAGGCAAGGGTTAGGAAAGAAAATGAGGCAAGAGTTTACAGAAATGGGTATGATAATTGGGGGAGGAGGGGAGTACTGGAGTTTGTCATAATTTATGAATGCAGCATGTTTAACTTCTATTAGTGTCAGGTTTTATTAACAGCCCTTTCACTCTCCTTGCATTCCTTCTATTTTCCAGAAACAAGAACATGCTGTGTCTTCTCCATGGCTCTTTTTTCACTAAAGGCCCTTCCTGGTTCCAAGGCAGAAATGTCACGAAGAGGTAGGTACAAGCAAAGAGATTATTCCTCACTGTTTCATTTGCTGACAAATGTAGAACAGAACACAGTTCTGTTCACAGCTACCAAGGACAGAAAACTGAATTGCCTGTAGGCATTCACTTCATTGTGAATTTATGGTGTGACTGTAATATTTGCATTAATCCCATCAGCACAAAGCATACATAAATGCATTCAGAATTATTTTGTCTTGCTCCTACAATTTACATTAAGGTCCATATGCAGAATTGTATTTTCACAGCAAGTTTTACACATAATATTAAATTTTTTTCTCCTTTTTTCTCATCAATATGTTGCATATTTTTAAATCTAGCTGGGCTCAGTGCCAGCAAGGAACTACAAGGATCTATGGCAACTGCCACATTTGCACTTTTCATTTACAAATCAGTAACTAAACTCTCATTAAATATTCTTAACCAGCCTGTTCGACATATGTTTGCTTGGGTATTAGTACTTAAAAGTTGAAACAAATTAGATCAGTAGCTAAATTTGCTTCCTAATAGCCAAAAATGTTTGAGAAACAATAGGTTTTGGAATGTAGAAGTGGCAATGACTCCTTTCTGCTTTGTTCTTTTAAAAATGAGACATTCAGGTCTGCTCAGCAAAGTAAGATGGAAGTTTTAACTCCTTCTCCACATCTTCCTTCTGTGGGGGGACTTGCACAGGAGGAGCTTTCAAATGAGGCCAGTAAACATCCACAAACTAATGTTGCTTACAAATTAGGTTTTGTTTTGAGATACATTTTCTTCAATTTCATTCATGTTTCTGCCTTTCAGACACCTATTGAATACATTTTCTTTTTAAAACTAAGAGTCCTGCTTGTGGAAAAGCATTTTCATCTCTGACTTCTACGAGCTCTGACACTAATTGCAGGAAGAACCACTTAACAAAAGAAAGTGCAAAATCATGGATGTCAGATCATGTTATACCCTTAAAAAGGTTATTGCCTCTGCTTAAATAGTTATTTCATGCACTTGAAAAAATTGTTAATGATGAGCTTTTAGTTAGTTTCATTTTGTTATCAAAGTCGCAGTGCAAGTCATATTGTTATGTTTCCAGCTTTGTGCTGCTTCATTTAAAGTCAACAGCAGCTCATCCAAAATGGATCAGAGACCACTCTTTATGGTGGGAGCTGCTCCTCCACATCTCCATCTGTCAGAGTTCTGGGGTTCTGCTCGTGGCCTCTCTCTGGCTGTGATGCTGAACTCTCGTTGTCTTTGCCTTTCATTTGAAATCTCTAAAATGGGGTTCCTATTTGTGTATTTTAGCAATATTCCACACAGGTTTATTTTCTGCTTGTAAAAGCTTGTATTTCTGTAATTGGAGGTTGTTAGCAAGTAACAGCTTGGGCTTTTGGAGGAGTTTATGGGTTTTAGTTGTATCTTTGTCCCACTACGGAAGGTTAAAGTGTGACAATGCCTCTGCATATTTCTGGAGCAAAATCCTTCAGGAAAAGAGCCCTTACTTTTTGCCATATAACCCAGGACCCTGACAAGTCTTTCATTTTTTCAGTAGTCTTGCCCCACCCCTGATCTTGCTTTTGATTTTCTAAGATAAAACAACCTTTTTCCATGGAGAGACTGGGACACACAACTTTCTTAATTCAAAGCCAGAAGAATCAGTTGGGAAGCACGTGTTGGTAACAGATCCTACTGCAGGGAAATAGCTCTTTGTGTTAACTGGATGACAGCTGGGAAGCATAACTGAAAATATAACCTACAACAGCCTCTGATACCTAAAATGAAGAAGCAACTAAATCCCTCCTTTTAAGAAATAAAAACCCAGGCGTGCTTGTTAAGTGTGAATCTTAAGACACTGACATGCAAGTGTGCATGAACCAGTGGGAGGCATTTGGCCCCTAGTAAGAGACTTCTCCAAGTCACTGGAATTTAGAAAATCATTTTGATGCTTTTATTTTTGCTCAGGGCACAAACTGAACTGCAGGGAAGAGCAAATGCTTTCTTTTTGGCTTGTCTTTGGAAGCAGGTTTTTCTGTCTGCTGCTCTGACCCAGGCTTGCCTGGCGTGTTCAGTGTGTGACCTGCATATTGGGGCTGCACAAAACTGGATCAGCAGCTGAGCAGATGGGGAAGAATAAAGCACCACACAGGAAAATGTTAAAAGCATGTTTGAGACCACTGTAACTGCAGGAAGAGTTTGTTTGTTTGTTTTATAAGCACATTGGTGGTGAGAGGAAAGGAAAAAGCAGAAAGCAAAGCTCCAGAGCAGCAGTGCAGGCATTAACTGCCCTTCTCTGTGCTGAAATAGATTACTTGCACTCTCTTCAGGTGAAAGGTTGATTTCAAGATTTATTTTCCTTCTGTAGGCAAAATATAACCAGTTATCACCAAATACACTGAAATAGATGAGGAATTAGTTCTTTTTTTATTATTATTTTTATTATTTTATTAGGTCTTATTTTTAGAATGGAGAAGTTTGGTTGTTCAATGATTATGTTTAAAAAAAGAAATTCTTGTCCTTTACAACTCTGGCCAAAGGAAATTTTGTCAAGTACTGCTTCATTGTTTTAAGAATGCATTGAAAGCCTTGGGAAAGTATCTCTTCAAGCTCTATCTGCAGCACTTCAGTGACACTAAGCTGTTTTTCTCACCAAGACTAACAGAGCAGAAGTGGCTTTTATTCTGATGACAGTTTGCATATTTAGTTTCTGCATTTTTCAATACTGGTTAAAGCTTGTAAATAAATCTGTGATGCAGTGCAAAAAAAAAGTTCAAGGCCAACATGTTTTGGAAGAAGTGACAACTTGGGTTTTTTTGGTTTTTGGTTTGTTTTTTTCAAGAATCGTAGAAATTTCTTTATAAATGTGTTTAAATGTCAGTTGTTGACAAGCTCCAACACATATTGGATGTTATTTATCTGAAAATCAGAATAACAAAATGCAGCAGTTGGCCTAAACCATTTCCATTATTTCCAGCTGGCATAAATATTCTGTGATCTTCATCTAAGGTTCTTGCCTTGTTGATTTTATAGGTATTTATTACACATTTGCAGACAACTGACAAAATTGGCAATACTGTGTTTTAGGTAGTGACTCTGGATTATCAAACTTGTTGTTTGAGATATGAAAAGCTGTGCTGAATGGTTCATCTAAACTGCTATCCAGTATGCAGTTGAGCTGGAAATCTTGAGGACTGGACCTTAAAGAACCTTCAGACTTTCCGTATTTCTGACCAGGCCAGAAATATTTCTAAAAATGTTGTGTTTTGTGATTAATGAAGGTTTAACACAACGTTTTGTAAGCACAGTTGAGTCTTGAGTACCTCCAGGTCACTTATTTCCATTGTAAGTATCCTTGCTTTTCCTGCCTCTTTACAACTATTTTTATCATAGTGAAAAATGTGCCTTTGTGATGGGAGGGAGGAGCAGCAAAATGGAGCCGTTCTCTGGGTCTTCTAAAGAAGTCAAAACACAGATTTCCAGTCATTTTTCATCATCATCCATCATTAGAGGAGGATTATTAGTTTGGACTCTGGTTGAGAACCAGGTGACCTCTCATATTAGTGCAACATTAATTACGAAGTCAAGTATTTTAAGAATTTTGCACTATTTCTGCGCAGTTGCATTACTCTATAAAAAGCTTACGTGACTTAAAGGGGGTTAAAAAAAAAAGCAGGCAGTCATTAGTTAATCTGCACCTTTCTTGTTGCAGTAGGTTTGACAAACCTCTGCAGACTGTTACTGCCATTCCCATTGAGCTGCGTGCAGAGAACTCTGGGGAAGTACCAGCACCAAGCTCCTCTACACAACACTTTAGAAAAGCAGGCAGTTTGCAGCTGCACTAGGATGTGCCTGCTGATGCTGCAGCAGGACTATGGAAGTATCCCAAGTGGAAAGTACTTAGGATTTCTGATGATAAAATCGTTTTGGTTTGGTTTTGTTTTGCTTCGTGGCTGTTTTGTTTTGGTTTGTACTTCCCTGTAGACTGGCACACTTGCTGGAAGGAATAATAGTGGAGCACGAGTGTTTATTTAAACCTTGACAATAGCCCCACTGCCATCAAGAAATGCAGTTTCATCTCTAGTGTATTTCTCAGTATTGCAGTGACTCTGCACTGTTCATTTGCAATAGCAAATTGGGAGTGGAAAGCTTCCAGGGAAAAGTCACTCAGGAGTTACAAGTATACAAATGCACCAGTAAATGATAGGGAGCTGTGATGTGCAGCCCCACTATAAACAATAGTTGTTGCTTATTCAAATGGTTGTGTTCCTGTCCTTACTCACTCTCTAGAATAAACCTTTCAAATTCATGTGGTTACATGCTACAGATACTTATTCAGTGTTGAAAGAGATGAGGTAACCTGCAACTTTAAAGTAAGTGTACCTAAAGTAGCTATAGAAATCAAGAGGTTTGTACAGTTATGTGTTATGTACATAAAATACCCAGCCCCACTCTGTGTTCCTAAAGTATGAGAACAGGTCTCCAGATATTTGGAAATTATTCTGTGATCTAAATTTATTAAATTATCAGCTTTGCCTCCATAAACTGACTGAGGGCTGTGACGTGTTGGAGTGGGCTGATTTAACTCTGTTCCTTGAGCCCTCCCTCCTCCTCTCTTCTCATGCCAGTAACTGGGCATGCTGATGGCTGACTCTGAGCTGATCTTGGAACCTCTTTAACCTGCCTGCTTGGATAAAGTGTGACTTGAACCTTTTGTTTTATTCCCTGGATAGTCTTGAACACAGCCCTGCTCCCAGAAAGAAATACTTTACAGAAGTTCTTGGGATGTATTCCATGAACCATTCTACTCCACAGCACTTGTGGACCCTCCTTCTCTTCTGCCATGGGGCATAGAAACACTTTACATCAAATACTTACCAAACCCCAAGGAAAATTTGCTCAAGTTTAAGCTAACTGTGAGAGATGCTGGATATTACATTTGAAATTGCCCGCCTTCAGTGAGGTAGAAATGCTCAAAGTGGATTTGGCCGGGAAAAAACCACAACAAGAATTCTTGTATGTACGTGTACATTAGATATATAAACCCAACACCATTGTTTTCTGTTTAGATGAGGTAAAAAGGCTGAAGTTGTACCTGCATAAAAAATTAACCACTGGACAACAGCCTTACTGGATAGAGGAGCTGCTCAACATTCTGTCAAGCATCAGAGAGAATAAAAGGCTGACAAAGCTGAATGACCAAGGATTTACTAGAAATCAAGGAAAAAAAATCCTTCTTGCCAGATTTGCAACTTGAGTGATACTGGCAGTGTCCTGATCAGTGTTAACACTCTTTAGGGAAAGGGATGTATTTGGGCTGTATTTGTTCCTATGAATAGGCAGAAAAGGAAAGTTGGCATCCATTCTTTCAGTTTGCAATCCCAAGTTTAGTAATGACTTGGAAAAGTGAGAGAATATAATTTTTAACAATTTAGCTTCTGCTAGAACTGGTAAATTTGTTCAGTAGAACTAATTCTGTTTGGGGTGGAAGCTCAGGGCACTGCAAAGAATTAAGGAATAAGCAAGCTGCATGTTTCTCCTTGAATGAAATTAGGGTAAGATAGTCTTTCTGACTAATCTAGGCTGAATATTGAACTCAACGAAACAGTGTAAATGACCCCAAAAATTCCAGAGAGAGTCACAGGACAATTTGATTCTGCTCTATTCTCTGAAGGCCCAACTGACTGTGAACCAACCTCAGAGCCAGGAAAAGCTGCAGAGGAAACTACTCCTAGCTGGTGTTCTGAATTCTTTTTTAGGCAGTTGTCCTGTGGGTGTTGGAGTCATTGTGGGGTTTTTACTTCATTTGTAATGACATGTAAGAGGGATTCCAGCCGGTTGCAGCAGCATGGAATGTGCCTCCTTGCTGCCCTTGGAGTTATGGGTGAATTTTATCCTTTCCCTGTTCTTGTTGTAACCTCAAAAATCTTACATGCAGCTGGTGGAGCAGTGCATATTTTGGTATATCTGCTCTGGTTGGTTTGGACAATTAAAATCTTTCTGACAAAGCCCAAGAGAACACAGCACAGTGCACTCTCCTTTTGGAAGCCTCAAGGCTGGCAACACAGAAAGACAAATAGAGGTTTTCATATTTTATCTTAGTAATTACATGCTTCAGAGGCCACAGGACCATATTTAATGGCTTTAAGTACACTGTGGAAATAAGGAAGAGGAACGTGGTGTGGAAGAATTCCTGAACTGAAAAAGCTTTAGCCCACCTTTTAGCCCATCTATCTTTAATCTTATATTACCATGTGCTACAAGAAGAAAGAGCTTGTCCAAACTGATGTTTTTCAGCTTCTCACAAAATTGTTCCTGCAGTTCTGAGATAGCCCTTCTGTTTACATACCAAAATTGAGTTTGTCTATTGTGGCAAAAGTAGTAAAATATGAAGCTAGACTAATAATGTGTATAATGGTAACCCACATATGTTCAGCTGCCACTGTGAATGAGTGTTTCCCCATTCTCCAGTCCATCAAATACTTGGGGCAACAGATGTTTTCTGTTCTTGATAATTTCTTAAAAGTTAGAGCTTTGACCACTTTATTTAAGGAAGATGTGAGATGATGTGTGCAGTCTTATACATGTGAGAGAACTGTGTTAAGTAGGTGATTTCAAAATTGTGTTACTCAAATTAATGCAACAGCATCTTACTGCAGACAAAGATGCTTAGTTTACAAGATCTTCTGTGGTTTTGCTTAGCTGATTTCAGATATATTGTTTAAAGAGCAGTCATGCAGAAGGAATTTTAACTGTACAGGTTTCTAAACAGACTGAATTCAGTTGCTTTCATATGCATTGCAGATTTGACACATTTTGTTACTAGAGAGCATTTACTGCCTTATGAGAGAAACAATTAACTCATTTTAACTAGGAGAGGAGATTAGTAGCTAGCAATTTATATACTGAAAAACTGCAGTCTGTACCTGAGAAAAATGCATAAGAATATGATAGTATATCTTGTGCTGGGATTAATCTCTTTTAACTGAGTCTCTCAGAATTAAAACCTGGAAGGCATAAGGTACTGTTAGAATGAGATGTGATTATAATCTCTAATACTGAGCTGACTGGTTTAGTAACAGCTTGAGGTACTCTTTTTGCCCTAAAACCTGGATATAAGAGCTTCTTTTGTAATGAAATCTGAAACTAGAAGATGCTTGTGTGTTTTGTGCTTCATTAACCTCTATAGCCTGTGGTAATTTTGGAAAATATCTCAAAACACTTTCCTAGTTTGGGTGAATTTCATTAAAGCTCATTCTTGGTGGTTTACTAATGGGGATGATCAGGGTTGTGTAGATTCATAACCTGGGATTTCTTCTAGAGCTGCTTATAGTAAATCATTTGCATAGTAAAGATAGTCACAATTTTGTTCTGCTGTCAGTCACTTATAGCAAGTGGCACAGTTTTTAACGTGGGCCTTGTTACCTTCTTGACAACTGTATTATCCTTTAAGGAAGGTCTGAAACCTTCTAAGCCCCTTGTAAGTGAATTTGCTTGGGAGGTGAGGGTCGTGTTGCTTTGCTGTTCTGTGAATGATAAAGCAGCACAGGACATTCACGTAGATAAGCACTTCACTTTGACAGACCTGATGTGACAAGGAATTAGGCAGCATCTCCCTGCAAGCTTGTGTGTATTTACTGGAGTACTGGAAGTGACCACCAAATGTTAGTAGTGCTAAAAATACAAGATTTGCCAAATTACAGCCTAACTCGTGTTTGGCTGCTTCCCACATTTCTCTGTCCTCCCTCAAAACCGTAATTACAACTCCACTCTCTTTTGTTGGCATTCTCCTCACTCCTGTTCACCTCTTCTCACTTCATTCACCCTGTATTTTTTTTGTTACTGAGCTGCTGGCCTATGACTACATTCCCTTTTCTTTAGCTTACTCCTAACCATTGCCATGGATACAAACTTAGTTGAATTAAATACTGATAACATGTTCACAAAGAATAATGACCCAGTGATGTACGAGACAAAGCATATTAGAAGTCAAAGTGATTGTCCTAATAGGTTTATTGAATACTAAGCAGGGTATTGGAAGGTTCTTGGAGGGATGCCTTTCTAGTACATCAACAGAGTTGTGTTGCCATGCCCAAGTTTCTCTTACACACTGCTGTGCTCAGCACCTTCATCTGACCTTGTCAAAGTATGTTTTTTTCTTGGTTTAGTGTCAAATACAAACCTAAATTACACATATGAAGACTACTTAGCATTTTCAAAAAGCCACCTTTTGTCACCGTGCCTTAGAGATATTAGTTCATGTATCTAGTAAGAAAATAGTTTGGGGATGAAAAAGGATGCTGAGCATACAGGCCTCATAATTAAACATTATTTTTGGAAAATAATGTTAAAACCAGTTTAGCAAAAACAAAGCCATGTTTCTGACCTGTCTGGTGCATTCAGTGTAGTGTTTTGGCTTGGTTAGCTCAGGGTGGTGAGGGGTGAGTAGCTCTGGTGACCAGCACTGCCTTTGTGGAGCTGCCTTTTCTAGAAGAGTGCACTGTCCCATCCACCTTGCCGAGAGCTGAGGCAGCTCCTGCGTGAGTGGAGGGAACACATTCAGCTTCTCACCTTGTGAGTTCTCTTAACCCTCACACTAAGAGTGAGGAGATGGCAGGATTAGGGGTGATTTATTGCAAATATGTGGGGCACAGAGTAATCTACAGCTATGCAAACTGCTGCCTCAGCCAAAACTACGTGTCTTGGTTCTTCATTTCTGCCCTTTGTAGTTGGAGGAAACCTCGAACAGTCCTGTCTGCCCTTGGAAAACTTCTTTTGTCCCCCATGAAACTTAGCTAAGGTTGGCTTTGGTTTCCTACTAAAGGGCTGCCAACCCTGTGCTGAGAGGTGCATTTCTCTTGCTGTGCCCAGGATCTCCCCAGCAGGCTTGTGCTCCTGGGAGGTGGCACATCCTCTGTCTTCCCAGGGATCTGTGAGGTTTAGGGAGTCTTAGAGGGGCATAACCTATGGTTAAATGACAAACACCTGAGACACTACACTCAAATCACAGGGTGAATGAAGATCTTGCCCATGTTGGGATGAAACTTGTCATGGTTTCTGAGAGCCCAGGATTGTCAATACAGCCTTGTTCCTCTTTGACAATATAGTTTGTAATTACATCAAAGATTCTGCGTTCAGGAATGACCATGGAGGGTTAGAAAGAGCTGGTTGTGCTGATACTCAGAATTACAGCTGTTCCCTCTCCCTGGTACTGCTGTTGCTCTGAATGCTGTGTCCTGGTACATCACCCTGGTTCAACCACATGATTGTGTGTTTGGAACCTGATACAGCTCACTGGTGGCATTTACTCTTTTAAGCCTTTCTAGCATCAAAACCCTGAGAACTGTGGATAAGATACAAAAATGGAGCGCAGAGATAATTTAAGGAAAAGAATATTAACTGTACATATCAGCTTTAGCTATTTGCCAAAAAAGCTGTTTCAAGGCTAATTTATCTGTTTCCGTCTTCAGTGTGGTAAGTTAGGGTACAACATCTAATTTCAATTAATTTTTCCTTTTCTTCTCTCTCACCCTGTTAAATAAAACTTCTTACCTGCTAGCACAACTTCCCACAGTACAGGAGAATGAGGAACTTTCTGTGGGGACCTGTTTGGCAGCCTATCAAATTCTCCAAAGGTGTTGCTATAAAATGCCATCAAATATGAACGTTTTTTGGAAACTTTTTGGCAAGTTGGGAAGTACCTGAATTAAAGTTATCAGTTCTTGAGAATGGATCCAAGGTTTGCTGTTTTCCAAGAGGAAACTCTAAGACATGCTGTGTTGTTTTACATCCAAAAATTTCCTTACTTACCAATAATGGCAATTGTCTGAAAATGAAGGAGGAGAGATGAACAGACTTTGAGAATTTGTAGGCTAGTCAGGGAGTGGGATGTGCCCTGTAATTACTTACCCAGAATCACTCTCAGCACTGTGTTACTGTGTTGGTTTGGGTGGGTAACACAGAGCCCTGCAGAGCTGCCCACCACTAAACCAGGAACTGGTCTAAGGAAATTTAACTTGTAAATTTTTGAGTGTGACTTATTCACATGCAAATATTCCCTCAATGTTCTGTAGTGATTTTTACTGTTTTGATAATCTCTTCAAGGGAAAAAACTGCTTTCAAGTTTTGTGATTGATAAAAAGTGCATTTGACCCTGCTAATTTTGAGTGATGTGTGAGAGCTGGGTGCTGCAATGAGTCCTTATTCCCCTTGAGCCATTCAGAAGCCTGGTTAAGAATACACATCCATTAATCTTTCAGTCTGTATGGGACTGATCAGTTGATTGCCTGGCTATGTAAACATTTGCATTTTGAGAATATTGAGTGCTCTTTGTCAGTAACAAATCACATATTGACATCGACCAGAGATGTATCAGTGTTGTCATCCAAGCAGACCACCCACTGCTTTGGCTTTTATGATTTCTTTGTCAGGTATTTGCATAGTAGAAGACATTATAATGAGAATCTACTTTGAAGGGAAGGAATTTCCCTATTTGTGCAATTCTCTGGAGCCTTGGTATACCCTTTATTAGATGTGGAGTTTAAAACATCTGTGTTTAAACTGATCAACTGGCATTACTCCTGGGGGAATAAAGCTATTTTCTTATTCCTGATTTTAACCTTTCATGAGCCAGTTGAACATACTGCTTGGAAATGGAACATGTGTGCCTTCCTCAACCCTTCTGTTCCAGACAGCCCAATTAAAGTGAAATGTGAGGGGTGATTGCTCCAGATGATGTGCTGATCCAATATTAAACAGCTAAAAATATTGAGTAGCTTCATTATAGCAGGGTCCCATATGCTTCTTGCAGCTAATAAGGGTTGGTTTAAATAACAAAATTCAGGAAATAATGAACTTGGTAAATGTTTTGAGGCACCCAGTGTGAGATTTCTCATGTCCCAGTAAGGCTGTTGTGTGAGACATGCCATGGCAGATCTTCACAGACCCCCGTGCAAACCCCAGCAGAGACAAATGGACTGACTTCCAAAACACAGCAACTGCCTTCCCCAAACAAAGGAACTATGTGTAAGTTCTTTATTCTTTGCCCTCGGGAGGATTTGGAGGAGTCACTTGAAGTTTCCCTGCTCCCCCAGGACTTTTGCATCTGTGGTTTTACTCTGAGCAGTGCTGTGGATGCTGGTTCAGGACATGCTGCTTCCCTGCTGGCTCCTGCTGTTGCCATTCTGCACTGGGAACACAACACAAGAATAAGTGTGTTGTGTCAAGAGTCTTGGATTACCTCTGCAATGAGGAGCAAAATCTCAATCAATTTAAGTGTCTCTTCCGATGGAATTTATGTTGTAAAGGGAGACAAGGCTTTCTTACCTTGGAACTGTGAGCCAGCACGGGAAGGTTTCCTGCTGCATGAAGGACTAATCAGTTAAGTACAGTCTGTGTGATAAATCTGTCTTCCCTGAACACTCCAGACCTACTTTTTCCATGGATGGTTGTCTCCTTTTAAAACTAGATTTATTTGTTTGTAGTTGCAGACTGCTTGAATTACAAAGCAAACGGAGGCTTAGGTTATGATGTGTCTGGCATTTTCCATCTGTGGTATTGACCCACTTCCTTGGCTACTCATGTCATTATTCCACCCACTTCCAATTCACAGATACTTATGACAAATGAATAAATATAGGTCCTAAAAGGGAGCAGGAAATGCTGATTTTTGGTATTTTCCCCATGGTCCCCAGTATTCAGGTCATGGAATAATGTTGAAATCCTGGAGTTAAATTCTGTCCTGTTGGTGCAGAAGAAGGGGGTTGGAATGGGGTGTAGCATAGCCATGAAAAGATCTAAGCAACCTTTATTTCAATTGAAGTTATTCCTGAATTTGGGCCAAAAATTTCAAGTGTTTGTTGCAAATGTTGGCTGTGGCCTTTAGAGCAATGTGCTGCTAATTAGTTGTCTTCCTTTTCAAACAAAGATCTTTTTACATACAGTCTAAACTTCATCCTCAAAAGCGCTGAGCTCACATTGGTGGCAGCAGCTCTGCTCAGCTGGACGTGACCTACTTGAAATGAATACTTGTGGTTAAGTACAAGCCTGAATTTAGTATCACAGTGCATCTCTCCAGAAGTGTTTACGAATGTGTTTATGAGACTACAGCCTAGGGCAGGAGAGGATGCAGCTGCACCTCGAGCTGGAGAGACTCCTGTGAGCAACTCATGCAAAAGTTTTCTGTATTAACAGCTTTCCTAAAATGCACCCGAAGCAGGGTCTAACAGTAATTTCAGGTAATGTTTTTAAAGATGCTCAGCTGTGAAACAGCTGCAGTTCCTGAGGTGTTTGCTGATTACTTATTGATGCTCTGTCCTGATGTATATAAACAGCTCCACTGTTCTTTGAAGCACGCAAAGCAAAAGAAATACGAGGCTTTCCAATTTGGCTCTATCAGGCAGCAGGTTTTAAGGATGAATAGGCACCAAAAAGAGGCATTTACAAGGACTTAAGGAGTGTTAAGTAGACTTACCAGCTTTATTAATTATAAAGATGAAAGGGCAGTTAAAAATGGGCCAGCCGATTCAGTCAGTGGAGTGGGAGATACAGGGAATGGGCAGTGAGAAGGAAGACACCACTTTCTTTTCTTCCAGATGCCTTTTAATAGCTCCTCAGTGATGTGGCAGCATCCCAATCCTTGCTTCAGCCACAAGAGCTATTCATACAAAGTTACACTTTTTAGTTTTCAGTTTTATGTGGTCTCCAGAAGAGCCAGAGATTATTGCTACGTGTGTTCCTTACCTGGGTTCTCAGGGAGATCGTGTGCTGTGTCCTGGGATAGCCCTCTGCTTTTCCCCTTTGCCTGGTGTTCTAAAACCTCTCTGTCCCAAAAGAAATGCAAGGCCCAAAGGTCAGTGGGAATGAGATATGAAGGAAAGATCTCAGGAATGCTCTTTGTCCCTTGGCCACGTTCATTTCCAGCTGCTGTTGTTTTCAAAAGTTTATGTGAAGTATGAGCTCGTCTTGTGCCTGTGTTCCAGCCATGGCACTCTTGCCTGGGAAGGAAGGGCAGTTGCTTCTCTTGTATCATTGTGCTCATTTCCATGCACAGTTCTATTCTGGGATCCCTATCTGCCCATCATAAAAACACAGTATAAAAGGCAACATTTAATTTCTCTGTTCTCAAAATCCCTGCAAGTCTGGAAGACTCGGAATCCTGTCAAAGAGGTTTTTTCACTCAGACTTTTCTATTATCTGAGTAATTTATGGGTGAGACAAACTTCCTGGGAGCTGTGTCTGCTACCACAGTAACCGTACCCCAGGAGATAAGAGCAGCTCTCAGTTATTCTGCATATTCTTTTATGTTCCTTATGATGGAGTCTGTTGAACGATTCTTACAGCTCATGTGTTATTAGCTTTGGCCTGCTGTGCAGTGAAAGTCAGAAGCTGTAACCTTGATGTGGGAGAGCTATTACTCTGCATCTTGCACTCCAGCCTCTTATCAGTTGATTCAATCTGCAACCTGTTATTTTTGATGGATGGAACTGGTGAGAGTGAAGGCTGACCTTGGGATGTGCCCACCAAGACCAAAGATGCCATGATGTAAGGTTTGTGCCTTAGCTGCAATTAGCAAATTTGTGTGGCTGCCTCTCTGCTCTTCACTGCAGACCAACCTGCCTGTGCTAATGCTACAGTGAAATTTTCTGGAAAATTTTTATAACAAGTAACCTCTTTGACATAAAATGCTCTAGGATTCTTTTTTATCATCCAAGACTAGTGTAGAAACAATTTTGTATGAAGCTGATGATTTCCATAACTTTCATATTCCAAAGAAAGGGAAGAGAAGAGAGAAATCTGAAGAACAGTTGGGAAACCAAAAGAGAAATACGAGTAGGCTGTAAAACAACATCTCTGCTGCCCGGTGATGAGCAGAGTGGAGAGCACATGTTCCTTGCTGCACAGTTGATCATGGTGCCTTCTTAACAGCAGTGAATTCCCTTGCCCACTGTGTCAAGAAATGCCCCATTCAAGAAAACAATTAAATAAAATATCTTAACAGTGGTGATTTAGTCTCTAGATTGTATCTCGTAATATTTTTGACAGTACTTAACAATCAATTCGATGAGTCCTGTCTCAAGGGGCTTTTCTTTTGTTAATAAACTTAGGTTGCATTCCAATTTATATAGATAAGAAATGGCTTTTTCATTTTTGATGTATATGGCTTGTGTGTACCTTTGCTTCAAAATCAGTTATTTCTCACATGGGAAGTAGCTCAAAACCAGCAAGGGCTGCAATTGGTTGGGTTGTGCATTCTGTGGTTGGTGGCTGCATTACCCTCTGTCTGACAGGAATGGGACTAAAAAAAGGCAAACCCATTTTTTTACTTGTGTGTTCTCTTTAAGCATGTATAAGAATACTTTGCTCCAGTGTTCATCCAAGAAACAGCAGAACTTTGTGTGGAAAAATGAGAAAATATTGCAATAAAACCATTTATGTTGAGCTATGTGGGCTGATACTCTTCTGCAGTTTCTTTAATTTTTAAAATATTTGCAGTAGCTCTTATTTTGTTACTTTAGGAAAGGTAAAAAAGAAGCATTGGGAGTCACTTAGAAGTTGTTATTGGTATTTTCTTCCACTTGCAACTGGTGAGACACTGTAATAGAGAAAGAATTGCTCTTGCTTGTTTTCATATAAACCCTAATACAGAAGGGCAGGGGGAAATATCTCTGGGTTAAGGGATCATAAACTCAGTTATGCTGGCTGGGTGGAAGTGGCTTTCTGTTCAAAACAAACAAAAAAAGGGTAACTTACTAGGAAACTCTTAGTAAATGTTTGGTAAGTCTCCAAGAGGAAGCAATGGAGTAGTTTATTGTTTAAAGCGTGGCAGAGAATGTTTCCTGTCTAGCCCTCATTTAATACCTAAGGGTAGCAGTCTGTGTGTTCCTTACAGTGGTGTTTGATATGTCAGACAGGTACATTTAAATCCAAGGGAAAGGCATGCTAAAATCCCTGTTCTTCTCCCAAAAGGCAGGATGTGGAAGTTTGCTTTCCTGAGATGAAGAAATGTTCAGTAGACATTCTCTCTGCACCTCTGGTCAATTAAATGCTTAAAATGATGTATGTTCCTCATATTTTATGTTTCAGAAAAACCAATTTAACAGCTTAGTGCTGGTGCTCTTGCCATGAGAGACTGTAGATCTCCTTTTAAAGCCCAGAAGATGCTGTAGAAACAGGTGACTGAGGAGGTTCTCTGCCCTAATTTCTGTGTGCTCCTGTGTTACAGAGCAAATGAAACTGGTGAGGCACAAGTTCTTTCTTGCTTCTCATTTTACCTTTTTTGCTCTAATACCGTGTTTTTCAGATTCTGCAGCACCAGCTGAACATTTTAAGCACCAGCAATGCTATGTATCCCAGTTATGCTGCAAGCAGGAATTAATCCCCCAAAAGCACTGCTAACTGAATCTGTAGGCTGAAAGTTGTTCAATCCTTTCTTAAGACATGTTTACAGAAACCCAAAGAACTCCTCATGATGACTTTAGAATCAGAGGAGGAATCAGATTAATTCTCAATTTATTCAGTGCTAGTCAGGTTGAACTAAGAGAAATCTGTAATTTATTACTTGAATAGAAAGAAATTACATTCATCTGAAGTCAATGCAATTTCAAGAGCTTTCTGAGAAAACTTTTATAATTGAAAATTATTGGCTTGCAGAGAACAAAGCTCTGGCAGAAGCACATACTCTTCCTTTCAGTATACCTTGGATTTCTGGGCACACCACCACTGCACATGATTTATAGCAGCATGAAACCTGCTGCACTGGGAACAGGGTTCTTTTTTTAGTATGTTGTACATCTTGACCAAAGGAGATCCTTGAGTAAGAAGGCAAACACAGGGAGTAGTGATGACTGAGTTTTGCTGATCTGTACCACATCTATCAGTAAAACTCATCCATGTGTGTATTTAGGTCCATGGTTATTTATGTTTCATATTTGTTATATGTGCATACAAAAGCCCCAAAATTTCTTGCAGGAGCTATTTGTTTTGCAACACTTTTACCTTTTTCTTTAATCAGCAATGCTGCAGTTGACAGTTATAAGAACAGGAAAGAAGTTGCAGGGAAACCAGTTTCAGGTTCAACATTATTTTTGCTAAACTTGTGTAATTTTCTTCCTGCTTTTAACCTGGACTTTTTATTAAATTACATATGGTTTTAAAGAGTGACTGCCTTTCAAAGCATGTCAACTAAAGGATTTGAAGGTGAAAGGGAAGCTCTACTTTATACATTAGCATTTGTATCACTTTGCATTTGTCTGAAGATACTTTGGCTACTCTCTGTGCTCTTTTCATTCCACTGATACCACAGAACTCCAGCAAGAAAAGAGAATTAAAGAAGGGTTTAAAGTTTTGTGTGAAGGAGTATATGGAAAGATGTTTCATTTATTAAAAGATTACGGTTCAGAGACCTCTGTAAAGTTGGGATGTTTGAACTGAGTCATTACCTTTGTTCTTTCTGGCAATTAAATCTTTCATCTTCCCTGAAGACTCTGTTTTATACTACTGAGCTCTGAAAAGGATCCCTCCAATTCACCAACACCCTCAAACTTGCAAGCTGGAAAAATATTTGAACCTAAAAGGGGCCTTTTGGGTTGGAGAGTCTGTCCTTTGACACACAGTGGCTAAAGTGTAGAGCATTTAAAAATGGTGATAGGGTAGCGTACAGGGGAAGTATTTGGGGAGCCTTCACATGTTTACAGCTTGATGCATCTTGCCAAGGTTCCTTTTGCTGGGTTTTTAACCTGGCAAACCTGATCGAGGGTTGATAGAGGTTAATTGACCACCTAAATTAACCCTTCTAAAATTCCATGCATGTGTATCCCACTGGAGCTTCAGTTCCACTGGGGTCTGGGCATAAGGCACAACTCAGTAATTGTCATGCTACAATCCAGGAATGACAGAGCAGGATAACACTGCTGGGTTGTGGTAGCAATTCCCAGCCCTGTCAGAAAGGCTGGGAGAAGGGAAATTGCAAATGTTTAGTGAAAGGGGAGAGGTGGCAGTAGGAGAAATCCTCGAATATGACTTTTTTCTTTTCTTTTATTAGCTCAATGTGCTGAAATCAGAGCTGGTCTCTGGCCTGTGTGATGTAAGTTTTATGGATAAAGATGTGCTGACCACGTACATATGTTATTCCCAGTTTATTACAAATCTGATAATTTGGTAAATATTTTTTCTGGGAAAGCAAGCACAGTAAACACCGCTAAATTTAAATGAAAGATTCCAGAATAAGGCTGATCTGTTAATTTTGTAGATTGCTGCAATGTAGTCTCCAAAAGGTGTTTGACTCCAGAAGTTGAATCAGGATCCAGATCTGACTTTTTTACCTCTGCCTACTCTGCTGGCTGAAACAAATTAACTGTAGTTTTCTTTTGAAGGGGAATGTGAAAGAAAGAAAAAAGCCAAGGAAATGAAATAACATATGACTCCGAATCTTAGAGTTTTATTTTACAATTTTGGCTTGTTGTGATGCTCTTTATATCTTCTCCTTATCTTGAGTTACACATAAAATAGTCTGATCTTTTGTACTTGGAAACAGAAACCTTGACTTGTCTTTTGGGTTGTCTGGGCTGATTCCATATAAACTCTTTCTAAAGAAAAAAATCAATTGAAATGACCAACAATTTTCACACAGAAGAGCCTGACATGTAGCAGTATTTTCTATCTCACTCATTTCCCCTGCCTTATAATTTTGTCTTACGTTGTTTGCAGTCTCTGATGTGGGTTTTTTCTATTAAAAACTGTTGCCTGGAAACTTGAAGCCTAATATAAATTTTTTCCCCCAAATTCAGTTTGACAGTAAACTGGGGCTCGGAACAGTTTGTAATATGGCTTCATTATAAAATCCTAAAAATGTCCTATCTCATTTTCTGTCACTGCTGAAGAAATTTTTTGCCATTCCTTGGTATATAACACTGTAAGCACAGTTTGTAATTCTGGATTTTGAGGGACGTTTCTCTCAGTTCATGAACAGTAAGAGAAGAGTTCAGCTATCCAGAAAAGATACTTACACTCTGCTTTTTCCATGCATGTTGTTGTGTAAGTAAAATTATATCAGGTTGTAATTTAGTGTCTAATTTCTAAAAGCCATTAAAAGCTCTTTGGAAACTTGCAGAATTTTCACTGCTATAAAACAAAGCTCCTGAAAGCCCCGCTTGGTGATTTCCATTAGATAACTACTTCACTTCTTTTAGTACGTGGTCGATGTGGTTAATGACTGGTGTTTTAGAGCGTGAATGAATTTGACTGATCACTGCAAGAATAAGCAGCTTGCCTAAATTAATATCTTTCAATCAGCTTTTGCTGCAGAGATGTGGGTGCCACATTGCCCTTCATGCTCACTTCTCCTTTTTAATTGTTCTCACAATGCCTTATGCGGTGGGACAGACTTTATAAATAGCATTTAGGATTTAAATTATCATCTGCAGTTCAATATAGGTGGGAATGTTAAGTGCAAGGGTGAAACTGAACAGAGTGAAGTGATGCATAGGAATAAAGAGATGGCATTAGCCAAATTTGTAACTAACCTTTTTTCCTGTGGCAGCACAGAGTGCCAGCATTTCTTGTTTCTCTGAAGGGATTGATTGTGATCCCTTGGGCTGTCCTTTGAGGACTCGGGTGCTCAGATCCTGCTAAAGGGGCTCTGGAGATGGATATTGCTAGGACTGTGATTTAGAAATGCTTAACCCTGAGATACAGATGCCTCTTTGCCTACAAGCAGTTCTCTGTTGAGCATAAAAAGAAAACCACCCTCTGTAGTTTCTCCATTTTTTTTTTTTTCAAGCTACTGATCTTTTCCTAAAAAACTATTTCAACTTAAATCGTTTTTCTAAGAAACATCAAGCAATTGGAAGGATTGTATCTGAATGAGGGATAAAACAGGTTTGAAACCAAGCAATAGGATTGGTTTAGGGGCTTTTGAACTCAATGCTTTTCCCCAATTCCTGGACTTCTGAGCATGTCTTTTTGTTTCTGATGTAAATAAGGAGGTCCAGGCTGAAACCTGTAAGGGCTGAAACTCTGAGGAATGATTCAGAGATGTGAGATAGTATAGCGTGTATAATCAATAGTTTTCTTGAGAGAACAATGTCTCCTGATATGCCATGCCCTATTTTCTTCTGGTTTTTGTCAGTGACACGGGTATTTTTTGTTAGTTCTATACACTTAAGAACAGGAATCTGGGTGGTTTTGGTGGGTTTTTTTTCCCTTTCTCCCCCCGCCAAATTTTACACGGCATCAATATTTTGGACTATTGTACAAAAAACCCTGCAAGGTTAACAAAGCCAGTGGTATTAGATGGGACACTGGAGTTTTGCAAAAGTTGTTGAGTTTGGCAGTTTCTCCTACAATAGGAAACACCAGATTGGTGACTCAGCTTTCACATTAACTGCTTTATTTAGCTTTTCAGCCTCTTGTAACTTGAACCATTAACTCTAAGCAGTGCTGCAATTGCTGTTAAGATTTAATCAGATTTCCTGATCTTGAGATATTCTGTTTGTAACCCTGCAGGTCTCTCATTTTTAGGAAGTCTGGTAGAAGTTCAGTGCGCTAACATTTCATGATTTCCACTATCAGTATTACTCATCTTTGAGGCTTTGCTGCTAACCAGGTTAAAAGTCATCCCACCATGGTTACTCACGATTTGATCCTTAATATTGAAATGGTTTATGCAGTCTTGAAAGACCTTATTTTACTTTATATAAATTGTATCTTAGGTCTGTCTCTGTGGTGGTCATTTTCTTTGTATCTTCTGGCTTGATTTTTAAAGATCTGAGTGAATATATGATACACTGAAAAAAGGCAATAGAAATACAAGAAAGCAAAATGGCATAATTGATAAAAGAAAGTCATTATTAACTATGATGCAGTCTTTAAAACTTTCTTGTTATCTGCTCTTACTGATGTCCACTTTTCCATGCAGAAGTGAAGTACAGCAGCAGCGCCGTGCTCAGGGTATCACATTTCCTATGGTTCGGTTGCACTCCACTGATCCTGCTTGTTTGTACCACTTTAAATCTTAGATGCAGTTACTCACACGAGGTCATAGGCTTCAAGGTAAAACAGCAGCACCAAAGTTACGTGAGGTCAGAAGGGGCTTGGCCAGACTGTTCAACAATCCACACCATTTTCCAGGAACAAATGAACAGGGAAAAGCAAGCGCAGCATGTGGTGGGCTGTATGCAGACATGAGGGACTGTTCCCTCTCTGCCTAGGAGTTAAATCACCACTAGCTTGCCTGGTAACAGAAGGTTGTCATTTTAATTAGTTCTTCACCTGTTTGAAGTAATGCAATGTTCTTCCTGTGTGTGAGGCACTGACCAAGGGGATCCTGCTCATCAAGTGTTTCTTAAAGAATTGAAAACTCAAAACTGCTGTGAAGCATGATCAGGAGTAAATTTAAAAAATTATCCTGTAAATCTAAAATGATTTTCACTCTGGGTAATCCACTGTGTGAAACATTGCCATTGGGTTTTAGTTTGCAACCTTAGAGAGGTATTTGACATTAACTCAGATATATGATAGAGTATAAATTAATTTTTAAAAATAACTCCCAGCAGTTTTGGAAAGAAGACAAGTCCTTTTAGACTCCTTTCACTCATTTCTGAAAGAAAATGTTCATATTAGCTGATTTTTCAGTGTCAATTAAATGTAGCCTCTGATGTGTTTAATTCTTTGTTAACCAGAAGTTGGTTACAATAAATCCTACCAAAAGTATTCTGCTTTTGCTGACTTTCTCCAGCATTGGGGTGTGGGTGTGTGAGGCTGCAGGGAGGTTAAATAGTTTCCAACAGCACTGGACAGGAACTGCAAAATAAGTCCCTGCTTAAAGTCTGTCTCCCCTGTCACCTTCCAAATTTAATAATGATGGAATTTGGGAAAGTGCTAAGAGTTGCTATCTGCTATGTATGTGTGAGAGATAAAGTGCATATGCAATAATAAAACACTCTTCAGAATCTGATCTTTGGTCTGTTAACATGCTGAACATGCCTTTTTTTTTTTTTTTTACAACAGTGATTTATAGTCCAGCATAACCATGCAGAATCACTTCATTATATTTGAATAATGAAAAGAGTGCCATCAAGATGGCATGTCTCAGGGGAGCTTTCTGAGGCAATACTTTAAACAAATGACTTTTTAGATAAATTTATTATGAAGTGTGATGAAAGCCATTTTTCTTGGCAGTCACATCTTGTGAAATCAATGAGGTTTGTTGTGCTGTAGTGTTGGGGTGGGGGTTTTTTTTAATCTCTTACATAAGGAAGGCTAAATCCATAGGAATGATGGTTGGTGTTTTGCTGGCACCATGGAAAGGAGATACAATGCTGTAAGGGGCAGCTATAATCCTGTCTGGTCATGTCTGCTAAATATTTGTGGGCCAAACTTACAACCTACTACCACAATCAGTGGGAAGTTTATTAGTTGCTTTAAAAAATAATTTTTATAGGTTTCCATGAGCACTCCTCCTGTTCTGTTGGGCAAAAATGTGGTTTCATGCAATTAAAAAAATACCACAGCAGCATTTGACTAAGATCTGCTCTATCAAAGGAATATTCAGCCTTTGTACTGGCAATTTGTTAAATTGTGTTATGAAAAGTTAACTTGTGTTATGAAAACAACTCAGAAATCACCAGTATTAGTATTTGTGTAATATTAGAAATACCAGTTTGATTCCTCTGGCATGTTTAGCATCCTTGAACCTCTTGTTTTAATATTTAATGTTAGCTTACTAGTAAGAAATAAACTGTTCTTTCTCAAGTATGTACACGGGTTTTGTTGTTCTAGAAGCAAATCTTTTCTGTTCAGGGCAAGTATGTATTGAATGAAGATACCTCAGGCTGTTTTTTGGAAATCTCCATTTTGAGCTGTGTTTTCACTTTCATAAAATTATTTGAATATGTTTTTCTGTCTTGAGGTGACCCCTCCTTGGCCCTTTTTTAATATAATATCAGTTCAAGAGTAGAATATGCTTTAAAAGAGGCTGATATTTTTAAGAGGTGGAATTATGTCTATATGAGACAGAAAATTAACTGGCCTTTATCTAACTGTCAAAGTTTTTGTGCTCCAATCCACGTATCATTGCCTGAAATGCATTAACAAAACAGGACAGCAAAAGCATCTTGACTGCAACTCAGTACACCTGGATTATTTACCTGAAACAACCACTGAGTGTCCTTTAATCACTTCTTTTCTGTACCTTGAAAATAGGATATTTTCCACTTCTTGTGAAGAGCATTGAGATCTAAAACTCAAAAGTGCCATATAATTGTTATGTATTACTAATATTCTCCAGAAATTAAAAAAGGGAGATGCAAAAGATGCTGGGAGAATGAACTTACTTCTAGAGCTGTAGCTGACCTCTTCTCTCAGTGATGACAATTTGCACCTCAGGAATTGGTGGCTGTCAGCCGGGGTGCCCAGTGAGAGCAGGAGGGTGGCAGAGCTGTTGCTGGAGCTGCCTGAGAGCTCCTGCAGGTAGGAGAGAGGAGGAAATGTGTGCCTGCCCTGTTAAATGCTCCTTGATCCTCCTCACCAGACAGATTTCACCCTGTCGCTGAATGGAGCCTGCAAACAAATCCTGCATGATCAGAGAGAAAAAGCTGGTTGTCTTTTCTGGCAAGATTGTTTACAATTGCAGTTTAAAAAATTTCAAAACTGATTTTACCAATAAAGAGCACTAGGAATTTTCTCCCTCTTTAAGGAATAAATATTACATAAAATTTACCCTCAGTAACACCTTCTGTTGGGAAGTTCAGTAGTAAGTTGCAGTGAGATCTGACTCACTGAACCTTAAGTAAATGGATATTCTATTAGTCCCCGCATTTGAATGTTCTGTATCTTGTTGCATTAACTTAAAAGATATTCAGTCATAAGGAAAAAGTAACTGCAAGTCAGCTTTCCTTTTTTTGAATTCCAGTTTTTCCTACAGTAAATGCAAAGCTGGCCATGCTTAATTCCTCCTAATGGGTTAATTGATTTCGCAGTCGGCGAGTGTGTGACCTGACTTCTGGTTCACTGAGTCACTAAATGTGGTATTGAGATGATGCTTTTATTTCTGTTTCATTTGGTGAGTGCATTTTGATCAGAGTTGTGGAAGATGTGAACTGGTGGTGATAGGAAGGAAACCTGCCCTTCACCTCGGGCAGATGTGGCACCCAAGCGTGCAGGGGCTGTGCAAACACCGTGTGTCCCGGGTAAGCACATGTGCTCTGCAAGATGAATCTGCCCTTCCCTTGTGTGTTGGACTTTCTATAGAACTAATTCATCATTTGATTTTTGACATCTCAGTAATTACTGCTAGCAAAAACTAGTCATTTTAATGGTAGCAATATACTGCAAAGCACATTTAACTTTGACAGAAACTTCGAATGACTTTGCTGCAGCCGCTTGCCTTTTCTTTGCGGGCACTTTTACAATTGACTGAGGACTTGTACAGAAGCCTTTGGTAAGAGCTGTTTGCTCCCAGCGACTTCATTGGCTCCATCAGGCCAGGGTGTGATTTCAGAGGTTGTTAATCCCTCCTGGAGCTGACCTTTTTCAGGCCAAACACGCACAAAGGGACGTGCACAGTCTGATTTCTGTTGGATCTGATTTCCTCTAAATCCTGATGACCCTTCAAATGCTGCTGTGATGATCTGAAATGACCTCAAATAAAGACTTTTTCTCCCCAGAAAAACCAAAACGTTTAGCAGCAGCTTTTCTCCCATCCCTACAAGTGGTGGTGTTTCCCAAGCCTCTCTCCCTGTGTGTCTGCTGCCTGCAGATGGGCACTGCCAGAGGGTGACACAGCGCAGGTGGAGGTGCTTGGCTCTGACATCCACTTTTGTTACCCAGCTGAAACATCAGCTCCCAGTTCTGATGAGATCTTTTAGGCACAAGGCAGAGCTCAAAGGAGCACTTTCCTTAGTGCTGCCTGTAGCACTCACAAGCTTCTGCTTTGTAATTTTGGTGACAATTTGGAGATTTTCAATGCTTTGGTAGCCAACAATAAAAAAACCTCTCCTCCGTAATGACAGATTTTTTTCTGGACTAGCAAAGTGCTTCTGAAGAGGTTGGAGTTGCTGTCCCTGCCCCTGCAGCTCTCATTGACAAGGGACTACACACATGTGGCAACTCAGGTCAATGAGGACTTCCAGTCTCCAGTCCGTTCAGGATCAGACAGGAAGTATTTCCCTATCACCAAGAGAATTAAACCGGGGAAATCTTACAGTAGCTACTGAAATTAGTTCAGAGAGACTGACACCTGTGAGAGTTAATTTTTAAGGTATCCAAGAGCAATCAGCATCAAATTGTTAATAGTGTCTTTTGGAGTGTTTGAGGCCATGTAAATTCTACTGAGTTTGTGGCTAGCTGGGGTTATTTAGGAATATCTAATATGAGGAATGCAATGACTGCAGGTTGGATGGAAATGCAGGATGGAACGTGGAGGGACTGATTTGGGCCTTTTAATTTTATTTAAATATTAAAACATTCTGTCCATACTTCTGTGGCCTCCAGCACAGGTTAAAGGGAGAATTTTGTGCATTTTGTTTGATGTGAGTGCTCACTTTCAACACTTAGATTTTTTTTTCCATAGGTTTTTGGGCCAGAGAGCTACAATTTTCCCAAGGATTTATTCATTTAGGAATTGAAAGGAGTTGAGGATTTTGTCATGCCAAACATATATTTCCTCTGTTGTACCCATTTTAGGCTGGTTGATTTTCTGTTTTGTTTTGTTTGTTGTTTTTGTTTGTTTTTGTTTGGTTTCATTGTTATTGTGGGGGTTTGTTTATTGTTTGTTGGTTTTGGTTTTTTTTAGATGTTCAATTGTGATTTTGGAAAAGAGTTAATAAATAATTCTTTAGACTGAGGCAGGTGGCTTGCTCTGTGTTCCTCCAGTAGGTTAGTACTGCTCATTACATTGCAGCATTGGTAAATCCTTTTATAGTGCTTGTCATTCTGTAAAAGATTAATTTAAAGACATGACTACAACCTCAGATCCAGCAATATATGCAGTTCAGATTTCTGCAGAATGTTTCTTATGCATTCAGGATGTATTTCAGCCCCAATATGCCCAACGTGAGGCTGACAGCAGATTAACCTTGGTGGTTAAGATTGTGTAAGACAGGGATTACAGCTACATATGTTTGCTGCTCAGGTAGCTGATGGAAAGAGGTTGATGTTCTGAAGCCACAGGATTATGTCTGGTTAATGTTTGATCCTACAGTAAAATGCTTTCCCAGACCCCCCATTCTTCTTGGCTTAAAAATGTCAATATTATTTTGGTGCTGTTAAAGAGCATGAGGAAAAGGTAGTGGAAAGAATTCTGCCTGTTGGGGCTTTCAGCTAAGGTGGTGTTTAGCAATTGCTCACATACAAATGTATGTGGTGAGGGTGGAGCCAGTGTTGTGAGCTTCTCCTGGCTCTGCTTTGCTTTGTGGCTTCAGCTTTCTTTTGTGGAGAAAAGGTGGGGAAAATAGGACACTGGGGATGTAGTAGAAAATGCAACTGCTATGGAGTAGATTTGTGCCAGAGAGAGTAATGGAAGCAGCAATTCTTTTGATTTCAGCAGCAGGGCTCGGTTCTGTGGATGCTCAGGAAGGAGCACAGCAATGGCTCCCCTTGGTCGCTGTTTCCTTGTGGGCACTTCCAGGCACTCTGTAAATAATTTGCTGGTTCCAGCTGTAGGTGATTTGGAGCAGCTCCTGGTTAACAGTGTCTGGGAGCTTTAGGAGACACCTTCCCTGTCAGGGGATGAGGGGAAGGTGTGTCAAGGGGAGGAGCAGCTTTGCTTAACCAGAAAAATATGACAGAGGAGCTGTACCACCACCAGGTGTCCAAAAGGCCACCACCTTCAGGAGCTCCTGAACAACGCCAGCCAGGTTTGGTTTTGGTCCTCTGGGAACTGATAACCAGCCTTGGTGTTTGTCAGCTATCCCTCTGTCTGTGAATATACAATTTTGTACTTAGCCAGCAGAGGTAGTTTTGTTCTCATGTTCCTAAAGATTTGCAGCTAAGCAAAAAAGCCAAGCAAGAGAACCTGAACCCTCACACCTGTAAAGATAACCAGGAGTTCTGATATGTGCCAAGTAACACCAACACATGGATTTCAGGTGGGAGGTTCTGTCAAAACCTGATTTTTTGAAAAAGCAGAGCCCCTAGTCAGCATTTCATCTGGCCTTGCTATTGCTATGATGTGTGCCAAGAAGGTTACCTGAGACAGTTTGGAAAATGTAATCTGCCTTTTACTATCAAGTAAATAGAACGTGCTCTGCATTATGAGAAGCTACCTGAGACTCTCTGAATGAGTCCTAGGCAGGCTTAGGGATTCACTAAGTCATGGGGATGCTTCAGGAACTTCTGAATGAGATTTGGGTTTTAACCAGCCCCATGTCCTGTAGGGAGATCTTGAGTTTCTGTTTTTTTCAGGAAGCAATGCTGAAACTTTTGTGAAATGAAAGAGAAGATATTTAAAGTGAGGTTCAGGAATATATTAGTTGAACAAAAGCTGTAGTTCATGGAATCCTAATGTCAGTAAAGCCATGTGAGGTGCAGCTTGAGATCATTTGCTCTGTGGTGTTTTCCTGTTGCATGGGTGTGACTTTAAATCCTGGTGTGCCTGTAACTCCATGAGATTGTTTGTTGCTATGAATTACTAAATGTATAAGGATGCTTGAACAGCATCTGTATGTGGGAGGGAAAATGAGCTATTAAAAACATTGAAAATATGAATGTCTGAAATTAGAATTAGTCACACTCTTTTTGGTTAGATTTGCAAGTCTCCCACTCAGAGAACTGTTAAATACTTCTAATTCTTTAGTCCTCCTTTAAATTATGTCTGTTTCAATGTAATTTTTCTAAGCCTTCATTATTCATTAATAATTTTGTTAGGGATTAACATATTTTAGGTATTGGAGTGTTTTAATTGATTTAATACTTGTTTCCTTTACAGCTGTTGGTTCAGGTGACTGGCAACTCTGCAGGTTTGTTTGTTTTGGCTTGTCAGCTCAGCAGTTTCAGTGATGTGAAGATGATGTGTACTCAGCAATTTGATGATGAGTTCCACTTTTAGTGTCCTCATTTGGATGGCCAGAAATCCCAGTAACTTTATAAATGTAGGCTCAAATGTCTTTGGGTGGTATTTGCCTTATTTAAATTTAGAGGGATTAACACTATGCAAGTGTTTCAGAAGCTTATTCTAGGAAGCCCAAGGAAGTGTGGTCAGTTAATATAGGCATATTCTGAGGTTTTTGCCTATTTTTTTCTTTATACCTTATAAGAGTGTGAGCGGTAAAAGCTTAAAACCCCAATACTCACCCCTCTGCAGCAGATCCAATGGAATGGGATTCTGCAGGGAGGTGCCATGGTAACTGAAGTCACTGAGACAGTTGGTGTCGAGCTGTTTATTGGAGAGTGCTATATTTAGGCTTTGGTTTACACCAGTATGAAAAGCAAATGGAAAGTTTGTTTGGTGGTCTCGTTTCCTACCCTTTAGAACCTAGAAATATGAGGTGACTCAGAACACAGTAGCCTTTGCTACTCTCCACATGGAGAATTGGCCCCTGGAAACCAGGGTTGTCCTTTGGAGCACTTTCCCCCTCTTATCAGAGCCTCTGGCATCCCTGCAGCAGCTGCACTGTCTGTGCTGTCCAGTTAATGATACCCTGCCTGTCTGCAGGAAATTTAGCACCTGGCACAAGTAGAGGAGCCTGTGCTTTGTGACCTTCCAGCTGGGAAAATACCGGGAAGGTCTTTTCCATGGGAAACTCCATGACTGGAATCTGTAAGAAAAGTGGAAGTGGAGTGTAGTGGGAAGACACCCAGCCTTTTCTCAGTCATGGTAAACAGAGCCATCATGCAGGCTGTGAAGTCTGGGCAGGACAATAGATCCTGTTAGCAGATTGTCACAAAAACTGGTGGGCTTCTCTTTCTACATCTGCGAGAACTTTTTAAATGCTGGATTAGGCAGTGAAGTCTCATTACCAAGGTTTCATTTTGTGTGCTTTAATGCAGCTCGTTTATGTGTACACTGATGTATGACCATGCATTAAAATGCAGTCCTTGCTCAAATGCGCAGAGGGGCACTGCAAGGCAGTACTTGTTACTTTGCTCGTTTAAAATTCAGCCACTACTGGTCAGACTTCACTGTTAAGACAAGATAGTGCTGCTTTCAGAAGGAAATAATCACTCTTGGAGCACGGTTTGAAACACTTTATGAATTAAATGAGTGAAGCAGGGCCCATCAGAGCCTTTTTAAACTGCTGGGAAACTTGTGAAGTCACTAAACCAGCACAACTTGGGTAAGAACAGCTCAGGTGTGAGCTCAGCTCAGAACAGGTGACTGCCATTCTCTCCTGCAGTTAAGGAGACATAAAGAAGCACAGTGAGGAGAACCAGATAAATTGGAAGGAAAGATTAAATCAATAATAGGGGAAAACTTTAGCAAAGTGATTATCTAGATAAAAAGCTGGTCTCAAAAGCCCCAAGGCTTGACACATGAAAAATTAATAGGAGAAAGCAGTAGCAAATAGTTTTCTAGGAGTGATCTTGTATTGGAGAGAGCATGGATAAGATATTTACCAAGCATTTAATTAGGTTATGTCCAACAGCATTATGAAGTAGGTGAATGTGTAGATTGATTTATCTGGTTTTGGATTTTGTAAATAAAGAAGAACAAATTCAGCTGAAACAAAGCAGAGTGATTACGTAGGAAGATTTCATAACCTGTAAAAAATTATTCTGGACCAGATTATTGATACTAAATGCACACTTTCTACGCTGATATTTATACTTTCTAGGCAAAGTAAAAAAATACTTAAGCTTGCGGTGCAATACCTTGTCAAAAGAACCCAAGGTCTATTTAATCTCAGAGAAATGGGAAGCTGTATGTAATAGCTGCTTTATTTTCTTATATTTGTTTTTTTTGTGCAAGTTAACATAAACCAGAGTTGTTTATCTGATTATATCTATGGCCTTGAATTTGTTTCTGTGGTGTACTGTATATCTCTGCTTTACAGGTTCAGTTGAACTTTCAGTGGTTTACAGCCTCTTGTCAGTTCTCCAGTCTTCAGAGAATGATGAAAACTTTGTGATAATGGTTTCACATTGAACTTGCAGACCTTAATAATAAATATTTTGGGTTAATATTACCTGAAACTACCAGTTAGATCATACCAGTAGTCAGCCGGTTTTCGTGCAGTGGAACTGTAGGATTAAAGCTCACTGAATTTAAAGCTGCAAGGAGCTGGGTGAGTGTTTGTACCACTGCAACCTGTAGTTTTCACTTCAGAGCAAGTGTGTTAATTGCTTTACATAGCGTAAGGAATAAAATGTTTCTCAGATGCAGCTCAGCTGCCGAAGAAAGTATAAAAAGGGACTGCTAATGTTCATACTTTTAGAGGAACAAAGCAGATCAATCCCTCCTGGGACTGACAGGCTACTTTATATAGTGGCACCTGCTACGTCAGAAATTGAGGCTGTGGGAGTGAATTAAGCAATAAACAAGTTCATGCATGTGACTTTTCATTTTTGGTTTGCTGTGGAAAATAATGTAGAAGCTGCTCACAAGTGCATTGATTCTGCTTGCTGGCTTGTGGAGTGACCTAGTTCATAGCAGCACCAGTAGATAAAGTTTCTGGAACTCATCCTGCATAGCACACAAACCAAAACAGATGCTTTTTTCCTCTTAATTACTCTAGAAGAAAGTAGATCCCTTTAGCTGGTATGCTGGATTAAATCTCAATTGCTTTAGATAATATGTGTAGGTCATTGAGCTTGTGTGTAATACCTGAACATACAGAACAAACACACTCTCCTTCACTCTTGCAATAATGGACATTTGCAGCCTTGGGTCTGTGTCTGCCATCCTCCAAGGTGCTTAACATCTTGAATTTAGTTGCTGGTTATTGGTATGTTTTGCTCCCCCTGTGCTGCCCCCCTTAGTCACCTGTGAAGGCTGACATCTGTCCTAGAGACAAAATTCCAGCCAGAGCTGGACAAAGTGAAAACGAAGTGGAGAAGAATCTTGAGTCACAAGAGTAAGTTCACGTCAGTAAACAACTGAGCAACCAACATAAAACCATTTTCTTACACAAGTGCACATGCCTGCGTTTTTGGCTGTGCCAAAAATCACTGCTGGGTCTTGGTCCTAATTCCTTGCTGCGACACTGAGTTTTGGATGTGTGTGGGCTTTGCCAATGTGCTGTTAACAGCTGCTTGAGAACCACAGGATCAACAGGCTTCAGGGCGCTGCAGTGCTCCTGCCTCTGCTTTCATCAGCACCTCTCATTAGGAGCTGTGTCTGTGCTGGGTCGTTGCTCTGCTTCCAAGTTTGAGAGAGATCCCTGTTTTCTGTGGTGCAAGGCTACAGAGAGAGGGATGCAGAGTTTTTGTGCTTTGAAATGCCGCTGGAATTTTGGACCCCCGATGAAAGCTTTTACTATCTCCCAAGATACAAAGATCCTGTTCGTGCTATTGAAAAACCTTCTGCTAACAGCAGCTGTTAGTAATGGGCATCACTTCTCTGCAGTACCTCAAGGCATGTTAGCAAGTAATTAGAAAAATTGTTGCAGTATTCAAGAAAAAAAAGGCTACTGGTACAGTACTCAGAGATGTGTCACAATAGGAACTCTTTGTGCAACTGCTCAAGTGTGACAAGCAAATGTATTTTAAATAATATGTACTGTGGCAGCACTGGATGTCAAAGTGTTTAAAAACACATTAATGGTCTCTTGGATGTGGCATATTTAGCAGGAATTAATAATAATAAAAACTTGAATTTTATTTTTAGACATCATATAAGGTGGCTGAATCGAGCAAGAAAACTCCTCAGGAGATAAGAAGATAAGTTTTCTTTCACTTTTGAATGAGCTTTTTCCTTTGTTCTCCAGTTTTACCTTTTGTTATCCATTATTGCTGCCTTCTTGAACATATGAGGAGCAGTGAAATCTCTCAGGAGTATCAGAAGAGAGGCACAATGCAGCTATCACCAGCCACCACATACATCACCATTTGTCTTCAGTGTTGTGACTGAAGGAAACTCGTTCTGTCTCTCTCCAGTATTGGTAAAAATTTTAATACTATTTTACCTTGTAGCTGACTGATCAGTGTCCCATATCTCATTGAGTAATGCAGGCATTCTGTACAATTAAACTGCAGTAGTATTTTGTACTGTGTGGAAAATACTTATGAATATTCTTTGGTATTCATAACATTAGTCATGGGTTGATTTG
This sequence comes from Corvus kubaryi, assembly GCF_017639235.1. Lineage (NCBI taxonomy): Eukaryota > Metazoa > Chordata > Aves > Passeriformes > Corvidae > Corvus > Corvus kubaryi. Next base: position 1,794,692 of record NW_024580659.1, read on the forward strand.
ATACTAAAGAAATTTAGCATATGATGCTCAGCTGTGGCAGAAACCACATCTGTATGTGTTAAAATGTGATGTGTATTGCTACAAAAGCATTTTGTTTCAGGAGGTTCACACACACAAATGCAGAGTTCTAGCTGCAGTGGACAACATAAATTAACTTCTTGTGCCTCACAGCCCTCGTAGAAGGGGAGCTCTGGCAGTGAAATATTTAATAGGTTTCAGCAGTAGTGGGTCAGAATATTCACACAGAATACAATCAGAGAATTAATCATGTTAATCTCATCTGTTCTTGCACCTCAGCTCCCTGTGGATGCTGGTACCCCAGCAGCTTCTATTGCTGCCTATCCTTGGTAGAGAGAGCACATCCACTTGGAAGAAAGTCTGCTGTGGTTTCATTTTAGTTTCTTTACCTTGCCTTGGACATTATTGCTATCTCTCTTCACTAGATGGATCAATTGAGTGTATCCTTGGGTGCTGTTGCTTGGTTTATGCTTCCTTTGCAGGTGCTTGTGTGGACAATCACAGCTGGATGTGGGCTGGAGTTTTAAACTTGTTGCACATTCTTTGCAGCTCCCTGCAAGGTTACCTGTGTGACTGAATTCACTCTGACCTGGAAGATGGCAATATCTGTCATATACTCAATTACAGAAATAGGTTTGGGGGAAAATAATAGGATGCTCTCTTTCCAGGAGGCTAAATCTTCAAGGAAGCACTCCAGGAGTGGATATGCAGCACTTACTGCATTGAAAAAAAAAAAGAAAAAGGCTAACTCCCAAACTTGATATTTATAAACTTATTTATCTAAGTCTATATTTCACTAGGAAATAGTTCTAGGAGGTAAAAATAACTTTGGCCTATTAGATTGAAGGGCAACATTCCTGTAAGTAAGTTTTCTCTGGAGCAGAAGCTTGCTGGTGTTCATGGCTTTGGGCTGGGCAAGAAGCACAAGTGGATGAGAGCCCCTCCTCAGTAGTCAGGGTCATGAGGGGAGTTGTAACACTACAACAGGTGAGAGAATGATGTCCTTGGAGCTCAGAGGAAGGCTGAAGATGGATTTGAGGAGGAAATTCAAGGCATCCCACCCTGCCCCATGGACAACCTGCCCGCCCTGAGTGGGTGGATCTGGTAGAGTGCATCTCATTCCCTATGGAGTCAGCGTTGGAGGAGGGAATGCACTGCTGGAGATGGGCCAAGGTCTGGCTCCAAGTGTTTATGCATCTTCTCAGCTTTCATTGTTTCTCTGGTGATTGCTTCCCTATATACAAAATCTGACAAATAATTGCAGTTTGAAGGGCATGCTTAATGGAGGGCCATAAAAGTGATTCACAGGCAACTGTAAACTGAACTATTACACTAAAGGATAAAAAGCTTCCTTAATGAGCTGTACAAGACAGTTATCGATGTATTTATGAAAACATTTCCAAGTACATGTAACCAGGGGAATTAAAAGATAAATATTTAAAGATCGGCTGACGGTTTTCACATGTAGCAAAACTCCAGTTACTCTATTAGGCAGCAAATTTATAAAAAGTATATATTTACATGATTTGTAACAAAAAAGAAACAAAACTTGCATTAAACCCTGATGTTTTTCTCTGTAATTGTGTTTTTCTATTCAGATGAAGAGATGAAGCATGAAGAAAATGGGCAGATGAGATTCAGAATATTAATAAGGTAGACCAACAATTTTTCCATCCAAATAATTTATTAGCATCATGTCATAGAACTGTATTTAAGAGGATGAAACCTAACAACAGTTCAGAGTTTGATTAAGTTTCTTTTCATCCTATCATTGCTGTACACAATTAGGTTATTCAAGTGTGATCCTTAAATGTTCACAATATGATTCATAGCCTTGTTCTTCACACCCCAGAGAGAGAAAAATTGGTCTGTGGCTATGAATCTGATTAATATATGGATCAGTGCATGCCCTTTTAATGTTTATTATACACATGCACTTCTAGTTTGGATAAATGATTATCTCATTGTGTTACTTTTTTTAGACGTGTTGTGTTACTGTCTGAGCAAAACCTTAGAAGCATTTTAAGGATTCAGGGCTGACACTGGATTTGGCATTACCACGACAGTTGAGATTACTTTTATTCTTGAATGGATTAGTAATTGATAGGTGTTAAACAATATGATTTTCCTTAGGGTTACAGCTGCTGTGTTGTGCAGCTCCTCCTGACATAACGTTTTTTTAGATGTACCAATTTCTTTGGTTTATTACACCACAGGGTTTATAGATGGAGGCCATCCCAGTGGCTGTGTCTCCTTGTAAAGAAGGGGTGAATGAGGAAAACAGGTGACAAGGTAGCCAGTCTATGCAAAACACTGACACCAGCCTTGATCCTGCTCATGGGAAAAGCTATTGGCTGTGCTAAACCATAGTAACAGAAGAGTTTCAGTCATGGGGCTCTCTTCTACGACATCAAGAAAGTTGTGGTGAAGCTGAATTTAACCCCAGGTGATGATGCTCACCACATTATCAAGTATAAAAACACTGAGTTCATAATTTGGCTAAAAGCATTAATTAACTTCACAGATGTCAAGGAATCATTTAGTAGCCTCCACTAGGACTTGTGAGTCTTTGAAAGTGCAGTACATGTAATTGATTTTAAACTTTTTCTAACTTTCTGATGGGACACTAGGATTTGTTTTCTTCTTTTTTTCTCCTTGACATTATTTGATTTCTTTAAATTTTGCTTTTGTAAGTGACTCCTCTATTCCACTTGGTCTATTAAGATGCAGTTGTTCCAGTCCCTGAGAGTCATAGGCCCTAGAATGAAAGGTGATTTGTGTATTAGGGATTCTGTGGAAAACTAGTAATGACTGGTTTGTTTCTACGTGAGAATGTGAAGGAAGGAGAGTAGAATCAGAATTCTAAACAATGTGATAGTGCTGGAAGCACAGGAACATGCTCGAGCCTTGGGAAAATTTTCAGTCTGGCTCTGCCCACCACGTGTCTGACTCTTGGGATGGAACAGCCTGTGTTAATTATGTCTTTAATCTCTCTTGCACCAAATTGTCAGTGGTTGAGAGAAGAAGCCCATTGATCAAAGGCAGAGTTTTCAAGCATAATAATAATTTGTAAACCCAGTGTTTCTACATCAAGAGTTGCATTATCTCCATTGCAAGCAGATTGTTGTGCATTTCAGAGCACATGTAAGGCTTCATTTCAGTGGCTATTGTGAAAGCACTTACGCATTTGATTTCTTGGTACATATGCACAATTAAAACTTGAAGATTTTGATTTAAATACGGTTTATGGCTTATACACTTCAACCTGGGCAGTGTTCCCTCATGCCCCTCTTTTGATGACATGTCTACTCTGCGCTAGGAAACTCCTGCTGCAGCTCTTTGCTCAGCTGAGGTGCCTTTGCTTCCATCTGGAGAACTGAGGCATTTTACATGCAGGAAGGCTCCCAGCAACAAGTTTGCAGGTAAGAAGGGAAGAATTCCTGAATGATTCCCTGAGGCTGCCAAACTGTGTTACATCCCTGGTATTCACTGCTTTGCCTGGCACCTTTGGCACAGTGTTACTGTCAGAGCATGGAGCACCCTGTGCTTCAGATGCCCAGATAGCATTAGACCTTCTTCTGTATTGATTTCAGGAAATATAGTGTGTGTGTTTTTTAGCAGTTTCAGGTGCATCCTGACTCAAAATCTGCCCCGTGGGTAGGAGTTTATGTTGTCCTACAGCTACTCAAAATGCTGTAGACAACTTTATTTGTCCCACCAATGTCATCCTTGTTTCCTTCCTGCTGGCTGGAGAAATGTGCTGCTCACAGGGACAGAGCTTACATGATGCTGACACTCCAGTTTCTCAAACCTGCAGCTTTCCCTGAGCAGCCCTCAGCCAGGTAAGCCTTAGCTGAGGATGCAAACCCATGGAGATGCATTCAGATTTATGCAGTGCCCAAATTACCCAGGGCAAATGTTCTGTTTTCTGAGAGTGCACACAGATCGTTGGCAGACTCCATCTTCCCTCTGGCGGAGTAGTTACCGTGGCAACTATCATTTGGCACGAGATTTTCCTTGCTAGGAACTAACACAGGAGCTAAATCTGACGTGTGGTACATCATACTCGGTGAATTCCTTAGATGGGAGCACGTGGTGGCAGGAGAACTGACACCATTTGCAGTGTGAGGGGGTGAGTTCATGCCAACAGCAGTGCCGTGCTCAGAGTTTCGGTTCATTAGTGTTGTAAAACTGGTCTGTGAGGTATTTAATGCATAACCAGCATTTTTCCTGGAGGAGTTCAATGAGGGTGAATATAAGTCAAATCCTCTTGCCTACACCCCTTTAGTCAAAGATGCCTTATTGACCTTTATTGGTAGAATAATAAGGCTTTACAGTTCCTAGAGAATCCTCTTAAAACTTGGGTGGTGGGGGTTGGATTTGCTCAAGCTGCTGACTTTTTTTAAGACCTCACATGAATAGAAGAGTGTGTGCACATTGTGAGTTTTCAAAACACTCTAAATAGGGTGCAGTAATATCTTGCACTTTTTTCCCCCTCCTTCTCTCTTGTCTAGGGCAGCTGTAACTCCCAGGAGCATGAATAGTGGTTTGAGGTAAGGAAGGACTTGATTGGTGCTGACAGATGGCACAACCACAGCTCCCGGGAGCTGACCTGCTCTGCAAGTGCTTTGTTGGGTGTGCCTGGTCCTTACCACTGCCTCTTAGGCTCCACAGCATAACAAATTCCCCCTCCTGAAGATCTCAGGATTCACAGTTCTGTTGTTTGGGTGGTGATTTTACAGAACATCAGTAGGGCTTGTTAACAGAGGTGATCAGTGAGACCTGGGTAGGAGAATCATTAAAAAGATCAATTCTGCAATTAATCTGAAAGGCTTTTTTCTGATGTAGATATTTTTTAAGCAGCAGAAAGCTCAAAGAATGAATATTTACCAGTACCAGGGATGTTAAGTCATTCCTCAAGTGCAAGGGTTTGGATGCAGGTGTTCCCATGAGTTCTGGGTGCTCCATGGTCCTTAGAGCTATTAATGACTGTAACTACCTGATACAGATTTCAGAGACCCATGGACATGGCAAAGCTTTTTCTTTCTTTATATCTTTCGTCTTTTTAATATTCTAATCACCTTATTTGTCTTCCTAGCACCTGAATTAATGTCATCCTAATTATTCTGCCTGGATTTCTACCACATTTGACATTTGTTGTTAGTATGGGTAGTTCCATTATTTTCAGCTGCTCCTGGAGCAGATGGAGAGCTCAGCTAGAAAAGGCTGCAGAGAGAAGTCAGTGTCTAACAGAGTCAAATTCAGACTTAGGTTTATACCAGTAAGATCAGGAAAGCTGGGCAGTGATGGAGTTTTACCAAGAAATTTGAAAGGTTGAGGTTAAATCAGAGATGCTCAAAATAGAAAAAGCTCTACATCTTCCATGGGAAAGTAGAGCTAGGAGAGGGATTCTTGGCTGACTTTCTTTGCTGAAGATCTCAGGAGTAGGGTTGCCTATATAAGGAATGCTAATGAGAATAGGACAAGGAATGCTGATGTTGGGTGGTTCTTAGTTGTTTTCTTTTAATAGAAGTTTGAGAAAGGTTCCCTGAAGAAAAAGAAGATTTTAAAGGTATTTATTTTGCCTTGTAGTTATTTTTTATTTAATATATTTATCTTGGAGGGGAGTCTAACTCAGCAAAAGAAAACCCAAGTGATTTTGCATTTTTCGTTTAATGAGCACATCTTTTCGTGCGCTTTTAAAGTGGTGTTGGCTTTGTTCTCATTAGGAATCACATCTAGAACCAACAGTGAGATGTGGTCACATGCTGATGTGAAGTTGTCATATTGTTTGTCTTGTCCTGGCACAAGCTCCCCTATGCCAGCTTGGTTAACCCCTGATGAAGAATTCTCATGCTGCTGCTAGAATGGGAGGGGGAAGCTGTCGGGTTGGGTGGATGTTTCTGAAGCTGTGACATCGCTGCCTAGCTAATATGCTGATTTCATTACAAAGTACTGATGATAAGGTCAGAAAGTACCTTTTGCATTGCTGCCTGTGATTTTACAGCCTGGAGTCTCAAGGAAACCACTGAGGCCAGTCTATAGGCAAAGGAAAGGCAGTGAGGGAAGGCTTCTCATTGTGTAAAGTGATAGTTATTAAACAAGGGAAACATGTCAGATGCTTTGCAGAGCATCCCTGGATGTGCATGGGGTGGCTCAAATGCAGCACATGATCAGGACTGTTGCTTCCTGCTGTAATGAGCAGACTGAAAACTTCAAAAGGAGATTTCTGGCTGTGTTGTGCTGTGTGTGCTCACAAGGCCTGTCAGTCTGTCGTTCCCATTTGATTTAGAATGATGAAAGCAGAAGCAAAATCAAACTCAGTGAAGTGAGTGTGGTTTGATGGGTTATAACTCCCAGTGCTCTGGGGAAGGAGTGATGATGCCTATGGCAAGTGTGATACACCAGAGACAGATCTCACATGGCAATGGATAGGGCCTCAGCACTGCCTGTAAATATGGGCAAGAGCATTGCAACTGCAGCCCAACTTGGAGCTTGCTGCCTTTGGAGCTGTGCAGTTCTTGGATTTTTGGTTTGGTCCACCACAGAGTTGATGCTGAACATGTACACTGCTGCTTTCCCAAAGGTCAGGATATCTGCAGCTCTGGTTTTAGCACTGTGGATGGTTTTAGCTTTTCTCACAGGTTCAGCTCAATCTTTGGGTAAGCAGGTTTTTTCCTATGTGTGTTTCTGAGTTTTGTGGAGTTTAAGACTCTCCAGCCTCACCCCATGAAACAATTATTTCATTTTCCCATCTTCCAACACCAGAGCATTACAACTTAACAGTAATTTACTCTGTTCTGCCCAGGTCTGTGAGGAACTGCATGAAGTTGCTAGCATGAGCATGTTAAAATGAAATATATGTTACTTTTTAAAAACCTAATCCTTTATTCTTAGTAAAGTACAGATTGCATCCCAGAAACCTCATTCAGTTTTTCAGCTGGTGGTGGAAGGACCGTTGCACCACAAGGTTTTTTCCCAGCTATAATGGTTTTATTAGACATGTTCCCTTCTCTGAATGCTTCTCTTATTCCTAAAATGCCAGGCTAAAAGTGCTCCTGCTCCATCACGTTGCACACAGGCACCTGAGTCTGTTTGTGCTGTCATACTGAAGAGAGCAATATCCTCTGCTGTGAATCTGTGAAAATGCTGTGAATGCCTTGTGGTGGATAACACACAGAGCATCTTCCACAATTCGTACAATAAGAACAACAGAACTGACAACCAGAAATACAGGCAGAAAATAGCACAAAGCATGTGCTCAGTAGGGTGGGATTTTAGTCCTGAGCGCTGAAGAACAATGACAAACAACATGCTTGCTGCTGTATTAATAGCTTTTATTTCACTACAACTCTTACATCACATTTTTCAGCTTGTCATCCTTTTTCTGTACTAACCCCTTCTGTAAGGTTTTGCTCACATCTTCCCCATGCTCTGTCCTGTCTGATAAATCTCCCAGGAAATGAAACAGGATAGAAATGCTGGGGTGGTACTAACAAGAAAATACAGACTCTTTCAGTGAGGAAAAATTATGTTGTGATTCTTGTCTTATTTGATGTCTAGATGTTGAAATCCTACCAACCACTCTGTAAGAAGTGTGTAAAATTTGAAGGTGTTGCATGAAATTTATTAAGGTGTTTTCTGCTTTTTAGTCTGAATTTGTGTGTTGTTTGTATGCTATATGCTTCTGTGATCTTTATTTTTAACATTTAGTTCATATTTAACTAGCATTTGAAAACTAACCAGACTCAGCTCTACAGATGAGTGTGAACCCTACTACATAGGCACAATCTTTCTTCCTTTAATTTAACCTCATTTTCCCAGTACTTCAAATTATTAACTCTGCTCTCAGTGCCTTTACATGGACAGTGCTGAAAATGTGTGACAGAGTCCAGTTTTCTCTGCAAGGCTGAATGAAGTTAAGTCATTTTAACTTACATCATTTGATGATCTAAGATTGGTATTAAGGAGGGGAGCCTGAACAAAGTTTCTTAACTTAGTAGCCCTCTCCTGTATGTCGTTTTCTCCACTAAAATCAGAATATGTCACCAACTTCCCCTACAGGCAGATCTCCAGCAGCACATACACTGTTGATGCTGCAATGCCTGGCTGCTTTAATTTCTACACACAAACAGAAATCTGGTAAGTGAAACTGCATTTTTTAGATCAAACTGCATTTGTTAGATCATCTGATATTCAAATGGAGGCTGATTGAAGCAAAACACTGCGGAAATGTAGCTCAGGAAAACTTTTGTTTCTCCCAGAGCAATGATTTTTGTCTTTGCATTAGATTATAAAACAGCTGGCTTTTAGGATAGCTCGCTTTCTAAATAATGACACAGCTACCAGGAACATCTTTTCATTTTAAAAAGCTGCAATTATTTACTTATTCTTAATATGTATTAGTTATTTTGGTGGCTTTCTCAGCCTGTTCTGTATTGTAAGTATTTAGTCATAGTTCAATTTTGTGGAAATAAAAAAGATTTCTCTGCCATAAAAATACAGTATTACCTCAGACAACTGGGTTAATTTTCACTTTGGCACAAGCATAATTCCTGAACAGGCACTTAATAAATTCAAAAATATCTGAACATGAAGGCTTAATATTTGGTTTTCAAACAGGTGCTTGAATGCTGAAGCATTCAAATAAAAAGTGAACACAGAACTTTAGTAATAGTGCCTGGTCATTAATGTGTTGGCTTTTTTTTTTTTCACTTTACCATAGTTATAACTGGCAGTGATTTCCAATTTCACACTTTTGCTTTAAGAATGACTTTTAAAACAGCAAGTGTCTGTTCCATGGGGACCTTTTCCCTCTGTTTATTCTTGCCCTTTAAATGTATAAAATGGTCTGATGTAAATGACAGCTTTTCGGACTTTGCCCCAAATAACCAGCAGGATAAGCTGTTTTATTTTTCTTCCTGCAGTTACCATATGAGTTATAACTCCTTATTTTCTTCACACTAGATTCCTTGGACTTCACTTTTTGGTGAAGCAGTATTTCTGTGTGTCTGTGGAAGAACAGATTGTTTTGGTCAAATCATCACTAGGGATTTTTTGTGTAAGAATGAAAAAAATTATTAAAAACTGATTTTAATGAATTGTGGCCAAAGATCTACAAATTACTTGGGAAAATGGCAAATTAAGAAGTTACTGTAATTAACTGAGGCCTTGATCCTGTAGGAATTATTTTGTGGGTACTTTGCTTTAAGGAGATACCATTTACATCAATGAAACTCTTCTGGTTGTGAATTGAAGCACACGGACTTTTGGAGACTCCACGCCAACATTTTTTAGGTACTGCACTTATCTAAGTTAATCCATTAAACACATTAATGTTTGTGGAGAGGATTTTATATCCATGTCCTTAATCCTGGGCTGGGCGTGCTGTAGGGGTGTACACATGTCACCCCCGCGGGAATTTGGGATGCTCAGGAGCTGCGACCCCAGTCAGGGTGTGCGGGTTCCGCATCCCTCCCCGGAGCCGCGGAGCTCAGCGCTCGTCCCACAGAGCGTGGGGACTCCTGATGAATGCTTGAACACTCATCTGCTCTACAGCTCTCCACTCGACGGAGATAACATCAGTGACTTGAAATTCGGCTGCGTCTACAACAAAATTGATCACGCACTCGTAGGGGAAGCAGGTCCCGAATGGCAGCAGCGCAGGAGCTGCTGACTAATGCATGACCCGGCTGCTCGGGGGCTGCTCTCATTTACGGGGGCCGGCGATGGCTCAGAGCAGCACATGTTCCACATTAGTGCCCAGGGGCAATTGCTGTTTACATGATGACAGTGTCAATTATCACCTACAACGCTCCTGCAAGGAGTAAAACGGCGCTGACAAAGATGCAATTATTTGGTCATTTGCTTCCCGGTTCTCTGATAATGCCGGTGTCCGACTGCTTCTCTAGTGATGTTTTGAAGTCTGTGATGTCTTGCAACTGCAATGTGTTGAAAGCTACAGCTTCTCCCACTGCCTGTGGATGTGTTGGCGCGGGGAAATGTGGTGGTTAAAGAAAAGCTCCCACCACTCTCTCCCCTTTAACTTCAAGCATCCTTGTGATTCTGCTGTGTGGGGTAAATAGATCACAGCAATGCAGTAGCCAAATCAGGGTCTGAGGGAAAGGGTGAGCGCACAGGGGAGGGAGTTTGAGCACCTCTAGTTAGCTCACTTTTGCAGTGTTATATTTCAATATTAGATAAATCGATACCAGGCTGTGGCTGCCAGTTTCAACGCGGCTGCAGAGTCTGCAGGTGGTGGCTGCTCTGTGGCTCTAGGCCAGCCATGGCCCAGTGTCCTGGGGAGAGGAGGGAGAAGTGTTGGGGTAACTCGGTGTGGTGTCAGCTGGGACACACCCAGGGGCTGTTTGCCCTCCAGGGAGCAGTGGAGAACAGAGGTGACAATCCTGAGTTCAGTCCCTGGGTCTCTGGGACAGCTGCACTGTCAGGGGCTGGGGAGAGAAGAGTAAATGGACTGACACACTGTGCCACTGGCTCTCCGGGCTGTGGCTCTGCTTCATGGACAAATGCTCTTTCTTCTCAAGCTGACCTTTACATCAGCCCTGCTCCTCAGAGTGTCCCTCTCAATTTCCACAGCTGCTGCTAATTGGTGCCGCTTAATCTCCTCCTGGAGCAGTGGGCACAGCCAGCTCTGCCTGCTGCTGGTTGTGCTGCCCAGCCAGACTTTCCCTCCAGGAGGACAGATATCTGGCACAGCTTTACAACTTAATTTGTTTTAGGGAGACAAAAAGAAAGAAGAAAGAAAAAAAAAATAACTGACAGCTTTATTTCTTGATTAGTTTCCTGTTCAGAGCATGTACTAATGATGTATTTAACAGAAAATCTGGAGCAGGACGAGTTCATTGATTAGTTGTTTCCTTACCACTGATGAAGATGGTTTTCCCCAAGTGCAGCCCATCTTGCCTCTAGGGAGAGCTAGTATAACTTTTTCTGTGATTTTCCACTTGGAAAACCTCTGTTGTGGAGGCATAACCTTTCTTCATGAATCTCTCCCTTTCAGTAGTAGACTGTTAATTTAAGAAAAACTGAAAGAATCTGATGATGAAGCTGAAACATTTTGTTTGATCATTTTCAGAATACCAGATTTGGGGGATTTATTCCAAGAAAAATTTATTCCCTACACTTACACTGTTACACGGTCAAAGAGAGTGGAAATCAGAATGAATTCCCCTGAAGAGCTTTTTAATGTCATAGGACATGTTTTTATTCTTTTGAATTGTAGCAAATTTACAAGATGTAAAACTTGCAGTCTCCTGGAAAATTGCAGGGGTTTCTTATAGCTCCTACCAGTAACAGGGAAGAATGTTACCAAGATGTTTCTCTGTTCGCACAGTTAAAATACTGGTTTGGGCTTCTTTGTTTGACCTCTTGGTTTCCCTTTCCAGCAAAGGCAGGTGTAAAGTGAATATAAGGGATGAATGGGCTCATCTTAACCAGGACTTTCCTTCTGAACTTGGCAGGACAATCTATCTGTCAACAGGCCATGATCAGCAAAATTGTGCTGCTGGTTGGAAAAGTCAATGCTTATGAAATGCTCTTCAGGACAGAATTCACTCAACTCCATATATATGGAATTCTGAGTCACAAAAAGAAGCAGCCCAGTGTCAATCACATGAATTACTTATGCAACAAAATGTTTGTTGATACTGGCATTTATAAACTACAAGCGAAGTTTTTATCCTTCCCAGTGATTAGGGCCGAAAACCTAATTACAACATGTTCTAACATCAAGTGATGCATTCCTGCAGCTCTTGCTCCCTTTGAGCACAAGTAATTGGCTGCAGAAGCAATCAGATTTCTTGTTGTAATAGAAAATAGTAACATGCTCTGAGAGCCTTGGTGAAAGAAACCTGAGATAGCAGCAAACCCCCCTTAGTGACCTCAGGGAGGTTTCAGGGGCTGAGGTAATGCAGAACCCACTTTCAGCCATTGTGGTAGAAGAATCTGACATTATTATTTTTGTTTTAAAGCCAAATCTAACAGTGAGACCTGCAATTTACTCCTGGCCATCAGCACACGCAGTGAGGTTGTGCTCCCTTTCATCTTGGAGTAACCTAGAACTCGGCTCACTTTGTTGTCTGATGAACCTACCCAGACAATTTACATTAAACAGTGGCAAAACCTGGTCTGTAAGGAAGTCGGTGTTCAGGAATGGTTATTGCTGGCATAAGGAGACAAACCCTGAGTTCAGTAACTACGGAGTATTTGTTGTTAGTGCTATAGGAGGAGCCCTAGTACAGAATACAGGGTTACTCTTTTAAGAGAAAGCAGCTCACCTATTTCATTCACATGTTTAAGTGTGTCAGCCAGAGCACAGGTGTTTGATGAAGCAGAAATGGCTTGTTAATTAAATTGTACAGGAACACTTCCTCTAGCCTTGTTCTTCAAAACACTGCCAGGTGGTAATCAGAGGGATGGACTCTTTACAGAGTCACTGGAGTGATGGGTTGCTCATGTGCCGTGGAAGCACAAAGGAAATATTCTGAATGTGTTAGACATCTGTGAAAAATGTTACTTAGTTTTATTGGTGCTCTGCAGGATCTTGGAGATGCCTTTTGAAGGATGTTCAGTTTCCTGAAAGGAATTAGGGCAGAGACACTCTGACATTAGTAAGTAAGAGGGAGTAAATAATAAGTGTTATTTGCACAGGGGAAAGTTATCTGAGTATAACATAATAAGATAATAAGGAGAAATTAAGTAGTAAAAAGATTTTGGTTTAACAGCAAAAACTGCATGCTGAAAATTTGCCTATTAATCTAATTTCACTGCAAGTTCCCTGTGGAACTTTTAGTCTCGGGGTCATTTGTCAAATCTTCCATTAATGTTTCATTAAAAGTAATTTAAACTTGTGGAGAACGTAAGTAAAATTTGCAAGTGCACATTATCTCCCCTCAGCTTCAGGCTGTCCTGACCCTTCTGGCTAACTTTGGCTGCTGCTCATCAAATATTGAGCAGCTCTTAATGTAATTGCATTCACTCCACAGCCCCATGAAAGAAAATCAAGTCTGGATGGGCCAGGCAGACCAAGCAAAAAAGAGGAGCTAAAGAAATAAAACACCAATAAACAAAAAAAGAAAGAGAAAATGCAGAAAAAAAGCTGTTGCCAACCTATAGCATCCTGAGCTGGGATTAATGAAGGTAAGCCTCACTTTTCCCTGGCAGGTATCACATCCCTCGTCCCTGCTGTTCAAAAGGTCACAAGGAGGGTGAAAGTTCAGTACCAGCTTTGGAGTTTTGATGCTGTTACTCCTATTTATCGAGAGGAAAATATTAATTAGAGCATTTAAAAAACTAAGTATAAGCCTAGTTCTTAAAAATATTTAATAATATTTAACTGGAGAGTGGGTCAGAATGAGAGAGACAATGGTGATGATGTTGAGAAGACCCCCAGGTCTATTTGGAGGGCACAGCTGGGAGAAGTGTGCAAGTACAAGGCTGGTCCTCTATTGTGTTAGATGTTAATGAACATTTAAGAGGAAAAAAAAAATTTTTTAGCACACTATTTCTAAGTACTTGGGCTGATATTTTCTAAGACTTAGGTATAGGTATAACTTTAATTTTAAAGAGCACTGTGCACCAATTGAAATGAAGATCTTTAGTTTTCTGATTAGGTAGGTGAATTATAATGTCTTTCAAGAAGGAAAGACCCTGTCTAAGGTCAAAAATGGTCTTTAACACTATTGCACATAACTTGCAGTTTATATTTATCCCATTACAGATGAGCTTTCCTGGCATACTTGAAAACCATTGTACATGAATTTGGTGGTAATGCATTAGTTTAATTATAATTAGCCTGATTAACACCAGCTGAACTTAATTTATTAAATCTGTGATTAGGACTGAGATGTGGTGTTATGTCTGTTTCTTCACCAGTGTGCCTGGGAAGAGTCCAGTCTGGGTTAGGCTGGTGTGTGGCAGAGTTTGCAGGAAAACTGTCGTGCCCACTTAGTGTCTGTGAGCAGGAAATCCATTCTAGCAGATCAGGGGAAGGAGCTTGCAGGAGTGCTGTGACAATTTCAATTAAAGGTCTGAGAATGGTAATTATGTTTACATACCAGCAGTCTGATTAAGTGTAAACTAATTATGTGACAAGCTTAAACTGTGACCTGAATTACTCTTGTAGCATCGCAGTTGAATTTCGGTAGAGTTTTAGGATAATATATTAGCATTATACAAGCTTTCTTTTTTGTAGATGTGAAATATTATGAATATTACTGGAATAATCTGACCTTCCTTTCCTTACTTTTTCCATCCAGCTTCAAGCATAACCTGTAGCTATTATTTATTTCAGCTGTTCAAACCCCTACTCATAAAGCAAGAGGTATTCACAGAATAGTTCAGGCTGGAAGGGATCTCTGGAGATCATCCAGTCCAACCCCCTGCCAAGGCAGGGTCACACAGAGCAGGAACACATCCAGGTGGGTTTGGATGTCTCCAGAGAGGAAGACTCCACAACCTCCCTGGGCAACTGTTTCAGGGCTCTGCCACCCTCAATGTAAAGAAGTTACATTGAGAAGAAGAAAATCGTTGTCAAGTAATTCCTCTTTTGAAGCAAATACGAGTTCAGAAGAATTTGCTGACCTGGCTTTAGAGAGTCTCAGGCAGGTGGGATGAGGCCAGTGTCTGTGCCCAGCTCTCTTTGCTGAAGCCTCTCAGTGCTCTCAGGAGGAGGGTGATCCCTGTGGGCTGTTGTGCAAGTTGGTCAGCTGAGGAAGAGAGTTTGTGACCCTCTCAGAACCCATGAAGGCAACAGTTGAAAGAAACTGAGGTATTTTAAGGACCAAGTGCACAGCTGGGTACTGGAACCATGGAGGGGTTTTAATCTGCTTAACATCATCTACAGCCTACCCTGTACTGGAGCTCAACCAGTAATCTAGAACTAAAGCCTTGCAGTGTGTGTGGGTGTGTCATGATCTGACACCAATATGAACTGCAATTCCAAACCACTAATGCACAGCAAAGTGGCAGAATTGAAGAACAGTTCAGGCTGGAAGGACCTTGGGTGATGCCAATGCCTGGTCACCTTCTCTGTGCAAAGCAGGGCTGAATTCAATGTTAGGTTAGGTTGCTCAGACTCTGGAAGTCCTGCAAACTGTATCCTTTCAGTACTCTGTCGTAGTTCTGGTGTTTCCACATGGGGACAAAGTCCACTGGATTGGAATGGAAAAATCTCTGCATCAAAGTGTTGTCTGGTTCCCAAATCCTTTTGATACAATATAAATCAGTCTCAGAGCCTGATCCACAAGCCTGAATGTAGCATCCTGTGATCCTTTCAAGGGATTTCAGTATCATGACCAAAATACATAAAAAACTGAGATGTTTGTCTAACACTGACCATCATCCCAGAACTTCAGATTTGCAAATTCTGTGTCTTTTTCAAATACTCATAAAAATGTGAACTAACGTGGCAACAAAGAAACAATTAAACTCAACTAGAACTGACTAATTTTATGGTATTGTGAGAAGATCATATCTTATCAACTGCAGTTAGGGATTGCTCTTTTGGTTAAAGGATGACAACACCTCCAGCTCTAAAAATGTAACATTTTAAATTGATCTGTGAATAGGTCTCAGAATAAGTCTGAGTTTTTCTGTTCTTAGTCCAAAAGGAGCAGAGCCTTGGTTACCTGCAGTGGTTTTGCTTCTGTTCTTCAAAAGCTGCTCCAACTGGTTGCTTGCTTCTATATGCTGTAGATTGCAGACAATTCCCACAGCAGAACAGAATCACAGCAAATGATCTTATTTTCTCTTCTCTTCCTTCTTCAAGAATTTATTTCTGGCTTTATTCATTGCCTATATGGAAGATAAGACTGGCAGAAACATTCAGCAGAGATTAAATATAACCACATCTCAGTTTCTTTTCATGGCTTGTTCCCAATATTGTGAGTGTTTAAACATTGGTTTAAATACCTCTGTGTCTTTTCAGGGGTTTTATTCATTCTTTAAAATCAAACTTTCGGAATTAGTTATTTGGTCTCTACATTTTGCATCAGAATTACTGGGATTTTCTGGACTGTTGGAACAGCAATTTATTTTGGGGGGGGCGAGAAAAAAGGAATATGTACTTGGTGTTTTAATATTTAAAGGGATAGCTGGGTTTTACAGAAACGTAAGTAAATATTTACTTCTAAAGTAAACTGACCTTAATACTCTTGAAACGAGTTTATATCAATATTGGGAATGTGGATTATGGCAGCGATATTTATGGGGCCTAATCCTTTAATTATAGGAATCCATGGACTTCAAAGCCGTTTGGTAGCAAAGTGCTCAATTTCTAGCATTACTGGCAAACAGCTTCTTCTGTTGCATGGGAGAATGTCTGTTTGTTTTTATGTACTCGCTGCTTTTTCATGAGGGATAATTTAACGCTGCTGGAGATAATTGAGCTTCAGGAATAGCATATGTAGAATTTTGGTCATGCAGAGCATCTTGTGGCTTCTGCTGTGCTAAAGAACTGGCACACACATATACTCTTTCCAGCCTGAGCTAATTTGATGCTCACACCGAGGCCTTGCAAACCTCATGTTTAACCTTGCACAACCAAAACCTGTGTTACTTTTTTTTCCCCCTGTAGCCGAGCAACAATCAGCCCAGGGAGCCTCTCAAGGCATCTCTGCTGGCTGTGCTTAGAAAAATTGGGGTGCAGAAATAGCCCCTCTTTTCCAGTAAGTAAGGTCTGCTGCCTTTGTCACCAGGCATTTCACACTTTCAGAAATCACAAATAACATCTTTGTAAGATCCTAGAGATCAATGACAATTGCTACATTTCTTCTTGCACATCTCTTCACTGTTCAGGCAAATAACTACAAGGTGCGTCAGTGTTTCAGCTGGAGATGAAAAAATGCCATTTTATTCTTAAAATTCAGAACAGCTCTGGTTTTCTCTGCATCTTAATTAAGTTTTCTCCATATATTTCTTCTGATGCAATTACTTTTTTGTCTTTATAGTTCAGATTTCAGCCCTAGAAATTTAACTGTCGTGCTGACACCTGGAGACTTTTAGTGTCTCCAGGATTAGGAGTAATCTGTACCCTACAGCTTTGATTTTCTGAAGATTTGATTGATTTGATTAAACAGGTGTTTAACTAGGTACTGTTCATGGGGAATTGGACAAACTTCAACTTTTAAAATTAGTAAGGATTTTGCAACCTTTTAAATTCAAGTTTGTTTTAAAAGCTGAGGAGATTAATCTAAGCAGCAGTATCCTCTTGCACAGTTTTTATAACTCTACACTAAAAAGAAAATAGACTAGTTTTTTAAAACTGATAGACTAGATTATCATCATTGGGTCTTAGGAAACTTTTCCATTCCACTTAGTATCAGTGTGATAAATATGTGCATATCACACAACAGATTTAGGCCTTGTCGTCAATCTTTAATGAATCAGAGCTTTGTTTCGTGTTGCCAAATATTATGGTCTCCTTTTCACTCATGCTTATCAGAAGATTGCTTTGGTGTGTAATCAGTACTGACAATCTTAGAAACAGTCTTTTTAATTATTTATTGCTTTAGTATCCTCACTCTATTAGACTGCAACCTGACTGAAAGTATTGGAGACTTATTTGAGGTGAAAGAAATACTCATTTTTTAAGAAAAATTAGCAAAAAAAAAAAGAAAAAGGGATTAATTCTTGTTGATACTGCAGACAGAGATCAGCAAATCACATCACTTCACTGACTTACTGCTTTGGCCCCATCAGTTCAAACCCGGATTTCTTTCATCCTTTCATTGCTTTTGTACTGGTTCCTTCTACTTCACCTTAGTGAAGAGTCTAACTTTTCCCTGCTGGTAGGGCTTGGGGAGTGCTCTTGTGCCTGTCCCTGTTTTAGCCATGGAACTGTTGAAGTCACAAGCAGGGAGGTTTTATTGTAGCAGTGGTATTTTTATTAGGAATGGGACTAAAAATGTCCTGGTCTTGGCATTTCCTCCTTTGGCTCAAGCTCTCAGGTTAGTTCCTGTGGCTGATACCCAGATGTTGTGATGAAGCACCTGAGCCCTCCCTGAGCACTGCCAGAGGGTGCCTTGTGCTGCTGCACAGCCCTGTGTCCATCCAGGCTGAATCCTGAGGAACGACCCATGGGCTGCTCCAGGAAAATGTGTATAGTATGACTTAGATTGTCCAGCTGCTGCTGCTTCCACCTCTGGCTGGGCTCTGGCTGAGGCAGGTGGCTGGGCTGCCTGCTCTTCTGCCCTTGCACTGCTCCTCTGCCCTTGCACTGCTCTTCCCACTGGGACTCGCTCTGACCCAGTGGAGCAGGAATCAGAATCTCTTCTTAAAGTATTATGTTGCTGTCAGATTTATCTGAACCATGCTGAGGCAATTTTAACGCACTTACTCTTGACACAGGGCTTTAAGTTATTTTTCTACTTAGAGAGTTTAGCCTGGGAGACAGCAGTGTGTTCTGAAGTTCCCAGATCCATTAAGAGACCTTCTTTTATTTGACTTCTAGTGAAAGCAGTTTTGCTTTAGTTCAATATGTTTGAAATGGTGTGACAGCATATGCAACACTAAGCTTTGAAAAGTCACAGAGCTGGATGTCATCAACCTAGAAATGACAAATCGCATCATGCTGATAAACAGCATCACCTGGAGGAAGGGTGGTGTAGTGACGTGACACGGCACTAGACCTGATCAAGAACCCTAAGGGATCCTATAAATAATGTCTGTAGGGGGCTGGAGACAGCTCTCTGATGCAGACAGGCATTGGTTTGTTATACTAAGGCTTTGGTCCAGGCAAAGCAGTGCCAGTCTGGCCTGTGGAACACTGCAAAGGGCACATGAGGATATTAGACCCTACAGTCAACACTATTAACTGCAGCCCTCTGATAACCACTGCTAAAATGCCACCAGATTGACTACATTACTAAATCATTAAAAAGCTCTGATGAGCTGTTTGTGTGCTACAACAGCACTGATATCTCACAAGATTTCCCAGTAGGGATGACTCGTCACTACAGAACAGTCTGAATAAGCCTCTGTTCTATCTTTAGTCGCCAATACACAGAGCAAGGATTTAATGACCTGCTCGAATAATGTGGGTGGTATAAATATGTATTTAAATATGTTTATTAGGTCCTCTTAGGCTGGTTTTGCATCTTTCTAATGTTTAGTTCCAGGGGAGTGCATTTCCTGAGAGCTATGTAATCACAACAGGAAATACTAAGGAATTGCTGGGAATACTGACAGGGTTAATGTAAAGCATATCACCTTGAGATCTGGACTGAGGACCCTCTTACAAAGCAGCCTGAGATGATTTGAAATGGCCATAATGAGAAAATAAATTTTAAAAAGGGGGGGTGGGGGGGAAGAAAGGAAAAAAGAAATATTAAAAAAGAAAAACAACAAATGAATCAAATATTTCCTCTCGCTGCTCATTTGGTTCTGACAGATGAAATTACCTGTGTTATCATCTCCAATACTTGCATGACTGGCCAGGTAATATATAGAGGAAATAGCAAATGTGGGAGAATTAGTGAGAAGTGGTTGAAGAGTCATCTCAGCAACTAAACAAGGAAGAATTATGCTGAAGGTGTTCAGCATTTTCAGACAGAGGGATGTGTATGTTTAATGAACTTGTTGCTGTGGTATTATTTACAGCTATCTGAGTGCTACCAAATGTTTACATTTATTTGAAATTCTTTCTGCATCCAAGTAAAGGTGCAGATCTAACATTTTTATGGGCTCTCTCTGGGGCTGACCAATACAACAGAGCAGACAAGGAATAATTATTGTAGACATACTCCAAACAGTGCACTGAGCAGGTTATTACTATGAGATGCCTAAAAATAGAATCCCAGAACTTGCCTGAAGAGCTCTTGTCTATGCTGAAGAAGAATGGATGTGCCACTTAGAGCCTATTATTTAATGAGAAAGGCAATGTTGACACAAACTGAATTGCTTTAAAGTAAGGTCAGTCATTTTTCATAAAGAGAAAGCCTCGTGTTTCTACCAGTCAACAGTTCCCACTGGTGACCTGATTAGGCTGACATAGATACAGGGATGGAAGAAATTATTCCACTATATTTAAGCACAGATATGCTTCTGGTTTTCAGTTGAGCTGAGCTGAACAAATATTAGCTTGGAATGATCTGAAACTGAAACATTTCAATAAATGGAATATTTTTTTTTGGGCTGAATGAAGAAACATATCCAACCGCGAGTAAATTGAAATTTCAACTGCTCTTAATAAAAGCAAGAGGCTGTAGTCATAAAATGGAAAACGCTGAAGTCAAGCTCTAATTTGGAAGGCAGTTCTGCTTGAAACTATTTTTCTTTTATTTATTATGAATAAACCTTTCATAAGGAAAAATCCTTCAGTCCTATATTTCAAAAATAAGTGCATGTATTTTGAGTGGAAAAGCGGAGTCTGTGTTGCTCGTTCAGTTCTTCCCAGTTGCAAAATGCTGTTCTTGGTGGAGGTGACAGCGAACTCTTTCTGAACAAGTTTCAGTTTTGGAGAAGAATGTCTCCTCATGTAACAAATCACCTGCTCCCTTGTTATTTAATCTTTCAGAATTTGTCAAGACTAGAGTCTTGAAGTTGAGAAATAAATTATAAAGTTGAGTGGAGGTGATGTTACTGCACCTTTCTCATCCTTGCTGCTTGTGGGGCTGTTCCTCATTCTTTTCCTCACCCTCAGTGTCAGGCACCGCTTTCCCCTTTCTTAAGTATAATTTTGGAGGAACAATGTGAAGGGAAAAGTAGTTTGTTACCTGAGCCATGAGAAGGTATTTCTGATGGTCGCCTGGAAGAACAGAAGCAGAATCATGGGGGGAGAGAGAAGCAGAGCCTTCTCTATGTTGTCAGCGTCAATGGGAGAGCCAGTTCTGAGTCAGAACTGAGCAATGTGACCCAAAAAGCTGTTGTTGGAGACTGGAGAGGAGAGCTGTGACAGGACATAACCAGTCTGGTTCAGGAATGAGGAGATGCAGGAAGGAAGATGTGAGGACTGAGGAGATGTTCAAAATGATAAGTGTGTGGTACCTTGGGCTCCCCTGACGAGCCCCCTCAGGTGCACTGCGCCGTGGCCAGGGCTGCACAGCATGGACAGCACTGGGAAGGAATGAGAATTGTGTGCACCTAGAAAAAACGGAGTCAATACTTGCTGAGTTTTGGGAGGATCAGTCGAGTCTCCCTCACAGCCTACTCAGGTGTCTCTTGTCTGTGGCATCATTACTTCTCATGAGCCTTGGCCTTTTATCATTTGTTTCCTTTTCTTTTGGCAGACTATCAGTTTATGAAGGAAAGTTGGCAAATGCAATGTGATCCAATGCAGACTGACCTGTGCTCTTTCATCAGATCTGAGAGATGGTGCCAACTTCACCTCCTGTGTGTGCCAAAGCCCTGTGACATCTCTTTATCTGCCCCTGTTACAAACTTATATCTGCAGACTTTTCCAGCAGAAGTCAGGCTATCTGGGGATAATGGACAGAGCACTCACAGTAATTGCCTCTTCTCACTATTCATGGGGGCACAAGAAATCACAGAGCAGCTTTTCAAAAGGATTTGGACCCTGACATCATCACCTTGGGGCCACGTCACTGAAGGATTTTCCTGAAGTAGCCAGAAATATTTCCTGGGGAGCCTGTGGTTTGAAAATTTCCAGTCTGATGAAGTAGAAGAAATTGGAGAACTAGTCATGGTAAGAAAAATTAGTTCCTGCACTTATATTGTTGTTGCCTTAAATTGTTTACATGTTTATTATTTTTCTGTTGCTGGCTACATTGAATATCAACTCTTCTACATTTTTTGGCAAGTCTCTTAATCTGTGGCAAACAATAACTTTTCCATTTTCTCCTTATCTGTAACAATTATCATTGGAAAGTCCTTTGCACTGAGGAAGTAAGAGAGAATTTCATGTTTTCCATATTCTAATTAATAGCTTGATGAATTATCCCAGAGAAGAAATAGTTGCTGTAATTGGTCTAGAACTAATGAAAGAGGAGCTCTGATGAAACATATTGATATTTACCATAGTCTGCCTACAGAAGCAATTTTTTTCCTTCTTTTTTTTTTTCTTTAAATTCAAATTAATCTGTGGTAGTAAATACTAAATGCTCACCACTTAGAGAGAGGGGGATTTGTCACAGAGCAGTGGCACTGTGGCATTTGTAGGGACTTTTCCATCACTAAGGGATAATGGGTTTAATGATGGTGTGAACAGATTGCTAAGTGCTGTGGTGAGCTTTCTGGGCTGGAGGGAGGAAGTTGGAGTCTGGCAATGTCAGCAGGTACCTGGCAAGAAAACACCGTTGGTTTCTATACCAAATGTCATGACTTTTTTGTTTTGTCTTCATTGTTCTTGTGGGCTCTTGTTCTGAGCAGCAGTTTTATTGCACAGTGCTGTTGTATCACACTGGAGCTGTTCATTGTGGCCTGAAAGGCTCTCTGCCCACTCAGGGCTGCAACACAGGGTGGTGTCAGTGCTTTCACACAGCTAAAGTGCACACCACAGCCTCTTAGCTGCTTTATTCTGTGTCTCCTGCTAGATGTGGTGTATCTGTGGATGGCAAAGTGGGCACATTTTATTTTCAAGACTCCTGTGTATGAATCTAGTGCAATTAAAATTGTTAAACATAATTAACAATTCTGTAGCATCGTTGTCTGATGCTGTGAAACAAACAGCTGGTCCCATTTTCGACCACAAGCTTCAATAAGTCTCAGATAAATAACTCCTTGGTTGACCTGTGAAATGGGAAAGTGTCCAGATCCCCTTGCTCTGCCACCTTCTGAGGTGAAGACAGAGACCCAAAATCCAATAAAAGTCCCCAGACAGCTTGTCAGCACTGCAGGAGTTAGGGTGCTTGTGAAATGCAGGTTTTGACCGTACCAGAGATTACTTATACCAAATTTCCACTCGTTTAAAACGTGTGATGAATGAGATTCTGAATTAAAAAACATTTCTCTGAAGTTGTGGCTACTTAGTGGAGCCCTCAGACAATGTTTGTGGTAGAGGGTTTAAAGAGGTCCAAGCACTTCACTAGGACATGATGAGACACCATCAGGAGAACTGGAAGACTGATGGGGATTTAACTGAATGCACTTCCTTTTCTTTTAAATTTATGGTATGTAAGACACTTATTAGAATATGCAATTAACCTTGAGTTTCTAAAATTGTGATGTATTTCTTTCCTTGGAATACAATTCCAAATGAACTGCTGGCATAACTTCAGAAATGTCCTTGAGGTATTTAATACATATTAATTTAACAGGTGATTTTATATACAGGTGGAGTGCCATATAAATACCCATTCTTGGTTATAAATATTAGATTTAATCTCGGTAAGGACACTTAAAATAAAAGTGAAATATAGGTAGGCGTCAATTCCCAGGTCACCTAATTAAGTGGCATCCTTGCTTTGTAATTTTTATTGTGCTAAACAAGGAATGTGTGTACTAATTAAGATGACTAATAGTTATGTTCAATCTAATTATAGCACTGCCAGGAGGCACTATAATAATTAAGGGTCTGTCAATGTTTTTACTACAAAATCTTGGCATTAGCGGTGTACAGCTGAGCTATACTGTACTTGCTGCCTTATGATGTGGTAGAAGATTTCACACTGCATGTGCTGTCTTGATTTGAATTACATTTGTTTACTTGAAAGGCATCTTTTTCTTGGTGTTTGAGATAGAAGGTTCAAAGTAAATATAGTGTTTATTGGTTTGGAAGCACACACAAGCAAACTTCAAAAGTTTACGTCACCGCTTGTTCAATTTGCATAAATATCAATATTTGGTTGTTTATTCGAGTGGAATCTCCTGTGTTAGCCAAACTGAACAGGAAATCCAGCAGGAGTAAGATCTGAGCAGAGCTTTGGGTTCAGTATTTTTATCTGAGATGGCTCAGACTGGCATAAATGGGAGGATGTGCTCTTCATTTTATACACACAGGAGGCAATGCCCTTGTCTTTCCTGGGGCAGAAATGGGAACAAGGATGTAAAACATACCTGGCGCTCACCTGGGCCCTGCTGCTCCACTGGGTGTAGGTGTAAGGCACAGGATGGGATGTTTTAAAATGGAATTCCTCCAAATCAGTATTTATTGTCATGTTCTATCCTGAATGGAGAAGCTTGTTGTTAGGATTAACTATTTCCCATTAACTTTCTTGGTTGTTGTCTACTGAGGACTCTAAAAATTGACAGAGATGAAATAGATTTGGTGAAGGATGGTAAATATGGATACAGAGCAATGTATTTAGAAAATAATAGCCTTTCTTTATTGAGACAGTGATATATCTCGTGAGAAATCTGTTTAAAACTATTATTACACATGCTGAAAAAATTATTTTGGTTCTGGCTGCTGTACAACTGGAGAACAGCAGAAATGTACCAAGTCTTCTCAAAAATGAATGTGAGAGAGATGAGTTTCTTTTGGTTGGTGTCAATTTTGATATGGTGAAAGGCGGGACAGGTTGGACAAATCCCACTTTCAAATAACCTAAACCAATGTTCCTTGGTACACCCGTGGCAGAGCTGTGTTCTCTCTCTAACAAGAATGACATTTTTCACCTGAATTTTCAGTGTGGTCATTGTACAAATGGGTGACAGAAACAATGATTGTCAGGTATGCCCTGGTGTGCATCAGTCCTGCTTATGCTGGAAAAATTATCCACGAGGTAACACTGCTCCAAATGAACAGTGTCTGTAAATACCAGGGGACTCATTAGCAGCCATGTCTGGGCAATCAGCAGTTTAAATCGTGGCAGTGGTGAGGGAGGACGTTTCACAGGATGAAACATCCACAGGATATTTCATGAGCTGCCAGAGCAAGGGAGAGACAGTGGGGCTGAGGCATGAGTGTTCTCCTCTGGGCTGAGACGCTCAGCACAGTCACAAGATCAGGAGTAGGGGTTGCTTTTTCTCACTGAAATGCTCACCCGGAGCATTGCTAGTGCCAGAATCTGTGGAGGGGCCAGCTAGGTTTGTTTTGTGCTTCTGGCCTCGCTGGCTGAGGCCAAGCACCTTCACTCAACGAGCAGTGCTCAGAGCACTCCCTGAGGGGCCTGTCTGCCTCCTGCCCCTTCTCCCAGAGCTCCTCCCAGAGGCCCAGGTTCAGATCTGAGTCCACAGACTCCCCACGCAACTCATCCCATCCAGTGAGCCTCTCTGGCTGCTGCTCACTTGAAGGGATTGTTTTAAATCATGCTCTCTTTTATAGCTTCCTCCTTCTCCAGATTGAAGCCCCCCTCAAAGAAAGCAAAAGCAGCTCGTCAGCCTCAGCTGCTTCCCTGTTCCAGGTGTGGTGGTACCTGGTTATTGGCTGAGCAAATATTCCTGATGCCCAGTGTTTACTTTGCATCATCATACAAACAGACCCTTTTCCTCCACCCTCTCAGAGGTCAAAAAAAAGTTGACAGTTGGTGTTTAATATTATCTTTTGTACGCTGCTTGCTAGAAGATTCGCCACCCCTGCGAGTGTCAGGTGTTTCATTCAAGAGACCACTGAGACAGTCAATGAAGAGAGAAATAATGCAATATAAGCAAAAGCCTCTTAAAATGAGCTTGGAAATTCACTAACAGCCTGTGTTGTGTTTTGGAGTGTCCGGTGCTGCACAAAGGAAAAACATGCAGTCTTAAGAAAAGGTCTGCTTAAACATGAACTCTGTAACACATTCTGAATGTGTTTTTTTAATGTAAGAGCAAGAAATTGGAGGGTTTTTTTTACAATACTATCTAAATAAGCAAATGGAATAAAGTCTTCCAGCTCTTCATTGTCAATATTTCACTTCTCAGCTATAGGACTGGATGCATCTCCTAAGTCTTCACTAACTTTGATTTTCTCACATCAGCTGTGTACATTTGCAACCTGATAGACTCATGGATTATGGAATTTTTTGCTTAAGGGGTTCAAATTCGACTTGAACTTTGTCATACTCACAGGTTTATTTGGTGCTGGCAGTGCACCAAAACCACAGCAAAGGAGAGTGGCCAAGTAGCTGAGGGACTGTGCCAAGAGGTCTGAGCAGCAGGTGAGGAGCATTGCTCTGATGTGTCTCCAAAGAAAAATTCAGTCATTGGACATCCTGCTTGGATCTTTCAAAGAGATTATTCTGATGGTTTCGAATGGGAGGCTCAGGAGTTTGAGCAGTAGGAGTTTTCACAGCCTGTCTTGGTGATGATCACTCCTGAATTTCATTTGACATGTCTCACAATTAAGTATAACACAGCTGTGAGAAGGTAGGTCAGCGGTCTCTTTATTCTAAGTATGATTTGTTTTCAAGGGGAAAAAAGCCCAAACAACTTTAAAGGAACTGAGAGAGAACAAAGAGCAGAAAAATTACTTCAAAACAAACTTTTAATGAAGCCTTCTGCTACACACTTAAAGAAGAGGGATTGTGTTTCCTGGAGCACTATTTACATAGCTGAATTACCTTTATGTGCTGCCACTTTATCCTGAGCCTCCCCTGGTTATTGTGACTTTGCTATGTGCCACAGCCTCTTAAGAATCTGCTGGGAAAATAGGTCCCCAGGCTGTGAGTTAGAGACCACAGGGCTGCAGATTTGGTCTTTTTTAAAGTAGGGGTCTCTGCAGCATTAATACTCCAGCTTTTATAGTAACTCCAGCTGCCAGCCCATCTGCACCACCCATCTTTGATGCCCCCGTAAAATCCTCGTGCCCTGGCACAGCCGTCCCTGGATTCTGTGCTGGGTTAGAGCAGGAAGGGTTCTTCTCTACCTGGGGGAGTGTGAGGGTGTGAGAGCAGTGCTGGATTCCCCAGGGCAGCTGCTCATCACACACACACCTGAGTCAGCAGAAATGGCCTGGCTTAGGAGGTGTTGAATTTAAATTTCAGTTTCTTCCTTCTGCGAAGACCAGAATTACCCTGGAGGCACACAGCTGATTGTTTTTCCCTTACAGCAGCACAAGCCAACACAGAATGACCATAATGGAAGACATGAAAATGCTAAACATTAATATTTAGCATGTAGCAGCCTGAATTAAGGACCCTTTATGTAAAACAAGACACAGAACAAAAGCACATTCCTGTGAAAATTCCTGTACTGATGGTGGGAGAAACAAAAGATGACTGAGGCAGCAGTAAGACAAGGATTATTCCAATAACCAGCAGCCACAGCACACCAGCTGCCCAGAATCATAGCAGAAACATTTTTGGGTGGTTTGACAGCAGCTTCCAACCGTTTGCTTCCCCAAAAAGCCACGTGTTTGCATCTTAATCATTACTTGGTCTGTTCTTTCATTCAAAGGATATCAAGGTATTGAGTGTAGAAATTAACCTCAGTGTGCATTTCCCTGGTGCCTGGCTTGATACCAGAAAGAGATTAGAGATGAATAAGCATGTTGTGAGGGAGAAAAACTAGCGTGAAATTGAATTTCCGTCTTTTGTGGGGTTTACAACACCCCTTCCCCCCAAGTAAACCATGCTTGTTTTAAAACAAGGTGAGAAATATATGTGTAACCGATAGAAAATAGCATTCAGACAGCTAATTACTTGATTGATTGCAACTGAGATGGATTGGCACTGAGATGGATTAATTGATTTTCCTGCGTTTGGCAGGAGCCAGGTCTGTCGGAACAATTCTGACCACTTCACAAACGTTTGCCCTCTTGCTGTCAGGTATAATTTTCCTTCCTATACAGATGGGGAAAACCCAGCAGTCAAGGATGAGTTATTTGCCCCAAGTGAAACATCCTGCCAAAAGCAGATGTGGGTTATTGCTGCATCTCAGCACAGAAATGCCACAAGGAGCCCTGTGCCTTAGTGACCTGAGTTTTGATTTCATAGCTTTGTTTTGGGGATGTAGGGCCAGGTTACACTGAGGTGTTTGCAGAGCACAGAGTGTAGTTCTACAAATGCTGTCTCCATAGGAGAGAAGCTTACAGCCATTTTCCTAATTCACAGCAGTCACTGATAAAGTATCATGAATCCCAAAACACAATGAGATGTAGCCAGCCTTTTCAACTTTGAACAAATATATAACTAGTTTGGGAACCAGAGGTTTCTCCCACCTCTATTTATTATCTTTCATGTCCTCTCCTAACTCTGACAAAAAGATTAAAATAGATGGCCTTATAAAAGCCTTACAACACTGAAGACCTATTGTCCTGGCCAGTAGGGTTTACCTTATTCATCAGATGGGGCCATTATTATTATCAGCAACATCAAATACAAATACATCCACTAAGAATCTCATCTCTGCCTTTCTTTACTCTCCTTCTTCCATTTTGGGCTGAGGTATTAATACAAAAATGACAAGTGGGAAATCAATGTCAGATATAAAAAGTGTTTATTATCCATGAGAAACCGAGTACTGCATTTCCTGCAGTGTCAGCGGTGATTGATGAGGCTGACACAGAGGAACATCATCTTGTTTTGACAAGTTTGATAGAGCCTTTGACTTGATATTTTTTTCCTGATGGATATAATGGAAACAGGTGTGGCAGGCAGAGTGTGTATAGGGGTTTTTTTTGGTACATTTACTGTCTGCTGAGAAATCCTGATCTTTGCAAAGAAAAACCTTTGAGTAGCAAGCTTCTCTCCAGCTTCCCCTGCAATAGCTTTACACAGATTCACTTCTGCAGTATCATTTCCTATCCTTCCATGCCAATGACACTCTCCCTTCTCTCAGCCAGTACACAGTGGTAAAATCAATTGTTGTTTTACTACTTTTATGATCCCTGATTTTTTTACAAATTTTAATTGAGGACAGCCCCTCATTCATTTATGCTCCATCCCATTACCTTCTCTTATAGCCTGTCTCTCCAAGTAAAGTTGTAGGCTGGTCTGCTGGATTCAGGGTTATTAGTGTCAGTAAAAATTAAACAGTGAGCACTTGGTTTCACACACTCCAGCTGTTCCTGGACATCTCTACGTTCTAAGTGCTTCTGAATGGTACAAGGAAAAGAAAACCAGTCCAGTTAAATCAGGCTTTGTTTAAAGCAAGGGATAAAATGAGACAGGATTACAGAATTACCTTTTAAATTGAACACTTACCTCTTTTTTTAAAAGCTAGATTTAAATATTAGAAGCAAAAGGCCAAGTCCTGCTAAAGCCTGACAACACACAGTGCTTAGGGTGAGGGTGTAAGAGTCTATGTTTATTAAATGTTTGATGTGCTGCCAGGTTGGTGGGGTTAATTCACCCCCAGATGAAAAGACAGTTTACAAACCTGAAAGTTAACATGGTCATTGAAATGCTGAGAGAAAGAGCAGCCATGTCTGGAGACAGGGACAGAGCTACTTCTCATGACTGTGCTGTGTTTTAAATGTTAGAAAAGCCAAACCTCTGTGAAGGTTTCTTATGTGTTCTGTGGTTGTGGAAAGGTGTCTGCCTTGAGCTCCAAGTCACTTCTTTTTATGGAATGATCCAGCCAGAGGAAGCCAGGAATTGCCACTTGGAGGCAGCTGTCTTGTCACCAGGACTTTGGGCTACTGGGTCAATGTCTTTGGGATTTTGCTGCAGACCTGATATAGAGGCATCCAGCTGCATAGTTGGAAAGGGAAATCACCCTTCCCTAACCCAAGACAAGGTGCTTTGGAGTGAGGGCTCCCACAAGAGTTAATGGCACAAAGCACACTGGTGTTCAACAGTGTCTTTAGAAAGCATCTGTATTTCTGAAATGTCACGTTGGCAGCATTAATGTAACAGTTTGAAGGTTCTCTGGGTTTCTTTGGTGGTCAAATGACCACAGCTACATCCTCCATAGGCAATGCACTGCAGGCTTGTATTCAGGCTTGCTCTGCCTGTCTTTGGAGCTGGGTGATTTCAGAGTTTGTGGTGAGTGCTGTATAGTTCTGAGGAATGGAAGAACTGGGAAGTTGAACCAACCTGGTTCAAAGTAGCATAATGAATTAGAGATTTCTACAAAGATCTGAAACTCCACAATTTAAATTCCTGTCTGGTTTGGTTTGAACAGCTATAAATAAAACTAATTCAGAAGAAGTGTCTTTACTGATTTAAAAAAGAAATCAAAATAACAATGTAACATCAGATGCATCATTAACTTTTGTCATTTGCTTCTGAAGAAAATAACACATTTTTCCCTGAGATAAATCAATTATTTTATCGTGTGTGAACTCTGCCAGAGATAGAGTATCTGTCATGTATGTGAATTCATGAAGCACCTGTTGATTTTGTTTGCCAATAACAATGCCTCTGGGCTCTACAAATATCTATTCTTCAAGTCTCTGCAGCTCAGCATGTCTGGCTGTAGCTCCCTGATACTACTGCATCCAGAATCCAGAAATCTCAGTGCTGACATAGTGATCATTGATACTCTTATCTTTAAAAAAAGGAATAAGCAGTACAAATGAAACAGGAAGGGTGAGTGAGGTAATACCGTGTCTCTGTTGTTTCACAAAGGGCAAGACAGAGATGTCTGCTCTGTGAGCTTGGGTCAGCAGCTAAAACTTGTTCACAAAATTCAAATGGAAATTTTTGAATTTCTAGGAAGTCAAAAAGTTAAATGGTACAGCCTGGCTTTCAGACTGGGGAGGCAGCTCCAGGGGATGAGGCATAACATCTTTCTTTTTTAATTTAAGAAATGAGTATACTTCATGTTAGCAACTTGCGGTTTTCTCAAGAGTTAATTTTTCTCCCCTCATTTTCCCTTGAGTTTATTCCAAGTTATCTTAATCACAGGCTAAAAAGTAATTAAAAAATACAGATCTTTAGATCCATCCCTCAGAATGGCTCAGAAGGGAGTATGTGGGTCAGGGGAATGTTGGCTCTGGAGCCTCATCAGACTGTGACAAAATAAATTATTCCACCATTTGTGAGTGCAGAATATGAGGTTTGACATAGTGAAAACTGTAGCTCCTTCTGTGCCTGAGATGTTACATATAACAGTCGTTGTGAAACATCCCTCAGAGGTGTTTGTGCAGCTGTTTTATACCACGAGTTTTCTTTATAGACACTTTAACAGGCATGCAGGAGCAGCTGATATAGCTGTGCCACGAGGAAGGTGTCAGGGAGGGAAAATCATGTTTTTGTCCTGCAAATGTTCAGGAACTAAAAGCAAAAAAAACCCCAAACCAAAAAAACCCCAATGTGATCTCAAGCCCCTTGGCTGAGGATTTGAGCTAACAGCCTGGCTGAGTGTTTGAGTGTGGAGGCTCTGAGCAGAGCCATTGCTCTGCACCAGAAGGGTCTTTTCAAGGTGATCTGTCCAAACTGGTAAATTGGGACAAAATGTGGCAGGTGAGCAATACCCTGTGCGTGTAACAGAAGTCCAGAATGTGACTTAAAACATTTCCATTCACTGCTGAGAAGTGCTGGTTTGCAAGAGGAGCACTAATGTGTGTAAGAGGGCAGGGCATTTCAGGATCTCTTAGTTCTGCCTGTTTTTGTCATCCACAGATTTGGCTTCTGCTAGTGGGAAATACCTTTTTCTCTGAAAACAGAGCAGATGCTCACCTGTAGCTAGAAGAACACAACAAAACCACGTATGAGTGTATAGACATTGACTCTAGGCTGGCTCAGCAGAGTTGCAGCTCCAAGAAGAGCCCAGCCAGCAGCCAGGTTCCCCTGGAGAGGGTTATCCTTTGAGCTCTGAATCCCCCATGGCTGTTCACCCATGGACCGGAGACACAGAAACACCCCCTTCCACCACTCTGCTCCCCCTGCCACAGCCCAGCCACTTGTTGAAAATATCCCTTTCTACCATGCTTTCCTCCTGTGACATCCCCCTGAGCTGTGAAGACAGGCCAACACAGATTATACATTCAGACTTGGTGCTTATGGATCAGATATCCCAGAAGTGCCCCAGTGTGGCCTGAGGATGTGGCATTTCTGGAGAGATGGTGCCTTCCCATTGTCTTTGGAGAGAGACTAGTGTGGGAGCAACAGCCTTTTATTAGGAACAGAACCCAGATCTGTCTGCCCAGCCCACCCCAGGAGAAGATGTGTTTGGGAGATACAGTCACTGTGTGGTAGATGGGTTTTCTCCCTCCCCAAGGCAGAATGTCACACTTGCAAGAGCTGCAGTTGTCCCAGAGCCCTGGTAGCTGTGGATTTTGCTGGGCTATGCCAGGAGGCAAGGGTGGCTCCTTGAATCACAGAAAATGTCCCACATGCAAAGCTGCATTACTTGGACTGTACTAGCAGTGGGAAAGATCGTGAAGCTGATGCCCACGAGGATTTTTGAAAGGATAAAGTGAAGCCCACTATAATACCAGTAATACAGATAATGCTTTCCTGTTCTGCAATTCTGAGCATGATTTAATTTTCCATCATGGTGGCAATATGATCCAGGGGCTCTGAGATCCTCAGGGATCCTGCACTGGGTATTCTTTGGCAGATGTGGCAGTGGGGGTTCCTGGGACCCCACAGTGCCAGCTGCTGGGAGCTGTCTCTGAATCAAAGAGCACAATGCCCGTGTCTCTGGTGTTCTCCTGCAGTCACCTTGTGCCAGTCTTGGCTCCTCCGAGGGTGCAGGGATGGGGCAGAGGGAGAGGCCTCAGCTGTAACCCACCTGGCTCCAAATACTTGCACTCCTCTGCCACCCCCACACAGCAACTGAAGGGTTTTTCAGGATTCCTGACTAAATAACACCCAGG
The DNA here is from genome assembly GCF_017639235.1 of Corvus kubaryi. Taxonomy (NCBI): domain Eukaryota; kingdom Metazoa; phylum Chordata; class Aves; order Passeriformes; family Corvidae; genus Corvus; species Corvus kubaryi. Next base: position 1,827,249 of record NW_024580659.1, read on the forward strand.
CTCAACTGTAGCTTGTCTAGAAACGACCCCCAAATCATCCTTCCTGTGCAACAGGAAGACAGATCTCAGCACTGCTCTCCTTATTCCATTCTCCATGACCATTTAACTGAGGTAATCTCTAAACACCTGCTCAATGCTTACAGGAAGAGTCATTTAAGTGCTGTCTTTACATTAAAAAGAAGTTATTTTCTCTTTGCAACCCAGGAGTCCTGTGAGGGAATGGTCTGAGCTGGGAAGCTACTGATCCCTGTTCTATTCCCCTACTCTTCCCAGTGACATCTACATAAAAAGTCTCAAGAAATAACATGTACACAGCGCTTTGACTTTGCCTGCTTTGAAAACTCCTTTCAATCATCTATCAAATGAGTAATAATATTTCTACATCTTCAGCAGTTCAGAGGTGTTAATTCAGATTATGATACAGCTGCAGGGCTCTGGATTAGCAGCTTCCCCGGGCAGTGGATTTGCAATTGGACTGTAAAGCTGTATCCAGTATGGCTTAACTGGAGAAGGCTGGTCAGACAGCTGATTTAGAGCTCTTCCCAAAAAATGAAACAGCTGGGGGAGTGTGGGGGAGAAAGTTCATCCAGGCACTGTGGCTGACTCTGTGCTGCAGATCTGTAGTTCCCTGGGAAGCAGCAGTATAGTTGGTCAAACTGTAATTACAGCTAGAATGAGGTGTTTTGTTCAAATAAATTAAATGCTTCAGAATAAAACCCCAAAAAACAACTCTTTCAACTCTCCTGTGCAGATACTGTTTTTTCAAAATGGAGTTTTAGTTCATTAGCACTTTTTTTCAGGGAGCCAAGCTTTCTTACTAGGTGAGATGCTGAACAAGTTACTGGCCTCCAAGGAGCACAGGCTGATAATTATGCTATCTGATCTGAGCTATTTCACATGTTAAGGCTGTTCCAAATTACTGTTTTCCATATAAACCAAGTGGAAGCTGTTCCTCTTCCTGAGTGACTGGCCTGTGTTGTGACATTGTTTTGTCTTATGGCAGGAAAGAATTCTGTTGGTTGACTATTGGGTAAATGCACAGCACAGTAAAGTGACTTGAGCAACAAAGGTGACAAAAGATAACTGAAATGACACAATGAATAATAAAACCAGATGCTCTCCATGGCTGATGACCTCAGTGACATAGCTGCCTGCTTTCTCCATGGCATTAAACGATTAATTCTAAAGTCTAATAGTTCCGTAAGTGCCAAAACGAATTAAAGAAGAAAAAGTCCAATTAAAATCCCAAATAAAATAACTGGAATTTTTTTAATTACTGGGATGTTTGTCACAGCCTTCTGACTAGGACTCTGTTCTAGCTGCCCCCAAATTAGCAGGCAGAGAAACTGTTTGGGTTTGGAGCTGGTAACATGCAGAAGGTCTGGCCACCGAGAGGGTGAGGACAGTTCCAGAACAAGTTGTGCCTGGGAAGAGAGACAGCTATGACAGTGGGCTCCAGGAAGCCTGGGACTGGGTGAAAATGATCTTTTAGAGTTTTTGTTGTTAAATATAACTGTGAGTAACACAACAATTGCCTTCATAATTTTTCCTGCAGAAATGAGGCATGTTGAACTGCTTCCAGGTAGCAGATGGTAAAGGATCCCACTCTCATGTTGGCTAGATTTGCAACTGGCTGGAAAGCAGCTTTTCTTCTGTGTTGTGGGATCTGTCATGGGAATTCTCAGACAGAAAATAAAAGGTACTGAAATTAAAAGACTAGTAAACATTTTCCATTATTCTTGGATGGGGAGGTAGATCCTGCCTCAGCAAACTGCTGCAGCCCACTGCTGCTCAGAAAAACACTCACTATTTACCTCCACATTTGCAGATTGGAGCTGTGAATTCAAATGTCCTTTTCATAACTTTCTGGGGTTTTTTTTTAAGTTGGCTGTTGACAAGAAGTCTTTCTTTACAGGCAGAGTTCAAAGTAAGATAGGAGTATATCAGTATTTCCTGTCTGTTATCAAGGGGATCACTTCCAGCTGATGGTCCTTCCACTATTTATCAGTGATTGATCTCAGTGACCCATCTTCTTGAGTCAGCCAAGCTAGAGCCAATGGGAGATAAAAATAGTAGCTCCCAGTGTTTCTGCTTGTCTCTATGAAATATGTCATTATCTGAGCTGTGGCAAAGTAAATGCTGCTGACTGTTCTGTGCTTTGTATACTTGACTTTCACTGTCCATGGCCAGTGAGAGCATTTCCCAGTAAAAGATGTGACTGATCCTGCTTTCCTTGGCAGTCAGTTTGTCTAAGAGGTGTTTCGGTTTGGGGTTTGCAGTTCTCTTAACTGCGCCTCAGCCATGGTGCTGGCAACCCTGTGGTGTTGACTGGTACTGGTGATACAGCAAAGGTAACAGCCAAGGCAGTTGGCAGGGTTTTGGGGGTGATGGCAAAGCGCTTATGATTTTAAATGGCAAAATGTGTAAAGTGCCTATGACTCCATAAAGATGCTGAAAGAATAAATAAAATAAATTGGACCATCTGGCACTCACAACTTTCTATGCAGCCTTAGCCAGCAGTTCGTAGGAAATTAAAACATGGTAATATTGTCTCTCTCTCAATGGTTGTTAGGAGTGATCATTGTGAAACACGTGTAAACATTGAACTGGAATTTTTGGAAACAGCAGTGTATGCAGAATTGGCAGAAAATCACAGTGCTCTGGGGATCAGAATAACTGGAAGGAGAGCACCAGCAAGCCTGGAAAGCCTCTTGGATCTGCAGGACGAGTAATGGCTCTTGTGGAATTGCTGGCTGCCCGTGCCAAGACGCTGACAGGCTGAAGGGCTGCTGGAGATATGGCACTGCTCAAAGCCATCTCATTCCTTGCAGTCTGCAGGCTCTGATAGGGCTGAGTGACACAAAACTCCATTTCCAGCTCGCTGCTTGCCATCCTGCCCTCATCCTTCAGAAGGGCCAGTTGTCAGAGGCTTGTAGAGGCTGCTGTGAGGAACAGGCTCTGCTGAGTGTGTTCACAAATTCTTATTGTTTCCTAAGTGCTAATGAGTAAATCATGGAGAGAGCTTGTAGGAACAGGCATCTTATTTAGCAATTTATAACCTATTGACCGCTGGGTTTAGTTGATTTGAAATTACAATGCTCCTCTCCTCCGAGTCTCATATTTTAAATTCTTGGCTTATGTACAATGGATCTCAAATGTTTTCTTCTATTTGAACCTTCTAATAACTTTTTTTTTTTTAAATCATAAATGTCAGTTTTAAGATTGAAGAGGAAAACATAGTAATTGGAAATCTTTATTAAGCTCTAGTGCTTGATGTATTCATCTCCTTGTTCAAGTACATGGAACTTAGGAAAAGTGGAAAAGAAAGCCTAAAAGAATGCTGTGCTGAATATTTCTAATTTTTTTGTCATCTTCTTGTGACATAAATTGGGGATGAAAGGGACAACCCTGAGCTTCTAGTCTGTCTGTGTGTAGCAGATTGGGATAAAAAGAAAACTTAATAATTTTTTAATCTGAACATCAGCTTGTGATACAATGCCTACCTCAAAATAGATCAGCATATCAATGCTGGATTTACCCTTACCTGGCGCTATTTGACTGGGAATATAAAACAAAAGATCCAGCTCTCATTTTAAAGTGGACAGCCATAAGGAGCTCAAGTCACAGGATCAGAGGAAGAGGCTGAGAGACAGAGTAGCTTGAACCCCTGTGGTGGAAATTAGAGGCAAAATTCACTTTGTGCCTATGCATACCAATGGAATGGATTGGTTTTGCTCCCTTGCAGTGGAGTTGTGGCACATGCTTGCACATTAGTGGCATGTATAGAGAGAAAGAGGTTTTATTTGCTTCCTTTCTTTTATCTTTTTAAAGGTGACAGTTGTGACTGAGACTTGTAAAAGGGCCATATCCCTACCCCGGACCCCTTCTGCACTTTGTGACGTGGTGGAAACCTTTCCTCCTCCCAGGCCCTAACGGTGCAGGATCCAGAAATGCTTCTCAGTGCTAATAAACTGTTACTGAATTTCATGTATTCAAGTGTTTCATGTTGCAGTTCTAAAGAAAACCCTTTAAAGTATGATGAAAGCAACACAAGTCAAGCTGATACTGGCAGCTGGAATCCCTGACATCGGGCCATGAGCACAGGCAGAACAGAGGAGAGCCAAGCTTTCATCCTGCAGTTCCTTATCTTGGGAGAAGAAGTGGTCGATATCCAGTGGTTTTAATAAATTAATCTTCAGGTAAGACTAATTTCATCTAGTTACTACTGCCTGGGAGTGAGCTATATGGTGTTAGCCACATTCAGTAGCCATCTGAGAGAGGCAGGGATCTCCAGAGACCCCTTGGTTCCACCTTGTTACACACCTGTTGTTAAGTGAGAGAGGAGTCAATTCATCATCCTGTGTTCTGAAGACTTAAACTGTTGCTATCACAAGATTTGACTTAATAAGGCTTGTTTGTAGGCAGCATTTGAATGAAAACATTTCATTTAACTTGATAAAAGTAGATGAACGTTATTTTTGGGAGGACTTAAAACTGTAGTTTTTGCACACAAAGTTAATTGAAATACTCATTTTGCTGCTCCAAATGAAAATAAAGCCTTGAGTATTTCTCCTATGGCAGGTTCTGCTGAAGCTGGTTGTGAGAAATTCCTACCTTCAGAAATTGATGAAGAACCTTTTGAATTTTCAAGTTAATCGGGCTTGATGGTTTCTGTTCCTTTCTCTTTTTGTTTGTTTTTACATTCAGTCTGGTGAGAATTACTGATGGGCAGCGTGCTATTGAAAAGCAGTCAGAGCCAAGGGATGTGAGAGCGAGATGTTTTATTCAGTGTCAGGCTCCTGCCTGCTTGGTTGTGTGCAACACAGGACTGTTGACAGTAGTCAAACAAAAGATTGCACTTTGGCCTTAAAATGTAGAGTGCAACTCTTCAGGAAAAAGATCCTGAATCCTTATTTTTGTAGGCACAACCAGTGGAGGTTTTTTTCCCCAAAGCTAGCAAAGTGGCTAAATTTAGGTCGATTTTTGTGGAGATGGTGGGAAGTGGTGTTATTGTGCCAGTAGCTGCCAAAGCTTTGAGTTGTGTTCCCAACTGCAGGGTGGGCAGAGCCAAATGTGGTGAAGGTTGAAAGCTTTTTATTGTGGGCAAAGCAGCACACTGCCTCCTTCATTTTGATTCAGAAACAGCTGTATTGTTTTAGCTGAAAACTAAAAAAAAAAGAAGCTGCTGGACGCATGTGCCCAGCGTGTAAACTTTCACCCTAGAGCTTGGCAACAGCATAAATAACTGACAAAGGGCCTTATAATGGAAAGAGCTGTGCAACTTCAGTAATGATGACTCTCATCCTTCAGATACATTTAAATGGAAACATCCAATGTCCATTGTTTTACTGGGTTTCTTGCTTGCAGCTGGCATTGTTTCTTTAATATAGAAAGAAATGCTGGAGCATTTTGTTGGGCAGAAAAAAGAAATTTCTCTACACTGAGAATTGTGCAACTTGGCAAATGTTGGCAGAAAAGCAAGAGCAACTGTAAAGTAGCCTTTTAAGTTAACTCTGGTTTCTGCATCTCAAGCACAATTTATTTATTATTGTATATTGAGCCGTTCTGGACTTATTTTTGTTTTAACTGCCATATTGCTCCCATAACTTTTGTAGGACATAGATCCTTTACAGCTCCCAGGAAGGGGCCCAGCTTTAGTGGCTGTTTCAGATCTTTCTTTCAGTGAACCAAAACCCAAGTGCTAAAACTGGACCTTCAGTTTCAGCGGCAAAAATGGATCGCTGCACATCACCAGAGACACCTTCCCAGAGCAGATCCTTTTCTTCCCATTCCTCAGTAAGAGTGAGATTGATTGAGGGAGGGTTATCTGTTATATCTGAGAGGAAAGGAAAACAAAGAAGAGCTTGTACATCATTGGCCTGGGCGTGATGGTAACTGCATTTCATGGACAACTTGTTGCTAATATTTTTAATAAGCGTTTTTAAAAAATGCTGGTATGCTATTGAAAACTAGAGCTATTTCTAATTATTAGGATTGCAAGATCAGGTTTCTCATATTTAGCTCTACCTTCTTGCTTTTTCCTGCTTCATTTACAAAAATAAGCTTTACACAGCAAAATTAGAGAGCAAAACACTAATTAATTGTTTGTTTGGGCAAGGCAGGGTTAAAAATCCAGCTCTCTGCATGAACAAAGGCAACTGGATTTTTGATTTAGCAATGTCTGATGCAGGGGATGTTCTTACTCCAAATTCAGTCACCATGGAAACAAAACTTCTCTTTAAGCATGCTGTATCTTTGAAGGAGCAAGAGGTTCTTTTTGGCAGACATTTTTCCATCTTCTTTGTGGATGATGAATACTTCTGGAATGAGCCACTTTCTTCTGTCTCCTCTGAAATGCATTGAGTTTCTACTGTGCAGTAGACAGTGTTGCCCTTGAAACAAAGGCACCACTTCTCAACATGTTTCTGAAATCTCAGGAGGTTTAAGATCTCTTTTTTCCTCCAAAACTATAAAAAAACCGAGAAGATTCACATGGTGTGTTGGTAAGAATTTCTATTAAAAGTTGCTTTGACTCTCAGAGGTAGCACAAGCATCAAGTAATGTGAAAATTGCTATGGTAACTACTTTTATTGTACTCTTAAGTAAAAAGTCGCATAAAACCTGTGCAGACACTAGTGAACAAGTGAAAACCTAGGGCAGAGCTCACAAAAGTACTCTCCACGTTGTCTATCTTATTCCTGGAGTAGGAGCTGTGGGTGCCTGGTGCTGTGCATGGAGGGTGATGACCCAAATGCTCTTGAGTGGCTCTTGATGCTCCTGCTGAAAGGGCTGACCATGAACCACAAACAGAATAATTGGCCCAAAAAAATCAAATGCCTAATGCTGAAAACTGTGTGGCTGGTAATGTAGGAATAGTAGGCTGGTAATGTAAATGGAATTTAGCACACCTGCCTTTCCCTCTCCAGAGTTCAAACCACTCAGCTGATGTGAAGAAAATGTCTTAATTTTTTCATCTGAAGAGCCACTGATAAACAGAGCCATGTCCTTCCAACTGTGGTGCTGTAAGGGTGATGTGGAAATGGGGACAGACAGGAATGGGCTGATCCATCTAGACAAGGGTTCTCAAAACTTGGCATCAACTTTGAATGTGGAGAAGAGCTTAAAAAGCCCAAAAGAAAAATCTTGAGAAGTGCCTGCCTAAAGGTATTCTTTCATTTCATGGGGCTCACTCAGATGGTTTTTGTTCAACTCATTGTCACTGCTCTATGGAGAGGAACATCTCTAACATTCAAGATATCAAAAGATGTTTGTCTTTTCTAGGATTTGTGTTGCTATTCCTGAGATTTGTTAATGCTCACAGGCAGACTCATGAGGACTTTAGAGCTGATTGTAGTAAATCAGTAGCAAAAAGACTGAATGAAGTCATGGCAGGATTTTAATTGCTTTATGGCAATTGGTAGAATCAGCATTCCTGGACCTCATTATACTAACTACTCTGTGAAAGTTAAAAGGAAAAGATTCAGTTCTTGCTCCAAAGCTTTATAGTCCAAACACAGGTTATGCATTCTGGAGTGCAGGGAGGGGGATTGGCTGCTGCAACGTGCATTTGGATTCTCTGATGGTTTTGTGCTGGTGGTAACACAGAAAAGAGAACTGGTAAATTCCAGTGGGCCCTTTATAGCAGGGTCTGGACAGACGTGCCAGCTTTCAAGTGTCACTTGTGTTTGAAGGATCCAGTCAGGAATTTTTCATATATGGTTGGGACACTGTTTAAAAATAGGAAAAGGCTCTCTTTGAACATACTTGTAAGCCACCACATGTTTGCATGTCTTACCTTGTCCAGAAAATTGTTCATGTCTGTTACCTGCTTAAAGGTCTGTGAACAACCTCTGTTAACAACCTCTGTTAACAAGCTACAGCTGCACACTTTTAATGTGTGACATTTTGGCTTTTTGTACCAGATTTTTTCTTCAGACAATTCTGAAAGCTGCAGAGGACTGAATGTTTCATAAAGGATTATAGATTTTGGTTCACTGACCCCCTCCCTGGCTGCACACAGTTTCATCAAACTTATAGCAAGCTGCTTCAGGACTTCAGGTTTAGGCCAGGGGGTCGGTGTCTGCTATGGTTCAGGATAATAACAGTTGTGACAGCGTCTTGCTCTGAACAAGACTCTCCAGGGCTGCCTTAGCAGAGGCCATTAGAAAGAAGCAGATGTGTCTCAGTGCTGCTTGGATTGCTGCAGGTATAAATCCTATTACACAGCCAGAAAGGCACCTCGGTGCCTATTTCCGGCACAGTCACATAATGAAGCATTTCAGAAATTTTGTTTATAGAGAGCTCTTCTTTTGTGTCTTTGAATTTATAACACCTAAAGCTTTGACATCTTGCTGCTGCATTATTGATACAAATCATGAACTTATTGTACTCATTGTATTGTATTGTCCCCTGTGTTCCCCAAGGGGGAAATTACTCATTGTCAGCTCAAGTCTTATGCTCCTATTGGAACTTCTTACTACTCGTGTTTTGCTCTGTGGAAGACTTTTGCCTACTAGCAGTAAACAATACAAAGAAACTTCAAGGTTGGGTGATGTCAGCAAGAGGTCTGTGCCACATTGCTATTTGGCTTTGTCAAAAAATTTATTTGCTAAAAGAAGCTATGTATGTCATAAAGAATTTGGGGATAATGTTTTAGGTATTGCTGTATTGGGTGGATTGACTAATTCAGAACAGCCTGTTATTCCTGATAGATACAAAGATGCTACAGTCTTGAAAAAAATACATCAGGGAGTGTGGGAACAGTCAGTAGATGAATGGATATAATTGCCAGTCTGGCAGAATTAAGGAAATGGGCTCAAAAGTATCTGGTTTACAAAACAGACCCTACCTAGAAATACAGGTGATGTAAGCACAAATGAGCAGCTGTGCTTGGGGATATCACTGCAGGAATTGGAGAGGCTTTCAGAAGCTGAAATGTGTCAGGTAAGGAAGAAAAAGGGACTGTACACATTGCTTTTGTGTGTTCATTTGGATGTATTACTCTTTCCTGTAACTAACTAAAAACCTGGTGCTCAGTGAGCTGGGTGGTCCCCAAACACCCCTGGAAGAAGCTGCAGCTGCTGCAGGGATGCCACAGGAAGAAAGTCCAGGAAGAATGAGCAGGTAGCTGGAATCCAGATATTTGAGTTTATTCAAGGGCCTAAAGCACAGTAATTCCAAGGTCCAAAACCTTCCACTGAAGGGGTTCATCTGAACGCAATTTATGTGCAGTTTTACATCTCCGTGTGCTGCCTTGGCTCAGGGTGGCTGCTCAGTGCCTTCTGTGTGCTCCCTGCAAAATTCTGGTGCTAGTCCTGTGTCATTCTAGGAAACTGAGTGAAAATGAGAGGCCAAAGACTAGAAATCCTGCATTTTTTCTTTCAGCTCACCACACAAGTGGTGTTTGGGGATACTACTGGTAGCAGCAGGTTTGGAGGGTATTTCTCTCCCTGGAACTGAACAACTTGGACTTGCAGCATTAAATCCAAAGTACAAACTGTTGTGTTTGCCAGCTTGCAGACGCTGAAACGTGTAGGGTAACGGTGAGAGGCGTCAGAGCACATAATGCTGTCACCTTGAGAGTGGAAAGGCTCATGGCACTGAAAATTCATAGAAAGCATCACCCAGAGATGTGATGCTGCAGTGGAAAAATCATGATATTTCTTTATTTGACCAAGTCATCTATGAAAGGCCATAATGGCATAACTCAGTGTCATTGACCTCTGCTTTTACAGAGTGTTTTAATCTAATTATTTCACATGGCCAGAGATGGCTTTAAGATGTTTGACTTGATTTTTTTGAACAATGGGTCTGTCTGAATGTCTGTCCCTTGTTACAGTAAATAATCTAATGTGTAAAGATGCTAAAATCAAATTAGAGGCAGACAGACTTCAGCTCAGCCTTTCTGTCTGCAGGCAGGAGGAACTGTGCTGTATGCCTTAAATCTGAAAGCCAAAAGGGCTTCCAAGAAAGTTACTAGTAGAATAATGTAAGAAAAACAGCCTGTGCTCAGCAGCCTCATTGTTTGTGTGTTGAGAATCCCATTCAACATTTAATCCAGCTTTTTGTGCTTGTAGTAGTAAGAAATACTCACTGGGGAATGTTACAGTGGAAACATTTGTAGGACAAATTTTTTGTAAGGACAAAAACAAGCTGCAGAGGACAGATGCCAAAGCATTGTGGCTTTTCAAAATTACTGTGCAAACGTAGCAAATGAAGTGATTTTTTAATTTGCATGATACCTTCTGATCAGTATTCCATGCACTGACCCCCAGAACTAGCAGGGTGGCCATCCTGGGCCACACTTTGTCCTCTCCAGTGAGAGGGGGTGTCATGATGGGCGTCCCACTCCTGCTGATCTGCCAGAGGGCTGCGTAGTTTGGATGCAGCTCTTTGCTTTTATTCCTCAGTTGCTGTGGGGACTGTTTCTTCACACCCCTCAGCCATCAGCCTCGTGTTTCGTGGGCCAAGGGTTACACATGAAATAGGGTCTAAGTGTGTTTTGATGCTCACAGCAGACACTCAGTGTTTGCAATGCACTTTCACAATGCTGCGTTTGGCAAGAGGGGTAACACAGTGCCGCATGGAATTAATTTCCTGAAACAGTGGAAGCACCTACTTTCTCAAGTATTTTTGCCACTATTGAAACACTAAACCACTTGTACAACAGTTGCTGTTTGCTGTAGCTGGTGATTCCCTACTCCAGAGGCACATAGGCAGCAGCAGCCTGGTACCAAGGGTGCACTCAGATCTGCAGCCACAGGCTTTGGCAGCAGAAAAGATAAAGCAACATTCAGGAGCTGCCTCAATCAGTTGGGCAGTGCTGCCTGGTGTTTTGTACAGGGCACAGAAAACCAGGAAGGCAGGAAGGAATCTCACAGGCTGAGGTTGTCATCTTTCCTTTCAATCCAAACCCCCCTTCCTCTCGAGGGTTTAGAGCCTATGGTGACCATAAGCAGGCTTCAATGGGCTCCTTCAGGCACTTCCAGAGTGAGGAAGAATATCAATTTCCCCCTGATTTCCAGAGGGAATTCAGAGTCTCTGCTGGCCTGAAGTGTTGCTAGAGGCTTTTGACCACGTGCTGTCTGTTATTTGAACTTGGACACTTGGGATTTATGTGCGAATGGTACAACTTGTCACTGGGGTGAGGTCTGGATTTCAAAAATGGATGGTGTGGCTGGTCCTGTGCTAGCTGGTGTTCAGAACATGTCTGTGGCTGATTGCTGAGGTCCTCTCCAGCCTCTCGGCAGGAAGAACAACTCCAGTTCTTCCTCTTGGACAAGTAAATGTGCATGTGGGAGTTCAGTAAATTCAGGCACTCTTTGGAGGTCTCAACTTGTGTGGGTGAGGCCACTGCTGAGAATGATGAAGCTGTGGTCCATCAGATCCTCTCACTGCATCCCCTGCTGAAGGCAAATCAGCCCCAGCAGGGAAGGGAAGGACACACTGCTGGGGAAGTTTGGCCCAAAGTTTTTTTTAATGTCTCCAGCTTTTCTCTAATCCCCAAGCCAAGAAGCTAACTGAACTTTCAGCCTCTTAATATGAGTGGAGAGCATCCTGAAAATAATTGCTGCAAACAAAATTAATCTGGCCCTGCCTGCAGGACACCCCTGAAGGATTGCCTCCAAAGTGCTTGGAGTTAGATAAGAAGTAAGCTCTCTTTAGTGATGCGTGTGCTTTCTAAATAAACTCCTTTTAAACAGACTTGCTGTTTAAATCTGTTTATTTACTGTGGCACATTGTGCAGATTATGTTTTAAGGAGCTCAGCAACCAACATCAGAGCTTTTACATAAGTGAGATCTGAGGAGAAATGGGAGTGAGATTTCAAATATCCCATTAATCTTTTCACTTTAGGTCTGAGCCAGCTTCAAATTGCACCAAGCTGCTGCCAAGCGTGAGTGAGTTTCCATCCAAATAAAGGAGACTTGGCAGGTCTGAGCTGAGTCTTTGTTTTCAGGAGTGTTTCAAGGAGAGTGGGATGGAGTGGTGGTGGTGGAGGCTCTGCCGAAGCGGCGCAGGGCTCCGTGACTGCCGTGTGCCAGGCAGCCCCAGCTGCACACGCTGAAGACACTCCTGGTTTTTACATTTCTTTGCCTATGTTTTCAATCTGTGTTTGCAGAGGTGGCTGTTAAATGTTTATACATGGGAGCCTGGAGTTTGATGTGACTTAATCCTACACATGTGCAATTCAGCATCTGCCAGCCTCTGGGATTTAGGCCTTCACGCCAAGGCTTTACCTCAATGGGAACTGCAGGGTCTTGCAGCTTTTGGATCAAGTTCTGCTCCTGTCCACTTACAGTGGACCTGAGTTCATTATATTGGTCCTGTGTAATGTGAAGGCAGAGGGGTTAGAAGGGAATAACTGGAACCACGTGCTGTGAGCAGGGTGCTGGCAGCGCTGCGGCCGCCAGTGCCCTGTGAGGAGCCGAGAGGAGGCCTCTGGGCCAGGGGCCGGGTGCAGCTGCAGTCTCACAGCCTACCCAAAAACCAGAATGGCCTCTCTGGTTTTGCCTTTTATTTCTGGGGTTGTGGATGGAGTCAAGCCTCCCCACTTCACAGAGGGCAAGCAAGAGCTGTCTGGAGGGACAAGCTCTTGAGATTCTGCTGAGGGAGAGGGAGCTCCCTCCATCCAGCATGTTACCAGCTCAGGATTTGTGCATGCAAAACCCCTCCTGGTTTCTGCCTGCTTTGTGTTCTCCACAGTCAGCTGTTTGCAAAGTCTTCCCAAACACTCTTTCCTTGAATTTTCCTTGAAAGAGGGACTTTATGACAGGAGAAGTGAGGAGGCCATGGCTTCTCTTGTCTCCTGCAGACATAAATCAGGGTATCTGCTGCACAGTGTGAGCATTGGCCAGCCTTGCCAAGATTCCAGGTATTAGTCTGGAAGTATTTGGCTGTGATCTGAGTGATGACATCCACCTAAGACCTCATTTGCTGAAAAGCACTTACTGCTTCTGGGGGCTTTGGAGTATTTGTATCACTTCTTGGAGAACCTAAGGATTGAAAACGAAAATTTTTGGAGTTTTACCTGTCCTCGTTCTTCCTCCCCTGTCATGCCCTTCCCACTCCAATGAATGTTTTCACTGTGGATATAGGGACTGTGAGCAAAGAAAATAATTGAAGAATTCCCTAGAAAACACTGGTATTTTTGGCAGACACAAATTTTGTTAACATCTTGGAGGCTCTATTGCCTGGAAAGCAGGTCTCGGTACCTCTGCTTTGTGTTCACACCATGACTGCTGCCCTCAGCCTGACTGCTGACTTTGCTAAGCTAAAGCATTAAAATAAGCTAAATCGTTTGGTGCCCACAGGCTCTTTTCTCTCAATAGCATCTGTTTGATTTTAAGATGGCCCAAACTTCTTCAAAACACAGTAAAATTATGTAGCTGGATAAAACCTTTTCCAGGACAGTTTTTGTGTACTTTTCCAGCCCAGTGACTCACACCTCTTTGTGGGGTTGTGGCACTAGGTACCTGCTGCTTTTACTTCTCTGCCTGGTAACGCTCTTGGTTGTCTGTGGACACAGTTTTCTCCCCTTTTTTTCCTACAAAACTTGGTGGAGAAAAGCTGCTGTACTTGGATTTCCCTTCATCCTCAGCATGCGTAGAGCAAATGCAACAACAGATTGTGGTACATTCTCCCACCCAGAGCTTTCCCACTTTTTATGGATCTCTGGGGTGCCTAAGGCCTATTTCTGGCATTCCCTCTTTTCCCTTTCTGCTGACCTTGGCTCTCCTCACACACACTCAGCTATTCCCTGAAGTCAAGCAGCACATCATCTCTGGTGCCTGTGGTACACACAGGAAGCTGAAGTGCACAGCTTTTCCACACCTACAGAATTAGGTGTTAGCCCCTTTGTATGCCTGTGAAAAGCCAGCACTGGAAGGAGGATGGAGACTTCACAGTGTTATCACCTGTCTGGCCACTTAGCTAAAATCCAGTCCAAGTTTTGCTGAGGCAGAAACTTGGCCACTGAAGCAGCAGATGCTGCTGAATTTCTGAATAAAATGTCACTGTGTGTTGGCACAGAGAAAGGCGTGTAGCGTCTTGCAGAGCAGCCAGCAAGGACAATATTCCTGTCTGGGAACTGAGTGAATCAGGAGCAAGCCCATGTTTTCTGCTCCTGGTACCTGGGTTGCCTGTCTGCCTCCTCTGAAGCCGATCTGTCGCTCTGGCAGAGCTGCTTCTGAGGTTAATCTGCTCTCAGAGAAATTGGAAGCCAAGCAGCAACTTAAATGGGCAGCCCAGGGAGGGCTTTTTCCACAAGATTGTCTTCTATTGATGCTACACACTGACACCTGCTGAGGCTTGTGGTCCTTGTGCCACCTTCTCCATAATTAACATGACAGAAAGGACACATTTTATCATCTGAGTGGTTTTTAGGGGAGCTGTACCTTCTTTAGGAACAGCTCAAACAGGTCCCCCTGTGCTAGATAAGAGGCTGCTTCCCAGAACATTCCTTTTGGGAAGAGGATTTGTATGTAGAGGAATTTCATCTTGGGTGGAATGAGGAGCAAACGCAGGTGTCTCTTTTATCGCTCAGCTTGCTCTTGCAATCAAAGTTTCTTTCTAGTAAATGCTGGTTTGTTCTCAGAGAAACCTTGGATATGATAGATTTTTTTAAAAAAAGGATTTTAGGACTTTGGAGAAGTGCAAAGTTTTCTCTACAGCACACCTCTTAATCCCTGGAAATTGAGCTGCCTGTGCAGCAGCACAATGCAGGTGGGTCAGGAGGGCTGGTGTCTCTCTGGCTCTTAATGCTGTGCCAGTGTCACTCATAGCAGCTGCCCTTCCCTTCCCTGGCCATCTCCAGCCCTCCAGGATGGCACTCAGCCCCTGTGAGAGTGTGTGTGCAACTCATTGCTGTATCTGATCCTGAAAAGAACCCCAAAAGTAGAGTGTAATGTTGCTGGGAGGAGTGAAAATTGCATCAGTTTTCAGGGCAAAAGAATGTCAACAAACCCTTCTTGAGCAGAGTGTCTGATGAGGGCCGGACTGGCCCTCTGATTCTTTCTCTCTCTGTCTTGTTCAAATGTGTATTGATAGGCTTTGTTTCTTCCCTCACCTTGGATAAAACCCACCAACCTCTACTGAATGCCTGTTGGGCTGTTGTCCCTTAGCAGTCCCTCAGTCAGGAAAAGGTTCTTTCCCCAGGAATGGTGGGGGGCTGAACAGGCTCCCCAGGGAATGGACACAGTCCCAAGCCTTACAAAGCTCAAGAAGTGTTTGGACAAAGCTCTCAGGCACGTGGGGGGATTTTGGGGTGTCCTGCACAGGGACAGGAGTTGGACTTTGGTGATCCTTGTGAGTCCCTTCCAGCTCAGGATATTTTATGATTTAATTACTTGTATTTTTGGGTGGTCACATGCACTCCAATCCTCTCTGGCTGATGCCCTTGTTGGAGGTATCATTGCTTCTGTGGAAGGTGGGATTCAGCCAAGTGAAAAGTGCTGCAGCCAGTGAGAAGGCCTACAAGAAGTCATCATCTGTACGTTGATTTCTTTATTTTTTCTCACAGCACAACTTGTCTGCTGCCTTTCTGCTGCTTCCGAAAGAAGACAGGTGTATTTGTTTCCTTTTTGAAGTAGGAAATTTTAGGAAATGTGTTTTTTGTTTTGCTTGGAGGTACCTAAAAATTGTTACATTAATTTTAAGTCCAGTGTTGAATAATAACTGCCTGGAGGTTTGTTACTTGTGTAGCAGGTTGGTGCCTGATGTGATTTTAAAAATGACCAAGACCCGAGAGCAAGAATTTATAGAGAAGAGATAAGAAGATTTTTATTAAGAGAATGTGCTTGCCTTTCAATTTATTTTTTTCTCCTCCTTAATATTATCTGGGGCCAAAAACATCCCAGAATTTGGATTGTCCTGAACATTGTCATTCTCAACAGCACTTTCAAGGGCAAATGCCTCCTGAAATGCTGAATAACAGGTCTTGTATCCATTCTTCAGAGAAAATCCTGTGCAGTGCCCTGAAATTCTTTCTCGTTCCACCATCTCCTAACCTGGAATGTAATTTTCCAAATAAAGTGTCACTGATTCTTCACCCAGCACACAAAAGACTGTAAAATGTGCATCCCTCAGGGTGGGGTTTGGACCCTTTTCTTTGGCTGGGGCTCATTTGGTTGTCCAGGTGCACCTTGGTCCTTGTTGGTGCCTCAGGTGCTGAGAGTGCCAAAAACAATCTCCAAGCCTGTATGAAATTGTGCCCTGTTATGCTTCAAGCTCAAAAGCCTTTTCTATGGCAGCTTCGATGTTTCTGTAGTGTTAACTATTTTAAAATTATTTGTCTGGATGATGTGTGAAGCTGAAGTTTGGAAAGAAACATAAAGGTAGCTGCTAGGAAGTTTAAAGCTTAGAATAGTGTAACGGTAGATAAAAAAAAAAACTTTTTTGTTTTAATCTTAGTTGTTCTAAAGTGGATCTGATCTTATGAGATAAGGGAGACTTGCTTTTGAAGCAGAAAGGGAAACAAATATGCAAATAACTAATGATTGAGGAAGCATACACTTAAAAACTCCACCACTCCAGCAGCGTGTTCAGGAGATCAACATGCATATCCCAACAAACTCTGTTAAAGCTCATGGTTTGTTCTGGGGGAAACCCAAATCAGCTCAAATGCCATCAGACAAGGATCTCAAATAGTTGCTGTATTTTGAAATCCAGGCCTGCAACTCTTCTGGTTATTGATAAATGTGTATCCTGTACATACTGGGATGTAATGGGAAGACTCTCTGCTGAGCAAGGTGTTCTCTCTGCTTCATCCCTGCAGTCCTTGTTAGCTGGGCCCATGGGTCTAGATACTCTCCTGGGTTTCTGCAAATGTTCTGCAATTGTTCCCAATTAAGGGGCATGATATTTGCTTTGGTCTTTTTGATCCTTTAAAAAACACCACCAGCAATTTAGATGTTTATGGCACATTTAATACACTTGAACTGCTGTGCTACTGCTATATCATGTCTGCAAATCCCATGCACTGTATTGTAAACAGCAAATTGTGGTATTGGCATTTCATTTTAACTCTTGTGATAGTCTCTTGCAGTTCTAACAGTAATGGTATCCTGGCTACTTACCATAAATGTTGTAAGTTTAACTAAGAGTCTTTCCAAATAGAACTTGGGGGAATGTGTAGTAAGAGCATGAGAAGCAGAAACAAGCACCATACCTTGGGGGTAGCACAATCTATGCTCTCTGTGAGCAAAAGGATCCTTGCAGCTGTGGTAGATCCAATGAAATGGGATTTGGCTTTTTCAGGATTGGGGGAGAGAATTGTTGCTTGTTTACTGCTGTGATGCTGCTGTTGGTACCCAAAGAAGGTGATGTCTGTACATTGTTCAGAGAGGACTGCACAAGGGCACCTGCATATGTGGGCATTTTTTGGGATACCAGCAGCAGAGGTGACTCCTCTGCACCCCCTGCAGCGCTGCTTTGGCTGCTC
Source organism: Corvus kubaryi (assembly GCF_017639235.1). NCBI lineage: Eukaryota > Metazoa > Chordata > Aves > Passeriformes > Corvidae > Corvus > Corvus kubaryi. Next base: position 1,844,687 of record NW_024580659.1, read on the forward strand.
AGGCGGTGCTCATGAACCCTCCCGCAGTTGTTTACAGCAAGTCCTGCTTGAGGGGGTGGTTGCCAAGGGTTTTACAGCTTTAGGGATGTGGCATCTCACCAGTGACTTGCTCTCCAAGGCATTCCTAGTGTTAGACGAGAAACATCCAAAAGAAGTTGAAGTAAAGGACGGGGATGTGGGGTATAGGTGACTTCTGTCCTTCAGCCCAAATGAATGCAGTGCCTTGGACTGCTGCCTTGCTCTGCTGCCAAATGTAACTTGGATAAGAATTAGAACCAGGTTCTTGATGGTTTGTAATCACATAAGATCTCATGATGCTTTTGAAAATGTGTAGCTGCTAACCCCAGCATCCTGGCCACTTTCCAGCTCACAGAATTACCGTCTGTCTTTCCTGCTCGCTTCCGTCTACACCCCTGTAGTTTCAGTTAGATAAGTCATTCCTTACTTCTCTCCAGAAAAATGCACAAGCCTGTGTTCTCCCCACAGAGAAAACCTCCAACATCCATGGTATTTTTTTTTTATCTAGACATCATTTGCTTTACATTGTTGTTTTGTTATCTAATTAGTATTATCCTGTCAGTGCACCTGATGCGAACTGTCTAGTTCTGGGGCCTGAAGGTTTGCAGGGAGTGCAGCACACAGTTAATTTATTAATCTTCTAAACTCTACACGCAGTCAATTATTTAGACTGGGCGTACCAGGCTTCTCAGTGGTGATTTTTGTCCAGAGGATGTTGGTTTACTCACCTGTACATGGCGATACAAACATCAGAAGCTGGAGTCCTTCATGACTCATTTCTGGCTGCCGCGTGGTTTTTGCAGAGTGTTTCGAGGAGCACTGTGGGGATGCTGAAACAGGGTTTTCTTACCCTGCTGGTGAGCAAAGCACATGGCATGGGCTGACCCAGTGTTCTGGAGGTGGTTTGGGATGTGGGGAGTGTTTCAGAGTGGCTGCAGCAGTGCCTGGCACGGTGACATGACACTAAAGGAGCTGACCTTTGTTAGGCTCCAGCCGTGCGTGTGGCGGCCTCAGCCTGGGCTCCAGAGTGGGAGATTTTGAAGTCCTTAAATGGCTGATTTTTCCTGATATGCTGTGACAGTGCCCCTGTAAAACAGTCTGAGCTTCGTGACTCACTGCATGTGATAGCAGAGGCATTTCTAGTGCTTTTCAAACTCAAATGACTTTTTACACTTCAGCAAAGAAAGCAAGTCCTTTACCCTGGGATGTGAGCTGTGAACAGATGGACAATGATTTTTCACCAGCCAGTCTGTTGTCAGAGCAGTGATTCTCATTGACAGAGAAGTTAATAAACATTAGGAGGATATTCCACAATTGACATCTCCAGTCCACTGCCTTAATACTGGTTGTAATTCAACTCAGGACCTTACAGAATCTTGTGTTTCCCAAGCTGTCATTTGAATGTGTTGGATGGAATTAAATCCAGTCTGGTTCAGATGTGGAAAAATTGATCTTTACTTTCTGTATTCAGGCAGGATTTGGCTGGGACTGTAAATTTTTGGAAAGAGCCTGTGCAGCTACAGTATACTAATGGTTTGGTACTTAGATTTGCTTATGGAATACACAAAAGGTGTGATATAAATAAGAAAAGACTACATACAACAATGGAAGAAAATCAACTGGGAATAAAAAACTGTTCTCAGAATCTCTTAAAAACACACTGTTTGCCTAAGGAGGAGAGTTTAATTAAACTCCAGGGTGAAATGCATCCCTGGGGAGAGGGCCAGCACATGGCTTATGAATCAGTTGCACATTAACCTGTTTCTTCTAGTTTAGAAACAGACGTATGGGGTAAGTGTTTGCTTCTCTGGTCGATTGCACTGAACAAATCAGTGCCCCTTGATGTGTGCAGGGGGATGGTGTTCTTTAGGACTTGGGGTGGTTTCCTTCCTTTTACCCCTCTGTTCTGTTTCTCTTCAGCAAACCCCAGACTGGTTCATTACAAGAGCATGGGGGGACAGGACAAGGGGGAATGACCACACGGAAGAGAGTAGGTTTAGAGTAGATATTAGAGAAAAATCCTTTACTGGGCGGGTGATGAGGCACTTGCCCAGAGAAGCTGTGGCTGCCCCATCCTTGGAGGTATTCAAGGCCGGGTTGGATGGCTCTTGGAGGAACCTGGGATGGTGGAAGGTGTGCCTGCCTGTGGCAGGGGATTGGAAGGAGATGGTCTTTGAGTTTCTTTCCAACCCAAACCATTCTATGAGTGTTTCTATGATTTCCCACTTGATGTTATTATCTTTCTCCTTTCAGCTGCTGAGGAAAGCTGCTGACCTCCACTGCTACCTTGTGGAAGTCTGTGTGTGCCAACAGCCCTGAGGGAGACCCTGAGCACCCTGTGCTTGGAAGGAGAAAGTGCAGAGGCAACACCCAGAAGTGTCTGAGCTCTGCAGAGGATTGGAGCAGGTGACTTGCGTGTCCCAAAACAGCTTTATGGAGGATGTGCCAGTCTGGGGACCAATCTCGGCCTCAGAGGAAGGTAGGAGAAATCATGGTATTTACCCTGTAGAGAGGAGCACCTGCTCAGTGTTGCAGAGTACTCTTTGTTCTGATGAGAGCCTGTGGAAACACTGGAATAAAACCATTAGGATGTTGTGGCTGCTTCCTGCCTTACTTTCTTCACAGTCTGTTGCAGGTGTAATGAAAGCAAATGTGGCCCATTGGGCAGCTTTCTACTCAGGGGGGTACTGTGAAGGCTGTGATACCTATTAATTTGATAAAAATAAGTACGGGGCAAATCTTGATCTGTTCCAAAGCCATCTGTGGAAAATGATACATTCTCAGTCAGATCTGCTTTCTGTGGTTTTTTAGAGAAGTGTCTTACCAAGCCTGATGAACACAATTCTTTTACGTCTAGTATAGATGAAAGGACATCATTCTGCTTCAGAATTATGGCTAAGTAAGTGAAGTTGTTAGGAAAAGTCAGTTCTTTACTAGCCCTAAGTAGTCTTGCTGGTAAGACAGACAGTAGCAGGGAACAGATAAACAGTACAAGCAGAAGTGTGTTGGCAAAAACATCACACTTTGAGATTGAAGTAGTATCAGTGAAAACTTTGAGTATGAAGAGAACAGGCATGTGCCAGAGAACAAAATCTTTCTGGCTAGAAATTGCCTAAGTGAAAAGACAAAAACCAGACCTTGGAATGCTACTGATCAGGCACTGTGTTAGGTAAATAAGCTTGGGAAGGCATTAAAGCAGCTTGAAAGAGCCCTAAAAGTGAGTGATAAGTTTTTTGTGGCAACTGAGTGTTTTCCTGACTCGTATTAACCTGGACTTTTGCAGGAAAAGTGGCTTTATGGAAGTTCAAATAAATTCTGTGTGTGTGAGCAAAGTGGTTGTACAGTGCAGGTCTGGGAACACCAGGATCACTGATTCCTGTGTGTCCTGTATGGACAGCCTCTGCAGGTGAAGGGAGAGCTCTGGAGCCCCAGGCAAAGTGATCAATAACCACATGGAGCCCAACATTCCTAAGACAGATCTGAACAAGTTTATTAAACCTATGCTAATAATATAAATAAGTGATTTTCTGAGCTGAAAAATCACTGCATTCTACAAATCCCCATTTAGTTCTCTCTGGGTAAAATTGCATGGTAAACATAAGCAAAAATCCATGTCTATTACTTAGAGCTGATTTAATTTTTCATACAAAATGTTTCAGTAAAAAGGAAATAAATTGGGCAGGGCGTTTTCTATGCATGGGGGCTTTGCAGTGCAGCATGTTTGTAAATAAGTGCAGAGTTTGGCATTTCACAGGATCAATAAGGCACATTATAGAAACTCGGAGCCAGGAGTGTTTCCCATCCTTTGTGTGCTGGGAAGTCTGGGAACAGATCAATGAGTTTCTATCAGCATTCAACAATGCCACAACATCTCTCTGAAGTAATTGGGCAATTCACAGAATGAAAGATGCCATCCAAAAGCTCTAATACGCGTTTCTGTAGGAGGAACATTTATCTGGTATTGAGGTGTTCTGGAAGATCAGGCAGTCATCCTTCTTTTTCTTCTTCTTCTTTTTTTTTTTTTTTTCTTTTGAGGTAATTCACTTCCTTTTAAGGTTACAAGTAAACAGACTTCAAAATGACAGCAGAAAGGAAAATGTTGTCTTCTCATGGCTTCACCACTGATGCACAGAACAGCCTTAGGTTGGATCACTTCTTTTTGCCCAAGGGCTTTGAAAGCAGGTCTGAAGCTTTCATATTCCAGTGCTTGCAATACAGATGGACCAGAGAATGTCTTTATGCTTGTTATTATTTATGTCTTTCAGTGCCTGGAAGTGAGATGTGCTTGGTTACTAGTGTCTCCTGTTTCCCTCCTTTGCTGCTGAGCTGTGAACAGTTGTGCTCATAGGGGAAGGAGAGAGAACAGGAGGTATTTGTGCTCAGGACTTCCCCACAGGCAGCACGCAAGTCCCATCCCTGTGTGTCTTAGTGAAAATGCTGTGAGCTGCACCTCTGTGGTGACATGGGGAGCAGAGCATCCCCCAGTGAACGAGGGCTGCTGGGTTAAGCCCAGCTTGTGATAAGAGGAGGGTCTGCATTATGTTCCTGCTCCGTTAGAAAGTGTCAGAGCTGCTTTGGGCTGAGAATTGCCATCAATGCCAGAAAGGAAGAGTGAGAAATACCAAGCATGAAGGCTCCTGAGACTTGTCACTATCACACCCTGGTCAGAGACCTCAGGAGTTTTGTGGCGTGGCCAGCTGAGAATTGGAAAACTTGAGTGCAACATCCCCTTGTTCCTTCAGTCATACTCCATACTTCAGCAGCACAGGAGGAACCTCAGGACAGCTGTGGGCATCTCTGTGGAATTCGATGACTCTTTCTTGTGCTGTCACCCTCTCTAAACTGAATGTGAAGTTTTGGCCTGAGAAAAATTGTGCCAAATATTGGAGGTTCAGGCTGTGCTCCAGCCCAGTGGCCTCTGGTCCTGCTCAGAGCAAGAGCGAATGGAAATGGCTCTTTCAGCCTGAATTCTTGTCTGGGAGGGGTATTAAAATATGTCACACTGGGAACACACTTGAATTCTTAAACACAAATCACATTTGAAACCACACAGATCTGAAATTATCAGGTAGGTTTAAGATCTAGAAATTGTGTGTGTAAAAATCAAGTGCAAGCAGCAGTGAGTGCATGCAATGGCTTTTGCTAAATGTCATCTGTTTCTGGAGAAGGGATACCCAGAGGGTGGGTAAAGGGTGTTTGTGGTGCTATGTGAAAATTAAAATCAGAAACTGAATTAATCTCTGCAATAAATTCCTGTTGTGGAACTGTTTCAGGAACGGCACTGGTTTGGTGTGTAGAACCCCCTCTAGTCTAGTGGTCTTTTCCTTCCTCACCAGTCAGAAACTGCTGGTTTAGTCCTTTTTTCCATTATTTCCACTTGCAAAGGAGCATGTGGCCACCATTGCTTTTCTAGTGTGCTCAGGCATCACTTTTAGGAAGTATACAGCACAGAAGGGGAATTACCTTCTCCACCCTTCCTCCCCCAACCCTTGGACCATCCTTTCTCTCCTGGCTTTATCTCGATACATGCCCTGTATCAAATGGCATTTCCTAGTTCAGTGCTCGTGTGGCCACGTCTGGGAGGTGCAGTGGCAGCGTGGTGGCATCCTTGGTTCCTCTGAACTCAACCTGTGCAAAATGCAATCTGTGCAGAATGTCTGCAACGTGAGCATGTCAAGCACAATCATTATCAGTGGAAACACAGACCTGGAAGAATATTATTCATTACAACATGGGGGAGATTGAATCAAACCCTGTTTTATTTGTTGAGGTAGGAGGTTTCTCCTCATGGTGCCAGCAAATTCTTTATTTGCCTCACTAAGGTATTCTTCCTAGTTCTGAATTCTGAATGGCTTCAAAATAAAACTCATTTTAACTGTGCCAAATACTTTCTGTCATTTCTTCCTTCTCTTTCAGAAGTGAATCCCTTTATTTTTCTCATAACTTAGTTCTAACTCTTGCAGTTCATAAATTGAAGGGGGGGATTGCTGGATTGCTGCTTTGTTATAACATGAAATTCACTTCGTATGTAAGTGTTTGTTTTGATATCTGCTTCAAAAGTCAGTCCTGAGCTCAGGAGAATGAACCATTATTTCTTTCAAGCTGATTTAGTCCAAGTGGAAGAAATTGCCTCTCTACTGCAACATGCACTGCAGAAACAAAGAGCTCTTGGATAATTTTGCTGAGGTTGCAACAGGGTCTTGCTTATAGTGCAGAGCTGATATTTATTGTTCAGCATTTTCCAGAGAGCTTAATACATGGTTGCATATTAAAATAGAGATAGGAAAGGATAGTCTGTGACATGCAAGGTAGATTTGACAAGAAAATCCCTTACATTGCCCAGAGCTAAAGCAACAGTGATGAAAATGAGGCAAACCTGGCTGATGTGCCTCAGCCCCAGGTGACAGAGGGATGATGTGCCAGGCAGTGTCTGCCCATGTTTCATAGAGGTGGCACCATGGGAACCTCCAGCTGGACAGTGATAACAGCAATGCACAGTAGGGCAGGATGTGATGCAGCCTCTCCCAAGACTGCCCTGGCCTTTGCATTTCAGCTCAGGGTAAAACCAGATTGTGGTTTGCTTTTCTGTCTAATCACACATCTTCAGGCACAGGTGCAAAAGAGGAGACCATAGAGAGAGGGCATCATTGAGCAGTTACATTTTCATAGTTCTTTATTATTATTAACACTATTTTTATTTCATGTTATTCAGCTAAAATTAGCATTCTGTCTCCTTGACTGCCATTCTCCCACTCCCTGGCTATTTGGCAGTTAGGGTTGGGGGTTTGTTGTTGGTTTTTTACCTTCCTCACTAACTGGGACATCAATTGTTTGAGCAAGAAGGAATTAGAGTAGGACAGATGGCACCACCTGCTGCTAATGCTTTGCTCCTTGAAAGGTTTCCTGGCCACTGAGTCCGTTTTGGGCAAGATGAGGAGGAGACAGCCAGGTTTATCAACTTTCCTTAAATCCAGAGAGTAGCTATTGTTCTGGTTCTCCTTCTCTCTCTCTCTCCTGTGAGCAGCACTGCATCCCATCTGCTGGTGGCAGGCAAAATAAGATCCCGTTTTCTTTGAGGCTTTAAGGTCTTCTGGTTCTTCTGCCGTTTCTGCTTCTGCTTTCCAGCTTCTGCTGCCAGCTCTGTGCCTTTTTGCCTAGTCCTTCCCCTCCTTGAGAGTCCAGTTCTGGACTCTACTGGCCAGTTAAGGGAGGATGCCAGCTGGGGAGGAGAAGGAGGAAAGAGAAGATGAAAGGCAAAGGTCAGGAATTGCTGTGGTCCCTCCGTCCTGTGTGAGCTGTGTCTGGCAAAGCTGCTGGTCCTGGCAAGATCAGTCTCTCCATGTGATGTTCACTGGGCTCCTTCCCACAGCTTACAGGGAGTTCTTGAGAAAAATGATACCCACAAACTAAACATGAAGAGTACAACCTACTCACATCTTTCCAAACCTGTTCCAAGCCCATTTGTCTAGAGTCTTTACTGAACCTGATTATGAACAAACCACAATAAAAACCCCCTGATTTCTCTTCATAGAAATTAATTCCAATGGAATCAAACAAAAATGAGAAATTTCTACTGGAGATCCTCAGCAATTTTCTTAGCTGAGTTGTGCCCAGCAGAGTGACTTTGGCTTGAATCTAAGTGAGGATCTAGCTCTTGTATCCAGTTATATGCAAAACACTCACTAATTATGTGTATGTCTCATCAGGTGCCCTGTCAAAAATCCCAAGCAGACTGGAAGTCAGGAGGCAGCTATGGTTAGTCAGGCAATGAATGGCACTATGTCCAAATATACATGGGAGCAATAAGCAGTCAGATACAAATGAATTTTTAATAATTACAAGTGGTAGCTGACATTTTTCCCCCCCTCTCTTGAAAATGGCATCTGCAGCTTCTGAAATGTAGAGAGGCATCTGTTGTTGGGGGAAACATGCTCTGAAGTCTCGTACTTTCTTTGCAAGGGGCCAGAGCAATGGTTCTTCACAGAGCAGCACTATGTTCCTTGCTTATGGGGTGTTGAAGAAAAGGGTAATTTTTCAGAATTATTATGTTAAGAGAACAACACCAGCACTTTGAGGCAAGGGCTTACTCAAATAAATAACCATGTAAAGAAATACTAATTCTAATGGATTTCCTGTACATGCCATATGGATGCAGGAATATTCAGGAAGTGACTCACCTGATTGTCCTCATCCCAAGTGCCTGCAGAAGAAGAAGTTATTAGAGAAAAGTAACTTTCTTTTAAAACAAAACAAAAAATCCCCATAAGAAACAAAACCATCAGAGGCTATGGTAGGCAATTTAAATACTTTTTTTTTTAATCTTAAAAACATATACCCATCTTATTCCTGGTGGGCTTTGCTTTAGATGTTTTTCCTAGAACTCTTCCTAATTAGCATACTGGCTGCCATTTCCCACTCTTCAAATTGCAGAAATCATCCACCTTCTGATTTCTGGCGACAACTTAGTAGGGAAATGTTTCTGGAAATCCCAGATTTTTATCACTACTTTAAAAACATCACATATGTGTATTCAGGGAAAAAAAAAAGCAAACCCATATTTTTTTATGCTGCAGCCTTTTTGAGCTAACTCCTCACTTTTGTCTACGCTAGTGTATCCCAAAAGGGGAGCAGGGACCTGGAAGGGCTGGCTGATGCTGCTGAAGTTGTATTACGATATTGCCACTAATCTGTCCCCCAGTTCTCTGCTTCAAGTCTGGTGTAATAAAAACATGTAGCAATGAAAACTCTGCTTTCAACGAGCTCAGGGTTTTGCTGTGTTTTGGGTTACAGCTGCAGGCTGATTTCCTTCCCCTTCATCATTCACAGATCAGGAATCCTTTTTCTTTCTCGTAAATTAACAGGAGATTTGGGAAAATCCTAAGTGCAAACACACTTCTGCCATGAACAGCACCAGGTACCTGTTCAGGTTGTGTTTTTTCAGTCCCGGTAAACTCCTCTGTAAGCTCTTGTTCTGACAAAGCATTCGCTTAATCTTTGCCCTATTAATTTAACCTAACAATCCATGTCGGTTCCTATCTGGAAAACCTGTGAAGAAATTGATGCAAAATGACCTCTTTCTGAAGCCTGTGGAAGAAATGCTGCTGAAGCTGAATCCTAATCCCATAGTACAATTTTAGTGGAACCGTAAATGGGAAAGCCGGGCAGTCCATCTGGAGGAGGCTGCCCGATGCATTAATTTCCCATTCCGCCAGCTTTCCCCACCTGCTAATGATGTGTTTGGCTGTGGGAGGCTGCCCTGCTGCCTCCACTGCTCCCGGGAGAGGGCAGCTCCGCTCCTTGGGATTGTGAGAATTCCTGCGGGAATTGTCAGCGAGTTTCGGGGTCGTTATGACCAAGCCAGGAAGCGAATCCTGAGTTTGCATCCTCATGGCTGTTTGGAAGTGAAGGGTAGTCAGCAAGGGGCTGCAGCTTTGGAGGGAAAGAAGGTATGTTCCCAACTGGAACATGGATTTTTAATTCCTGGCAGGTTGGTTTGTGGTGATCTGTGCTGTGGCTGAGCTACCTGCCTCCCGACTTGCTTGTCTTTAAAAAGGAGATCTCAGTCTCGGTCTTTAGTCCTTCTCTGTGATGAGGGAGCTGCTCATTGCTCTAAAGCCCTTCCTTGTGGCAGGATAAGGGGAATGGCTTCAAACTGAAGGAGAGCAGGTTTAGGTTGGATAGTGGGAAGAAATTTTTTACTGTGAGGGTGGGGAGGCCCTGGCACAGGTTGCCCAGAGAAGCTGTGGCCACCCCATCCCTGGGAGTGTTCCAGGCCAGGTTGGACAGGGCTTGGAGAAGCCTGGGATAGTGGAAGCTGTCCCTGCCCGTGGCAGGGGCTTGGAATTGGATGGTCATTAAGGCCCCTTCCAGCCCAAACCATTCTACAATTCAGAAATACATTCTAAATTCTAGATATATACAATAGGCTCATGATTTCTGGGAGAAGGTGGAAGCCACTGGAGGCAGCTGTTGGGGTGGATGGGATTGTTGTAGCTGCTGCAGAGATCACAGGGAGAAGATGCTACCTGTGACTTTTTTTTCCACATTCATAACACTTTCCAAAAAGTGAAAACTGGGGCCTTGGTAACATCAGGACTCAATCTTTCAATACACACCTGTCTTGAATTTTCAGATGAATAGAGGAACCACTAGTAAGGGCCAATAGAAAATGCTGAATGCTGGAGTAGCTCAGAACAGAGAAATGTATGGCAAGATCTTGATGCAGATCTCGAAAACTCTTCCTTTTCCCACTTGGTCTTTCATTGAATGCAAACTGGAATTTTCTTTAGGTTAGAACTGTGATATAACACATGGTTCTGAGGAACAGATACTTTGTTATAGAAAAAACCAGGGGGTTTCAATCTGTGAGCAGTCAAAAGAGTGATGATAGTATCTTATGAAGTGTGGTTTGGGCTTCATCTCATGTTTGACTACAGAAAATTGTTGGAGCACTGACAAATGGTGTTAAGGGCAGCATGATCTACAGCATTTGAGTCATGGTTGTGTTCTGCTGTGGGCTTCAATGTGAGTTACTGGATGGTGCATCAGTTTCACTCTCTGAGACAAAACATGAATAACACTGAGATCGAAAACTAGTTTTAAACTGTAAATATTGTTACTGTTATTAAAGCATTTTTCTTTTTCTCCTTTTTGTCTGTAGTCTCAGGAAGTCTGAATTACTGTCATGTGAATCTTTTCCATAGCTGGAAAGAAAAAGTCCATTTTGACTGGATTTTATAAAATACTTCCTTTCATTAAGATAAAAAAACCCAAATTAATTTGGATCAAATCCTTGATGCAGTCTGGAAAGAAGTCATTCCCATTTTTAAACATGTCTTGAACATCAGAGTAGCAAAGGAAATAAAGAGCTGGATTTATACAGAAGTGTGAGGGTGAGAGATGGGAAGCAGTGAAGGTACTCCTCAGATTGTGCACTTTGGGGTGATGGCCTTTGCTGAAGATTGGACAAAATCCTACCCCAAAGGACCTCAGCAGCCAATGTTCAAGCCACCATGGGCAGAGGCTGCAGGGGTGTTCTCAGCCTTTCATTAGTGCCCTTTCATTTTGTCTAAAGAACTTGAATATTCATGAAGCAGAACCAACCCCTCGGTGTCCTGCCTGTTAAGTAGATGCTCTAATCAGGCCAGAGGACTTTCCTTCCTCTGCCAGCCCAGCCACTGTTGGTCTGTGTTACAAACTGGATGAGCTCCAGGCAGAGAGGCTTGGAAGAGAGGCCCTGGAGTTTGCTTTCCTGCTTCCCTGGGCTGCAGAGTGGTGAAGAAGTCACTTTTTGGGGCTTCTCTAGAGGCATTTCATGCTCACCAAGAGGATGTGCTTGGTGGCTTGCACAGCCTCGGGACACACTCCTGTTCTATGGGAAAGCACTTCCTGGAAAAGGGAAGACTTATTTTAAATCCCTGCTGTGAAATAGAGAAGAGATGGATTTTCCATAGTCTGTGTAAATGTCCTCGTTGTGTTGGGTACAAGACTGGGAGTCTAGCCTGAAAATAAAATCATTTAGCTGCAAACCATGGGAGAACTCAGGCCCCTTTTAGAATATCACCACATAACCTCCTTCCCTGGATGCCTTTTCTCAGCATTAGGAAGAAATGTCAGTCCCTGGCTTGGCTAGCTGATATTTTGGGTAAGAGTTGAGTCATCATGTTCCCAAGCTTCTGTTTCTGCCTTTCCTATTTCTAGATAACCCTCTGAAGCCGTGTTAGCAGGCCTGAACATTGAGCTGTTCTGTGCATTGCCTTCAAATATCAGTGTTTTATCCTGGGCTAACTTGCCAACTGGTTGTTTTTCAGTAATTTGCATCTCTCATGTTATTTTTTCCCCTAAATATTAATTTAGCTCAGAAAATAGAGCACATTGTGGGTAATCTCAGAGAGCTGAGCTCTTCTAGAAGCTGATATGAGATAAGCTGGTTCTCATTCTGTTGCAGAGGGAGAGCAGAGGACCACACATGTTCATTTGACATCAGGAGCAATAATCTGGGTAGCACATGAAGAATTAACAAAGTTCAAGGCATCTGAGCACAACAGGGATTTTTGCTTTCCATTTGAGATTTTGAAAAAGCAATGATATACTGTTTAAGGTGATGAACTTTGATACTAATTTAGGTATTGCTTCAACAAGCCCTTAGCTTGGGTATTATAGTAAAGTGTGTTCAAATGGAAGTAGTCTCATATCCTAACAAAGCAATGAAATTAGAAAACCACTTCTTGATCATTTGGATAATAATAGCTTCTGATCTGTCCAGACCTTATCTATTGGAGAAGTCAGGTAGAAATCCAGTTGCATACATTTCCTCTTGCACCTAGAATTATGTGGGAGCAGAAGGAAACACAGAAAAGTGAGGAGCTTAGATCTTGGGAAAAGTTTTTAGTGAGGCTTTTTCAGGAGGGGGAGTGGGTTGTTAAAAAAGCTTTTTTTTGAGAAAACTGTGCTGTTGTTCATGTGCTGCTTGTGCAGTGGGACATGTAGGTGGCAGTGGACCATTGTAAGAGCTCCTGCTTGTTGTAACAAGTCTCAGATTACAAGGGGAAACTGAGGAATCTGTTGGAATATTTCTGTCTGGCACTCTTCATGCAGCCATTTGAGGACCTGAGTTCTCACCTCAATAGTGGAGTGCAAGTGCTGGCTTCGTGATCCCAAAGATGGCCCTCATTAGAGCTGCCAACAAAGCCCTGGCAGCCTGGCACAGTGTTGTGCTATGGGTATCAAGTGACAGATGAAGTGGGCAATAAACTTTATTCAGAGCTTTAAACTGTCACAGTCCCATCCAGGTAAGACCCCAGAAATTTATGATGATAATTTTGTTCTTAAAGTAGTAAACTTCATCAAATGCTGAAACATCTCCAGCAACTAAGACTCCAGACTCTTCCCCAAGGCCATGTAACTCTTAGTTACTTTACACTTGACTTAAATTACTCCAGTTAATATATCTGTCCTCTAACCTTTGCCAGAAAGGTCAAAATCATTTGCTAGCAAATGATAAACTCATTTCCTGCCCAAGGACTCTCAGGAGTATAATGATTTCTTCAACTTACAAATATATTTCTGACCAGTGTGGGCAAACCTGGTAAAGGATTTTACTTTCTACCACCTGCTGTGCCCTGTGTACTAATCCACTTCTACAGGGGCTGCTCATGAGCTGAAGAGAGTAAGTCCTGTCACTATTTAAAAATAAATAAGTAAACAAATTCAGTACAGTTAGATGCATTTCCATCTCCTTCCCTTTAGATGTGCTACGTGCCCTGTCAAATTACACCATGTGAAAGGCCAAGATAAGCAGGTTTCAGTCCTGCACCAGTGACAGGTTTTCCATGCATAAACCCCACAGCTTTGAAGTCCATTATCTTGCTGTTCTGGGTTAGAAACTTCTTTTCTCTTGGAGAGGGGACTCCCTGCATTCCACATCAGCTGGGCGTTCTCTCTCAGCCACAGGAAGGCTCCTCGGCACCAAAGCCAACTTAGTTTCAGGTCATTTGTGAGGGTACAATGTGTTTTATGAGTCAGGCTCAGGATCACTAAAGGATGTGGCTTCACTTATGAAAAGTCATGCAGGAGCACCGACAGAGCAGAGCAGCAGTGCTGGAGTGAGCAGCAGGCTGAGGGGGAGAGGTGGGAATCCTCCCCTGGCGCTGGCCCCAGTGGATGCTGCAGAAGTTGTTCCCCTTGTGGCCTCTCCTCTTGTAACCCACAGAGGAGCCTGCCTGTGATTTCAGAGGTCAAGGTTAGGATCTCTCACACTTGGCTCACATCTGGGTATCAGACTGGCAGCTTCCCAGGGCAGGTGTTCTGTGCAAGGAGGAGGTTCAGCACCTGCCAGCAATCTGGACTTTGAGGTGCCAACTTGTCTGGTTTTTGTTGGCAATCCTGCTTTTGTGTGGAAATACTGTTGTGCCCTGAGGTGTGAGCAGTGCATGGCTCTGGCTGTAGCTCTGCTGGAGTCATGCACTCTCGTATATTGAATGTGTAATTTATTCATACACTCAGATGTGTCCTATGCAGGACACATTTATTTTGTTTTATTTGTTTTTCAGCTCTTGCCTCAGTAACTTTCTGAAGACATGCACATTCTCCACATAAAGGAAAGAAGAAAATATATTTAATTTGGTTTCCTCTAGAAGCTACACCCTTTTGGCACAGCTTTCATTTACAACTGCAGTAATAAGTAAGTAATTCATCTTTCAGTGCAAATCAATAGGAGAATCTTGTTTCATCTCCGTTTCTTTTCATTTTGTTTTTCTTTGCTACACTGCTTTTCTCCTGCCTGTCTAATCCCCCTGATGGGAAGCTCAGCCCTGCCAAGAGCTGCCTTTGGGTAATTGAGTCACTCCCTCTTTCTCCTGCAATCTCTGTCCAGCTTGAGAAGGGTTGGAGCACTCAACTGCTGTTAATGTGTGCTTAAATTTAGCTGAGTGTAGTTGTGTGTGTGAACAGTTATGTGAAAAGCTGTGTCTTATTTCCTAAACTGCACCAAGCTGGCACATGGAGATCATCCTCTGGTAGCCCTGTTCTACAATCTCTGCTGTTTCCTCCAATGGATCTCTGCTCCTTTGCTGCATGTGTCAGATGAATTGCGGAAATAAATCCTGGTTGATCTTCATGAGATCTCTGCCTCCACTTTAGAGCCTCTGTGTATATGTGAGGATGAATAAGAGGGATTTTTTTCTATGTTCTAATTTACAGCAGAACACACAGTAACTTTCAGGGGGTTTGTGGTAGATACTGGTGGTTTGAAATCTTCTGGTCAAAAAGTGTCCTTTCCTGCACGTTTCAGTGGGATTTCATTGGGGACTTTTTCTTTTCCTTTTTCTGTTTTCATCAAAAACTTGAAAACTTTTTATTTGGATATACTGGCAAAGCAGAAGAGAACATCCTGAGACATTAGTGGGGAGTCTCTCTGTCTTCAGTCTCTTGCCTGAGCAAGTGTCCCTGCCCAAACTGTGCATCCTGTGGTAAACTGTTATATGGGGCTCTCTAAATACTCTGCAGTGTCCAACAGAGGGGAACAATTACCTGTTTTACTACCTAAAATACACAGCTTGGTCATAAAGGAGAATAGTGACTTGAAGTACAGGACTGCAGAGCCACCAGGATGGCAGCATGAGCCAGAAGAGTTGTGAACAAAATTTCAAGTGATCTGTTCAAGATGTTCTGCTTCTGCTTGAAATTTTCTTAGTTTGAAATATTCATGTCAGTCTTTTCCTAATGGAATCCCATCGTGGAACCAGCTACAAACAGGGTTTCCTTTGCATTTCCTTGTGTTAGTGTTCTCCTGTGCATCATTCAAATGAACTTTTGAACTGATGAGCAGAGCTGTAGCTTCTTCCCTTGTGTGGGAAGCACTTCTGGTGGGCAGCCAAAAGAATGGATTCTCCTTTCAGTTTAAATTAACAGCTGTTTTAATGAAGTAACTGAGCCGCAGTCAAATCTGCCGCTTGTTAGCCTCATGTCATTTCAGTTGCTGCTGACATGTAGCACATGTATAAATTTTATTACTGTGTGCTTCCAGATGTAGAAACTGTCCCGTGCAGAGAACATCTCTATATCAGTCACATCAGCACTGATAATTGTTTATTAATTGTTTATTTATTAATTGTTCAGCTTTTCACCCAGTGGAGGCAACGCTGTAAGTATCTATTGAGCCTTTTATCTGTGGGTTTGGGGTGTGCTGTACTGAGAGAAGGGCCACCTATGTAGTAAAATATGGGTGTGTTTTAACAGTTTGTCCGCAATAAAAGGAAAAAAAACCCAAATCATTCAAAATTAGTCATAGTCCAGCACAGAACAGGGTGTAGATTTGGCCTATGACTGCATGGGATTCAAATGTTCTGTGTGCGCAGTTTTTGCCAGGGAAGATGGACGCATTGTTTGCTATTTTAAACTCGTGGATGTGTGTCAGATTGTTAAGGAAACAATCAAACCCCACACTGAACCAAAGAGCATAACCAAGAGGGGATAAACAACCTCTCACTTTTGAAGTTTCATGTTGCTGGGACTAGCAAAAATCTAAAGATACTATGCTGCTTCTACTAATTGCTGCTTCAGCTTGTCCAGCCTCTGGGTAAGGTCCCCACAGGCACCTTTTGAGGGGCACCTGAGCTTGCTTTATGGACACCTAGGCAAACCCACTAACCTTTAAACACTTCTAAAACAATGTGTGTGAGAAAAGGGAGGTGGCACTGAATGTGATGCACAGCAAGGAGCTGGTGGGGCCTTTTAAGTCGTCTTATGGGCTTCGAGCACTGGCAATGCAGTTTTTATTCTGTGTTGCGCTTCAGAGCTTTCCCCCACAACTCTGAGCCTTAATAATAGTTTTAAAACACTCTCCTGATGATTCTTATATAAATGCAGGGCCTCTAGAAAAAAAATCCAGGCGTGAAACTTGAGATAAATTGTTGACAATGGGCACTGCTGTTCTTTGTGGGAATACCTGTCACCCGGTGTGGAGGTCTTACATTGTCACTTTTCCCTGTTTGAGACCAATTACTGCTGGGCAGGGAAGAAAGAATATGCAAGAAATCTGTCTACTAACCACTTTTGAGGTGCTTTTATAGTAACTTTTTGTAGCTAGCAGTGTGCTAAACTGTTTACCTCCTATAGAGCATTGCTGATGAAAGGCCCAATGTAGTTTTAGCTATAGCTTTTTGCAAATTCCCCTCAAAAGGACCCTTCTCTTCTCATTGTCACCCCTTTTGTTACCTCTTTCTTGCTCATTTTAATGGAGATAACCTGAATTTTTATTGGAGCAAGTGAGGTCAAATTCAGCCTTACCATCTCCGCTGTGATTTGGGAACTGCTTTTGTGTTCAGGGAGCCATTGTTCTCCAGCCTCAGCTTGGAGAGTTCTCACAAGGATAACACTATCTCATACAATTAAAACCCATGCAGTCAATTACTGGGGTTTTTTTGGTTAGTAATTAACTATTTTGACTGACATTCTGTCCAGGTTTTTGGGGAAGGATTTTGCTCTAAGGAAATCAGTCTACACATTTAATAGTTTGGCACTGAGAAAACCTTGAAATATTAAGAGGATTTTTTAATATAGGCTCTAGCATGGCTCGAGGCATCAGAAGTTTTAAAAAAAGTTTAATGTTTGGTTTTGTGGTCAGAAACTGAGATGTAGTCAGCCCATATAGATGGAGCTCTTCCAAAATCTGTTTACAATTAGGAATACCAGCTCTTTTGCAATCTGACCTTCAGTCTTTTGGTTTAGATTTCAATATCATTTTCCTCAGGCTGAAAGGGCCACTACAGAAATCTCTTTTGCTGTCAAACACATCCTTTGCTGGACTTGGTTGCCAGCAGCAGTGACAGGAACTCTTGTTCACCCTCTGTCTCTGTACAGTAAAGCACATCCTTGTAAAAAATCTTATAAAACCTGGGATTTTCCTAACATGCCAAGTCCCCCATAACTGAGGCTATATTGGATTAAAGTAAATACCAGATCCAGACTGCAAGGCCTCTCAGGTGGCTGTTCTGGCAGCCTGACCCCAGTGCCCATCCTCCCTTGGTTTTGTGTAAGGAAAAGGCACCAGGAGTGGGTTACTGTGATTGCACTGGAATTTTCTTCTGTTTCCTGACAGTGGCCATTTCCTCTTAACAAGCTGCAGCTACAGAATGATACTGAGCAATCACATTTGAGAAATGCAAATGGGGGGTGATGCAATACTCCCCCAGTCACAAGCACAAAATTCAGGCTAATATATAGCACCCTCTTCTTAAAAATGCCTAAAGGTTTGTACCAGGGAAATTTGCCTCATTTTTTTAATTCTAACCAAGTGCTTTTTAAGTGCTAAGTGATTCCAGAACCATAATCCAAAAAAACCCCAAGCCATTAAGGGAAATTTTTAGATATTCATCCATATTTGTCAAGAAGCAACCTAAAATTTTGACAGTGGTGGCAGAGAGAAATGTTGGAAAGTGCTGTTGTGGGGTCAGGTCATTGTTTAATGAAGATATGTTTTGTAGTGAACTTCCATGAAGATGCTCTCCAGATCTGACACTTAAACCATTGCCTCTAATCACACTTACTATGATTAGAAAGCAGTTACATTCACTGCCCAGCCATACCTGAATTGGTTTTTCTTTCACTGGGTTGTGGCAAGTGCCCTTTAGGGAGCAGAGAGTGATCAGAACTCACCTAAAGTAGGTATTATAAGAAAAAGATCAGTTTGCTTATTTCCTTGAGGAAGATTTCTGAATGTTACAGAAAATTTAGTAAATGGAATATAAAGGAGTTAATAATCTGAAACTGACTCAGTGTTTATCCTGAGAAAATGCAGCTTTTCAAGGTGTGTCAAGGTGAGCAGTGGGAGTGGAATCCCCTGCTCCTTCTTTAAAATGTTTGGAGTGTTGATGTTGTTTTGTTTTATTTTATTTTATTTTGGGTTTTTTTTTAAGACAGCTTGTGATGTTTGTGCTTTCACAGTGGTGGATGGTTGAACTCAGCAGCCAAGCTGAGTCTGGTCTTCAGATGCCCATACTCTTTGTCTTGTATAAAGAGTAAGGACAGCTTTAAACATTCAGTGAATGGCTGGGCTGGGATTGCTGGAGCGTAGAAAGAAAGACCCTTTCAAAAGCTTTATTTAGGTACAAGGCTCAAGGAAGGAACATCAGTCTCTAACAGAAAACTCATCATCCAAAGCCTGGGTGTGATGCTTTAACGTATCAGACCAACTTCACAATGCAGAGAACAGTCAGCCCTAGCAATCAAAGCATCAGTGCTTTACACATTCCCAGTTTTCTGCAAAGAATTGAGATGTCAAATCAAACAAATACACAATGTTCAGTCTATGAATGCTGATTTTCTTTTAAGATGCAATTACCTGCAGGTGGCTTTCAGTGCCTCCTTGTTTGCCAGCTTGAGTCCCAGCAAAAATACATGCCTTGAGCTGGATAGGTGCTTTAGCTGGGCAAGGAAAGCACATCTTTTCTGCTAGGGAATTTTAGAGACATCAAGGGTAAAGTGGGCATCATCTTACTGGAACTTGGGCAAGCAGCTGAGTGCAGACTTCTGATGGGTGCTCAGGGGTCCATGGTGACTGCATGTGGTCACTGAAGATTTTGCCTCTATATTTATAAAAGGCATAAAAATTGGGTACATATAATATAAATATATACAAGGTACTTGTTTGCAATATACAGTATATGTATAAAAGACAGCACACTGTCATTCTCCAAGGGGAAGTGATTTCCTTAAACAATGAAGAAATATTTTCGATTATTTTTAAACAAAAGAAAGGAAGTTTTCCTGAGTAATTCCAGCATGCCAAACCCAGAGCAAGTGTACACTTAGTGCTGAGGAAGGTGTATATTGAAAAGACTGAATGACTGAGTGTCAGCATCAAGGGAAAACAGTGGCTGACAGTGAGTGAGTGGGAGATTGGGCTGTCACATCAAGGGGGAAATCAATGTATGGAAACAAAAATGAAGTAACATTTTACCAGCTAGTTGGATAACTTATAATGATGTTCAGCTTTTGGACACAATGCCTTAGGCAGACTGCTGATGTGTGAGGAGCCCCAGCAAAGATCTGCCAAGTCATATGTATTTTTAGGTGTTCACACAGATTTCAGTAGGTGCAGGGAGAAAGAAAAGGTGGAAAAAAGAGATTACAGTAAAAAGTGTTAGTGCTCTGACACCATGATCTCTGGGAAATTATGCCCCTTAGAGGGGAGCAGGACCCAGGAAATACAGATGGTTCCTTGACAGGACAACCACAATTGCATCTGTACTCAGTCACTGCTCTTGTATAAAATGATTGCTGGCAAAAAGTGAGTGGCTTAAAACAAAATCTGAATTCTAGAGATTTTCATCTTCTTGTTAGTTTGCTTCCCAAGGACCCAATTATCTGGCTCATGAAAACAGATGCTTATACATTCCCCACCATCAATTGGTGTCTCTGTAGGTGCTAAGCCCCCTTCTCCTGCCATGATTTTCACCTGCTGGAAAGGCGAGTGCTTTGTGACCTCTCCGAAGGACAGCTCTGCCAGCCTGGTGCTCTTATTTGCTTTATTTAACAGCTACATGTGTACCTGCAGGAAAGTCAGCTCATGACTTATTAGCAGAACAGAGGAGTGCTTCCTCTCTGTGCCCCAGCATTGCTGCAGTCTGGTCATTCCTTTTCATTGTGGAGGACTGGGGCAGGGGCAGCCTGGGCAGCACCTTCCCTTACAGCATTTCAGTTGTATAAAATAATTTCATGCCTTAGGTTGGACTCTAAAATAGATGTGGGTCCAGTGTGAAACAGAGGTTTGGGTTTAGGTTTGATTAATTTCCTGAATTTCTGAAGAGTTCACATAATTATGGCTGGTTGTTTCTCTTATTCTTTCAGTCTTTGGAGGGAGGTGAAAGCCCTGCAGCTCAGTGGTGCTGCTTTTGCTGCTTGGGCACCTCCCTGTGCCTTCAGGCTGGGCAGGAGCTGGCAGCCCCAGTTTCCTCCATCCATCCAAGGAACACAGGTTGTCTGTTGGGAAGGTTCACTGCAAAATTTTTAAACCTTTAAAACAAACTGCTCTCATAAAAATTCCTAATTTAAAATACCTTTGTGCTTCATGTGGGTCGTAAGTGGAAACAAAACACCATGTGGGCTTGCTTGCCCTCATCCTCACAACGTTTGGGAAGGTTTTTGTATGGGTTTTTTGGTATTTTTTTCCCTTGTGTGTTTTTTTCCAAATTTTAAAAACTGTCATTGTGTCCAAAAGCCTTATCTCTGACATGAGTTCAGGTTTGTAGGCTAACAGGTTACTGTAGTCAGTGATGCCTACACGAGTGTGATGTTAATTAAAGAAAATATTTTGAAGTTATGGTGAAATGATTCAAGCAATAATGTTACCCACCTGAGATCTTTGTGCCTCAAAGGTATCACTACAGACAGAAAGAAAAGTGTAAAGCAGCTGCTTAGGCTGATGTTTTCATACTGTTGTCCTTGGATGTTAGAAGTAAATGCATGTGAGCACTGAGCTGTATAAAATTGAGCTATATTTTATCATTTGAGTCCATATTTCACTTCCAATTAGTTTTCTCTGTGTGCTTATTTTGATTGACCTCTTCTCATTTGCATTAAAAGCTCATGAGTAATTTCCATTTCTAAGGACCTTTGCTCATGTGCCTCTTGCTGTGGTCTCACCAGGGTGAATGCACTAACCAGGCTCCAGGCAGAAGGAGTGCCTTGGTCAGGAGCTTCCAAACGAAACAGAGGAGCTGCTGATGAAATAATGAAGTTGCTCAGCAGACAATACTCATTTGCCTCAGTGCTGACTGAAGTGGAACTTGCATTTGGTATTAAAGATCACCATCCTGATGATAGGTGAAATGGGGGAGGGATAAGAAGTGTTGTTTCTCCTAATCTTGCCCTTCAAAATATCTGCATGCATAAAAATGTTCACTTTGGAAAAATGCATGTTTGAAAGCCAGAATGTACTAATGTGGTGCTTTTCAAACCAAATGACTTGGTTTGCTTTTACAAAACATTGATGAAGTGTCTCTGACATGAGGGAGAATGCAATGGTTCTAAAAGAGTCTGTTTCCTTTTTATCCTACAAAAATATTCTGGATTGATTCCCTGCTGTTGGCTCCTTGTGAAGTGGCAGTTCAGGCTGAGAGAACCTTTATTCCCGTCGTGCTGGAGCCTTTAGTCAGTGCAGGTGGGAAATGATTGTCCAAACAAGCTCCTTCAGCTACTGGGTGTCCTCCTGCACATGCCCCCAGCTCTTAGACGTGGCCAGGTCAGTGTGGCTTGTGAAACCCCTCTGCTTCCTCTGGTGTCAGGCTGCAGCTCTCTGCGGCTTCTCGTTGGTTTTATAAACAGACCCATGAAACAACAGACTTTGGTGTCACATTTAGAAAGTTTGAATCATTTCCACAAAAACACTTCAAGAGCCTGTGAAGTAAAATTGATGTGTATGTGTTCTGGACAAAACAGAAAGGGATATACTGAACAAAAAAATGGGGAGTTGGCCAGTGGGATGGCTGGGCATTGGCCAGCGGGTGGTGAGCGATTGCATTGGGCACCACTTGTTTGGTATATTCTTTTATCACTATTATTGGTATTCCTTCCTTTTCTGACCTATTAAACTAGAAAACTATTTCACCTTTTTCCCAATTCTCTCCCCATCCTGTGGTGGGGAGCAAAGGGCTCTGTGGTGTTTGGCTGCTGCCAGGTTAAACCACACCACTAATTAGTGCTGTTGGTGAAAAGGCTCCTTCTTAACAACCCTAAAAGTGGTGTGGGACAAAATGCAGAACAGAAAGTTTCTTTTGGAGAAAAGATCAAAAAGTGAATTTTTCTTATGAAACTCATTATTTTTTCTTCTGTTTTTTTCATTTTTATACGATTTCACAGCCTGCTAATACCAGCAAAGTGGGCTGTTACATGTCAAATCACGCCAGCATTCCCAATCATCTCCCATGGTGTAATCCCAATAGAGTATTTCATTTTTATTTACTTTAAACCTTGTAGGCAGATGAACATTACTTTTTGTTTTCAGCTCAGAAGAACTGTTATACATTACCAAGAAATATTTTTATTCTGTGATTAATGCTGTTATTAGAAAGCAATGCTGTTCCTGCTGTGTCATCCAGTCAGGTCAAACAAGAAACATAAACAATTAAATAAAAAACTGTTTCAAATTACCTCAATATTAGTCTAGGGGGATTTTTTTTTACCATTTTATTTCAATGTCTTCTCCTTTACAGGGAATTTTGAAAATGAACTGGGTTTTAATTCCAACCAGCAAGACACACTTTGGACTGAAATCAAATCTGAAAAAACCCGTCAGGAAAAGCTGAAACCTCCGGCTCTGTGTGCGATCATAAAACTTTTTGCTGCAGCTTCTAATCAGGTGAGACTCCAACTAAAATTGATAGAAATTCTGCCTGTGGAGTTTTGGCCTTGAGAGTGAGCTGTGAACCAAAAAAGAAAAAAAAAAAAAAAGTCAGGGAATCAATGCCAGGAAAAAAACAGGAAAATATTAATGATGGAGTACAACTCATGTCTTAAAAGACGTAATACAATATTGAATAAAATAAAAGCTTAAATAGCATACTTTTACACAAGTAGATGTTGAAATTCTGTTGTTTAAGGGCGTTAAGAAAGAGTAACACTGTGGCAACTAAGAGTCCAACCTGCAAGTATCTTTCAAGGATACTTTCAAGGACCAGTTGTTGAGTTTCTGCATTCTGGGGTCCTTTTAGAAAGAACTGCATGATCAGGTGGAAATGTTTTGGGAACTGATGCTAGCCAAGCTGTATTGCAGCACAAATTACAATCAGTGGTAATTACATGCTTAGGATATTTATCTAATATTAGATCCTGCAACCTGATCTTCTCCTCTGTGCAAAAATACCCACTGTTCATTGATCAAGGAGCTCTTTGTGTCTTTTGAATGTTCTAAAGAGAGTTGTCTCTGGAACGTTTTGAAATCTATCCATCATGTAGAGATGAGCTTCATGTCCAACCACTTGTTTCAGCTACAGCTATCAAAAAAGAGTTAAAACCCCCTTACCTGCTCTGGGACAGTAATGCTCTTCTAGAGTAGTTAATTCAATCAAGTGTCAACAGACAAACGACCTCATGAATCAAAGGAACCTATGGAGAGATCAGTGTGGAAATTGCAAGAAGATTTATCGGTGATGAAAGTCTTCTTAGTGTGCAAGTCAGTGTTCCCTTTGGGAGTCTGGGAGGAGTTTAGAACGTGTGGAGTTAAACCCTCTGCTCTTCTCTTGCCCCCATGACTCACACCAAGGTTCTCTCTCTAAGATAGGGCTGCCCTAAAACACCACAAGGTGACTTGGGATAAAAGGAGTCCAGTGAACTCCAGTTTCAAAGCCACTGGAGGAAATTGGTCAATGCAGGCTTGGTCCCAAATGACTGTTTGTCTAATTTAAGCCTGAATTAAGAAAATCGTAAGTAAAGGTAAGTTATTAAAAAACAAGGAGGATAAAGCAAAAAGCAAAATATGCATCTGCAAAAGCTATTCCACTTGTGTGTATAAATCAGGAGACTGTGTGCTCTAGTTGAGAATTAGGCTGAGTTGCCTGCTGTTATGCATTTAAATTAAGCAGGAGTCTAATAGTTTTTTTTAAATCTGGCCCTAAGTGTGTTTAGGGTTTTTTTTTGTCTCAGGGAAGAGATCACCTAATCAAAATAGAGCTTTGGAAGGAAGAACAATTCAATACCGAACACAAGTGAAGAGCTGTAAGTACTGATAAAAACTGCACTGCTCGGGAAAGATTTGTTGCTGTTGGTAAAAGCCTGAAGAGGCTCTTTGCAGCCAAGTTGCTGGTGGAGCTGGGAGCAGAGAGGAACGATTCCACAGTGCTAATGGAATGAGTGGTGTCTCTGTCCTTGGGGCAGGTGCTGATGGAAGAGCTGCTTTAAGTTTACGTGCTCTCTCTGCCTTCCCTTCTGCTGCTGCAGAGCTGTGCCGAGGTTTTGTTCCAGGTAAGCCCCTGGCTGTCAGCTCAGCACTGCTCAGGCACAGGATTTCTTCCCGTTAATGCCTCACTTCCACACGAGGTTGCACACGGGTTTCTATAGAATTCCTCTCCTTTGATCTTTTGAACTGCCTTCTGAAACAGGCAGCAGAAATTTCCTAGAAAGTTTTGACCTAATTTCTTGTCCTATGAAAAGAAAGGCTGGTGTTCCAATCAGCTGCTTCGAGGCAGGGCAAGGAAAGCAACCTTTCCCCCATTGCTGGCGCAGGGAGGTCGTGCTCCAAGCACAGCACCGCGGCTCTGGGGGCTCAGCTCTCTCATCGCCCCGGGTTTCCAGCAGTGTTTCTCTACCTGCAACAGATCATTTTGGCTCTTTATCAAAACATTTTTCTCTAAACATAGGATTTCTGTGTGAGCTGGACATGACAGCGCATGGGCAAAGTATTTCTGGTACAAAGCACCCGAGCCTTTCACCTGCTATTGTTGTACCCTACAAATACCTGAAAATCAGAGGGAAATACTGCACTTGTCCTGCAGAGATCAGTTGCTAGTGGGGACTTTAAAAGTGAGTTCAGTCTAATTGCTGCATTTTTGAGCTTTACAGAATAGCTAATTTCACTTGACTATTGGGAGGTGAGGTTAGGGTTTTTAGGTCTGCAATTAGGAGACCTGAAGGTGCCTGCACTGTCTCTGGGAAGGATGAGGCTAAAAAGCGAGCCCAAAATTCCAACTGTATTCCCTTTGCCTGCCCTTGGTCCTAGCTTTTACTGTCTGTGTCTGCTGCAGCTGGAGATGCCCTGGCAGCTGGAGAGGCAGAGGATAAAGGTGAGACAGAGGTGCTGAGCCCCTGCTGTCTGCATGTTTCTGTGTGCACTTGGAGAGAAGCAGGAATCGAAAAGGAAGAGCTGGCCTGGATGCTTTGGGTGGTGACTGAAGTGCTGGGCCATGTGGGACACAAAGGGGATGCAGCAGACATGGGGTGGGAGGCAGTCCTGGGAGTCAGAACAGCTCTCCTAGAGGCCATTGGTGTTTTAGAAAGGGATGCAATGTGTCCAGGTATTCCTGGCTGGATACTCTGAGCAAATCAGCTCCTGAACAATCTTATGTCCTGAGCTAAACTAATCTACAGCACAACTGTATTGTCTACAGCACAGAGCACCAGCTGGTAAATCAAACCATTATTTCAACTTCCCCTTATTATTTTTCCTCTTCATTCCTGCTTTCTTTCCCAATGCAGAGCTGGGAATCTGTGGCCAGGCAAACAGAGCCTTCTACACCCCTCTGCTATGGAATTATCTCTTGGAGCCTGGATTTGTGATGCTGCTCCCTGGTCAGCATCTTCAGCCTTTCTCAGCCTCCTGTGTGGCTACACCTATTTATACCCTGTTAG
Organism: Corvus kubaryi; assembly: GCF_017639235.1. Taxonomy (NCBI): domain Eukaryota; kingdom Metazoa; phylum Chordata; class Aves; order Passeriformes; family Corvidae; genus Corvus; species Corvus kubaryi. The sequence goes on from NW_024580659.1 coordinate 1,870,547, forward strand.
CAGCTTTATATCCTTTATATGAGGAGCTCAAGGCCTGCTAATCTTGCATCAATTGTAGTCCTGTCTAAATTCTGATCTTTACAGCCGCTGCTCTAGAAATGAAAAGATTAATCAAATGCCAGCAGATTACTAGAGCTTCAAACCAGTCAGAATCTGACTGGGAAAACATGTTAATCACTTCTCACTTAACCTGAGCACATACTCCACCCTGTATTTCTCCTCTTGCTCTTGTCCCTGATGTTCTGCATAATGAGCAGCTCTGGTTGACAGATGCAGAAGAAATTAGTGCTTTTTGCCTTCTTTTTTAACAGATATGTCTGTGTTGATGCTCTAGGTACTCTTCAGACATCCTGATCGAGCCTGTATACAGACAGGCAAGATCTCCCTACGAAAATTCACATGTAGAAATACGATTGTGGAGAGTTATAGAATTATTTGTAAGGTTTAGAAAGTACTGCAGAAAAGTAGTAAATAAGTCAAGAAATAAGAATAAGCTACACTATTCAACAACTCATTTATCAGACTTCTGTAATTTGAACGTAAAGCTGTTTCAGCAAAAAGCAAAATTTGTTTCAAGTTTTTTAGTATAAATGCATTTAACAGAAGACGAATAAAAATCCTTGACCTTTATTGCTATTTTGAGCATGTGAATACTGAAAAAAAAAAAGCAGCACTTTTCAAACACTTGAGTTTTTCATCAGCACCTAGTAAATTAGTCCTGCTGGTACAGCTGCTGTTGACAGGATTGCTGCTAAACTGTCCTGGTATGGAGCTGAACTTAGAGCAAATCCTGATATGCCCTTTGGGCAGCAGAGGAGGACATAAAGAAACAGAAGTTTGGGGGGGGGGGGTTTGTTCTTCAGGAACTTGTCCATGTCCCACCCTACCACAGACCAGTCCATGCATGGTACCTGACACTGATATCTGACTGTATCCCAAAGCACTCACAGTGTACAGATAGACCCTCTCTTCTGAATTGTGCCTACAGACACAATTGGTAGGAGGTAAAGGAAGAAAAGATACTAGTTTGTTTTGCTGTTGTTTCCATCAAGTTAATTACTGATGTGATCTGTGTTGGGTTTTACAATCTTCATCTGATTTTAAGTTTATAGAATGACTCCATTCCCCAGCATACCTTGTTGATTGGATCTGGAAAGAGAGAAGTTCCCTTCAAACAGCTCACAGCTCAGGTGAGTTTAATGGGCTTCATTTTCTTCTTAAGTTTTGGAGTGATTTTCTAATTTTCCTTCTTGTGGTCCTCTAAGACTATTGATATTTAACTGTTGGGGACCAGAGGAGTGTCTACCACTCTGTGGCTGCAGCTCCTGTAAAACCTGCAGGTTTATACTTGTGGTGGACTTGGGAAAATACTCATTTTGTGATGGAACTGTGTCTAACACCTCTGGATAAAATGGTACTGCCCAAAACTCTCAAAAATGCTTGGGCTGATCATTTTTATAAATGCATAATAGGGATTTCTGTGATTATGTTATCCAAGTAACTTCAAGGAGAGACATTAGAAGGTAGAACACAGAAAAGTGACAAACAAAAAACCATTTTATTATAATGAAAACAGTTTCTCATGCTGCTTCTCTCTGCTACAAGAAGGGCAGGGCTGTGCATGCATAAATCACAGCCTTACAAGTATAAAGGAAGAGTGTGAAGAAAACCTAAGATCATCCAGACTTTTTTCACATGGAAAAGAATCTGTGGGATGGGAAAAATATTCATTGACTTACAGGAAACAATAAAATGTCCCAAAGAAAATATAGGAGCCAACTGATTTTATGTGCCACCATCTGCAATCTATAAATACCCCCGTGGCAAACTCAAAAGATCTCAGTTTATTTGTGACTGGGAAATGGAGACCAAAAGCAGCCTCATATATAAATACAATGGATTTCACAGCCCCAGGATTTATTGTGTCTCCTTCAGCAATGGGGGTTACACACTGAAACAAAGCTGAGCCATAATGGGAAAACTGTCCTACTTGGGATTTATGAATTTATAAAGGATATAGGCAGTTCTGTTGTGTGATTCAGCAGTAAATCACTGCCTGTGGGTGCCAGAGCTTGCCTCAGGTGGGAAGGTGCTCGTGGAAGGACACACCACAATTCCCAATGCAGCCACTGGGCACCAAATGGGAATAAAGGGAAGAAGGGTGAGCAGAGAACCTGCCCCAAATCCAAAGTGCTCACTGAAGCACAGCAGTAGCCAGCACTGGAAAGATAAAACTTCACAGCCAATATTTGGAGGGGTTTTTAAATTAGGAAATATATTCTGTCAGGCTTGTATTTAACTTTGTTTGCCTCACCCTTTCCTCACCTTTTGCTCACTGTCTGCCTGTGAGTAGGTTAGGACAGGTCACGGTTACATGCAGGTTTCATTTACCTGTAAATTTAAGTTTCCATTGCTTTATCCCTGCATTATATGACATAAAGTGTTTGATGATGTGCTGCAGCATCTATGAAAGGTTTCTCTTTTCATAATTGCAGCTGCTATATTCAGTTTCGTAAGGGGGGTGGAGTGTGTGGTGATGGAAAGAGAGGTTTCCATCCCCAGTCTGATTGTGGCAGGAAGGTTCTGCTCTCATCCTTGCAGAGGATGTGCATGTTGAGAGACCAGTTTCTGAACAGCAGGCACAGTGCTGTCGAGGCTCAGATGGGATCAGGCTGCGTATCAGACTTCAAATGGGGCATAATCAGGCGTTCCAGGCCCCTGCTCATGCTCCTGGAGGATTGGCCTGATTTTCAAAAGTACCAGGCAATCAACAGCCCCTTACTGATTTCAGTGGGAACTAGTCAGCCCTCAGTGCATCAGAAAAATTGGGCTGGTTACCTAGAAACCTGCATATGGTTTTCAAATCTTTACTCTGGGGGTGTTTTATTTTGACTATTTTTTATCGCTGGAACTAGCCTCTGTTTTCCTCTGCTACATATGCTCTTCATATGCTTTTGCTTACTCTGCAAATAGTGGCTTTTTTGGCACACTCAGCCCTGGGAGTTCTGTTGATTAATACATTTTGTCTTTTCTAGATCTGCCTTGGAGGAGTTAAGGAGTTTGGGTTTGGTAATCAAAGGGTGGTTTGCCCTCTCCTCTGTTTCTCCAAAGTTTTCCAATTAATTTTGCTGAATTTGGAGCCTTATTTTTGGTCTCAGCTGACAGAGACCCCCTGCCATTGACATGATTTATAATCACTGAAGTCCACAGGTGACTATTCCTTCTCCCCTTTTGGTACAGTAGGTCTTCTGCATGTTGTGATTCAGCCAAATGTCTGCTCTCCCCTCTCATCCCAGGGAAAATGATCAGCAGTAAGAAAGAGGAGGGGTCAGAAACAATGATCTATGAGCAAGAGCAGAGTTTCAGCAGAGGAAAGAAATGTCTCTGCTCTGACAACACAATCCCAGAGGTGATGGGGCTATATCCCTGTTGTCCCCTGCCTCCTTCTCCATAAGAGCAAGACAAAAGGGTGTAAATTTTGCAGCAAAGAAAATGCAAGGTGGGTATTAGGGATGCTTCTTGGCTGTTGGGGGTTGAGAGAATGCAGAGGGCTGGATAGGCAGGTTGTGGAGCTTTTGGAGGAGCAATTAAACAAGCAGGTTTTGGGACCATAGGGTGTTGAGTCATTACAGACTGAGGAAAGCTCCATCCAGGGAACTGCAGAGGCGGGAGATCCACAGAGGGCTGCAGCTCCTGTGGGTGGACATGTGGATGGTCCTGAGCAGAAAAGAGGCTGAGAAATGCAGCTCTGGAAGCAGGTCCCTAGAGGAAGGATGGCAAAAGGGGATGACCCTTCCCTTACTGATGTGACTGGAGCTGTCAATGACTGTCACAGCCAGGTGCTGGTTTCCTTCCATCTGACACTGGGAATGTCCTGCTCCTTTGACTGACGTGTGTCAAATAACACACAGGCTGGGAGCATCCAGGGATGCTTGTCCTGCCTCTGCAGCAAGGGGTCTTTGCCTAATTTCACAAGCTCTTTCCCAGGTGTTAGTGCAGAAGCAGTGTCCATCAAGGCAGTAGAGTGCCACTGAAACTGGAAAAACAGCTGGAGTTTGCAGATATTCTTTCAAACCAAAGATCCAAACAGAGCCCTTATTCCCACATTAGCTTGGTACATGTTTTTGTAATCAAAACAGTGGAACAGGCTCACAAACAGCCCTTCCTGAGGGCTTGGAGGGGTCAGAGGTTCTGTCCTTCTTCTCTCAGTCTTACAGCTCTCCACACCTTTCATCAGAGACTGAGGCACAGTGTCTTTTTGGATAAAACTTCCTATTCCTTATTCCTTTAGCAGCTTCCTGTGCTGCCAGGCAGCAGCATGGGGCATGCCCAGGAGCAGAGCACAACAGGAATCTCAGCCAGGTCCCCATGTCCCCAGGGCACCTCAGCTAGTTAGAAGCCTCTGTGCAAAGCACTGAGCAGAGGTTTTGTGTAGCCATCGTGACAGTAACGTTATGAAAGATGCTGCTGATGTCAGTCTGAGACAGGAAACATGTAAGAAATTAGAAACAGACTCCCTTGAAAGAAGCAAGACAACAGGATATATTACAATATCAAAATTTGCTTGACAGGTGGGATTTATATATCACACAATGAAAGAAGCTGTTTGGTGAGTGATACATTTCATATTAAAATATATAAATCATTCACTTGGAGAAGAATTGGACTCTGTGGGCAAGTAGCTTTGCTACTGCATCTGACATGCTGCCTGTTAAAACAGATATATTCATTTATGAATCTGATAATCATTACCTACTTTTTGTGTTTATTCCATGGTAAAATTCAGAATTAGATGCATCAGTCACAGCATCTGACGATACTCTGTGTCTGTTACTGGCCTGATTGTGTTATTCCAGGGTTGCAGGATAGTTAATAATCCCTAGTTAATCAGTGTATCTATTGATTAATATATATTCCCATTAAAGTAAATATAAATCATAATAAATTAGATAACATAACCATAATAAACCTGCTGTATCCAGTATGTAACACACTAAATCAAAATTAGCAATTACTAATTGAAATTATACCCCCTAGTATAGCATTATATAAATCAAAGGCATTTCTCTAAAATCCATGCATCATTCAGAAGATTAATCCTCTGGCAACTGTAAATGTTTTTCTACTACATTCATTTGGCTAAGCTGGATAATGGTAATAGCCTTGAGGTTAAGTACACAACACTGTGTTAGAGCCGATGGGGTGGTTGTTGCCAGGGTGTCCCTCTTGCCCATCTCACTGCACCTACCACTGAGCCCAGAGCGTGCTCAGGGCACTGCCCCCACCTTCAGCTCACAGAGTTGAGGGGAGATTGTCTCTGCAATGTGCTGGGAAGGCTTTCACCCTGTGCACTTGGACACAAAACATTGGGGCATGAAAAGAAAGTGCTCATCTGAAAGCAACATCGGGGCTTTGGATGATCCCAAACCCACTGGGGCTTTCCTCTTCCTTACTTCGTGCTTGGAACTTGAAAGACTTGAGAGGAGTGTTTTGAATTTCACTCTCCAACATCCCAGGGAGTGGATGGGAACACCCAGAGGAACTGCTGTCCCATGAGAGGGCAGGACAGTGACTGAGTAACTCTGCATTGACCCAACAGCCTGGCATGGACAGCATCAGGCCAGAGGGAGGGGATGCTGCCGGGGTCCATGGAGGGTATCTGGAGAGAAATACCCATAATTAATGATTTTGGAGTGCATTTCTGTAGGGATCACCCCTGCTCTGTCAGCAAGGGTCTGGAGAAGCTCGGCTTTGCAGCCCATGCAGTGGGGGGTAAATGCTGATTGCTCTGGGGTGAGGAGAAACAGGTGAGGCAGCCTGAGCTCCCTTCTCTTGCAGCAGCCTCACAAAATGTCCTCATCATGCCCAGAAACCCAAGTGGAGGTTACACAAACCTCTCCTGCTTGCTTTGCATTTTCAAAGCCGAGGACTGGGCACCAGTCCAAACCCATAATCTGTGTGAGGGCATGTCACAACAAATAGGAAAGGGATAATTAGAATTTTATGAAGTGGCTCTCTATAATGCTACCTACTGTTTACTTACCAACAATTTTAAATTTAGCAACTGATGCATTTTTAAGACCAATTAAAAGAAACCCTCTAAGAAGCTGATATTTGCTCGTAGTTATGTGGGTTTTTTAAAACAACCCCATTTCCCCAGTGGGACCAATGTATGTGCACGTGTGTGTGTGTGTCTGCTCATAAAATGGTACTGAAATGTATGAGAGCATAGGAATGTGGCTTAGCAGATAATAACTCTTGATTTCATTGTTTCAAGTGTTGTGTTTTTTCTAAAAGTCAAGGAAAGTCCAGTTCACTGAAGAGAACAGAAGAGAATGAACCATTCCTGGGCTTTCAGCAGTTCGGGAGAAGATTCATGTAACAGGTAAATCTAAAAGCAACCCAAGATGGAATGATTTCTTCATTGTCGTTGATCACAGCTGTGTAACTAAACTAAAGTGGTTTTCTTTTACCCCAGGCAGGGCTCTATTTCAGTGGTATCTCACACCTCTACATTGTGTCCAGATACAGTAATTTGACATATTGTTTGGGAAAAAAAAGGTGCTTTGGCAAGACACTGCATTTTATGTTATTGATTTGTTGTAGCTAATAGAGCTGCATGGATATTCTTATCCATGGGCAAATCTGAGAGTATTAATCTACCCACACAAAGGTTTGTTTTAAAAGCCAACGCAGAGAATGTAGCTCAGCTCTTGACCAATATTTGATATCTGATCACCACTGAGGCTCCCAGTGCACAAACAGAACCACAATGCAGGGGCAGGGCAGCCTCTGCTGTGTCCTGCCAGGAAATCACCCCCCTCTTCCAGCCTTAACACAGCTGGACCTGGGCACTGCTCTCTCCTTCTTACAGCACTTGGAGGGCCATGGTTTGAGGAGGAAGACAGGGAAATCCTGTGTCAGACAGAAGGGCTGTGAATCATGGGGTAAATTATCCTTGAGCATAACCTGACAGGGATATGGGACAACTCAACCTCACTCCCTGTCTGACTTAGCTTCAGGTATTTAAATCCAGTTCTCCCACCCAGGAGAGCACTGCCCTGGAAAATGTTTGCCCTGCTCTCAGCAAGAATTTCTTTGTGCTTCCTCCCTGCTATGGCAGCATTGTGCTGCCCAGCTCTGGATCTCTGTGTGTGCATCTCTGGCATGCCAGAGTTAAGGCTGGGTGGTTTAAGGAGTTGACTTGTGCTTATAAAGGTAACCCCATTAGACATCATCAAGGTCCAATCTGTTCATGTAAAAAGCCTCACGTTTAAACACTGAGCTACATCCAAAATCTGAAAGTGTTGCTCCATGGTGCTCATGATTAATATGTGTAATAAGTTTTCATGATGTGGACAGGGTGAATGCTGAAATGGATTCAGGTCTTTTTATTTTCTTTTTAGCTTGTTATTATCTAGAGAAAAAAACACTAATTACTAGAAGCTAATAGCTAGTGTGTTACTTATCCTCTTAATTAGAACCCTAATTATTAAGTGTGGTGATAACCACTAGTCAGAACATATTTGCTTTTTAAGACTTTGTTTATCTGTCTTCCCATTCCCTCTTTTTAATGACACTGATACCAGCAGAGTTGCTGGAAAGGGAATACCAATAATTTCCCAGTGGGAAATGAGTCATTTTGAGTCTCCTGAACACTGTTATGATTTTCATTCTGTTGTAAAATGCTTTTCACCTTTGAACTGCTGGCTTGCGTTAGATTCTGATATTAAAGTGCCAACATTCGAACCTGTGAGAATGAACTCAGGCCAGCAGAAAAGGTCACCTCAGCAGCACAGGAGCTCACTCAGCTTCTGCCATGTGGGAGGCTGGAATGCTCCTGAACAACACGGTCTTCAGCTGCCCATCCCAAAATCCTGAGGGGTTCAGTGAAGGATTGCTCATCATGCCTACCTAAAGTTATGATGTCAGGTTGGGATGTAGCTCCACTGACAATCTCCTGCTCTTCATCCTTTGGAGTGGGAGGCTGGGATTTCTGGGTGCTGCCGTCCCCTGTGTCTGCTCTGAGCCCAGCACCCACTGCCACAGGAGGTGTCTGTTCCAAGTTCATCCTTGCTCAAGGGAAATGCCAAGCAACTACATGTGAAGTGTTAATAAAATAGCTGTTTAAGTAGAGAATTAAGTGTAAATACCTGCCAAAAATCCTGTATTGAGGTGATTGGTATAGATGGGCCACTGCCAGAAGTTGTAATATTACAGCATTTTTATGGAGTCTTATTAACTTTTGCCAGGGAGTGGCACATTGGAAGTGACTGAAGTCAGTGATTTAAGATGTGTGGCAGAGGGGAAGAAAGATTTCTTGATTACAGAGAGCAGTGTACGGCTGGGCATGAGCTGGATGTGCTGCAGCACACCAGAAGAAGTACTCTGTTAGCTGTAAAATCTAATGGAAGGAGCAAGACGCCCCTGCTCCTGCCCTTGATTCTTGGCAGTTTGGATTACAAAGTGCTTAAAGGATGTGGCTCAGAAGAGATGTGTTAACTGTATGTACAGTCGGTGTTTCTGTGGCCTCATTAGCATTCACAATGCTGCACACTGATTTGACATTGTTTCTGCCCCGAGGAGCTTGAAATCTAAAGGCAAAACCCTGTGACCATCTGAAATCTGAACATTTCTAGGAAAGCTCTGAAGAAAGGATTCATGAGACTGTGAACAGATATGTTTTAGTTGCCATGTCAGAAGCAGGGAGCAGGCGGGGAACAAACAACTGGAGCGGAGGAGAAAAATAGTGAGAGTCCTAATTGTTGTCAGCTTGATTCCAGCCTTGTTCACCCCGACAGAATCTTTGTCTGTCTTACATCAGGCTTTGCTGATTTACACTGATGTAAGCAAGAACATCCTCCATGCTTTTATCCAACACAGCTGCTGCTGGAGTGGTTTTAACCCCCTGGTCCTTCTGCCTTGTTCAGTCTTTACAGGTGCATGGGGAGGAGCAAGCAGCAGCACAGCCAGGCAAGGTGGGCAGGCAGCTGGTGGTGCTTCTCCATGCAGGGACACACTTGGAAGAGCTGCAGGGGTTGATCTGTACTCCTGCACAGCACCTGAAGCTGGCCCCAGTTTTTCTGAAAAGTGATGACCTTCCATGTAGGCATCTTTTCCTTTGGGGTGTTCTGAGCTACCGAGAGCACTTGGTCTGGGTGAAGTGCAGGTTGTCCATCACATGACAAAAAACCTTTTCTCTTGTTCCCTTCTGATTTTCAGATGTAAGCTCCGTTACTGGCAGTAGAAAATTTTGGTTTCCTTGAAAGACACTCAGCCCAAGGTGGGTGGGGGTTTCTTTGTGGAAATAAATATGATCAGCCCTTTCTGATTCCAATTCTTGGCAATGCTGCAAGAGACAACAGGCTTCAAAAGCAGCTCCCTTTTCTGTGCTGGTTTATAAATGTCTCTGTAGCTATACTAATAGCATAACATGTTCTCTTTTTTTTCTTTTTTTTTTTTTTTTCCGGCTCTCTTCTGCTGGAGGGGTGCTGCAGCAAGAGATGGAGAGGAAAGAAAACTCTTTGTCTTGAGGATTTGGCACATGCTGTCAAGATGCCACCACTTAGATGGGACCCAGCTCCCTGAGCACCAGTCCCTTGAGGCTCACCAACACTCAGCAGAGCGTTTTGTAAGGTCACAACATGTCCCACTGCCAGGTAAATTCCATTTGTCCATCTTGCCTGGGAGGCTGGGCTGTGCTGGTGTCTCCCACACCTCTCTATTATGAAGTCTTACAGGCTTCTCCAGTCCTGCCTGCAGCAGTTAAGCTTTGGCTTTCAAGTGTGGTTTTTTGCATCCATGCAAGTGTTTCCGTGCAGTGATCAGAGGAGCTTTCAGCACGATTTATTTATTATCATTCTCTAATATAACACTTTCTTAAAATATTTATGTACATTGCTAGGAAAATGTGTGATCACTTAAAATTGAAAGCTGCCTGTTGCTGTTGGAGCATTTTAAAGAAGTTAATGACTACTGGGGTGGGGACTAATAGCACAGTGCTTTCTAATTTTGTGTTCGTTTTATGCTTTTTAGCACAAAAAATGGTACCCAACTGTAATATGTTTGCTCACACAGAATTACATGTGCTGAAGGTGCCACCTGATGTTTCCTGATGTTGCCACACTTGAGGCCTCTGTGTGACATTTGTCTCTGAAGATTTCTGGTCACTGTACTAATGGTATCATTCATAGAATATAAGGGATAGAGAGTCCTTCCAGGTGTGATCTGCTCAGAGATGCCTCAAATTTCATAATTATTCATGATAATGGCCCACGGACAGGAGACACATTTTCTCTGTGGAAATGACAGGAAAGTAATTTCTGAAACTCTGTGGGTCTGTGCATTCAGCATTCCCTGGGAAGGAGCCTGTATTGGCACAATTCCCTTGCACAGGGTTCTTGTCCTTACTGGCCACTGGCAGAACTGAGTTCACAGGTATCTGTATGTTGCACTGGGTTTCTTTCCCTCTGAGCTGGAGAAGTGCAAGGAAATAAAATCATTAAATTGTTCCAGCAGCAGGAGTCCAGTGAATGGGTAATTGTCACACAATGTAAAGGTGTTTGAAAGAGTGGAGGAAAAAATAATCTAAATGTTCTCCTTTTTCTGGGAAGATGTATTATTATTTATGAATAATTTTTGCTGTTGAAGGGAAGTGGAAGATACAATCAGAGACACCATAAAAATGAAATGTATAAAGTGTTATTTACATTGTATTGGAGAAGAAGGAACCACTGGTAGGGGGAATACTGGTTTATTTAAATACAAAATCAGGTTATTCAGAATTGTATTCTTAGATTAACTGCTGTACAAAATGTAGTCCATAATTCTTCCTGCAGTAGAAATATGAACCCTGGTGAGCGCTGCTAAGGCTCTGTAAGTTTTGTTTGTATCTCCAGACCATGCTGGTGTCTGGGGTTGGGGCTATATTCTGCTGCAGCAGGAGCTGAGCAAACCCAGAGCTGAGTGAGAGGCAGTTTTCTGAAAAGTTTCCTGTCCCTACAAAGAGTGAGAGAACCAGTGAGACCACAGCACCCAGCACTGGAACCAGCACTGCTGGTGTGGAGCATCCACAGCCCAACCGCCTGGGGCAGGAGCTGTCACTGTCCTTCTTCCTATTCTTAAAGAATAGACCAATTTTTAATGAGGTTTGCCACTAATTTTCAGCATTCAAAGGTTCATCACTACATCAAGACATGAAATTATCCCTACAGATCCTCTTTGGCTGTCAAGTCTATGGAACCAGGGTTATATTTGGGATGCTTCCTGCTCTCTTTATCCATCCATTGCTTGTTACAGTGCTAGAAGCAAGATCTGGAGAGATCTTGGAAGACAAAGATAGGACAGAAAGGAGAAAAATAACACATTTCTTAGTTCCCAAGATGCATTTGGAGACTGGTGTTGCTGGACTTTGTAGGTAGATGTCGCACCTGATTTGTAGGATGGGTGATCTGTAAAGAAAGTTTTTTGCATTTTCTGTTTCAGTCTGTCAGTAGTGGAGCATGAACAGGCATGAAATTTCATAATCTCAGATATTTGCACTTCTGTATTTTACCATAAAATTGACTGCTTTCTCAGATTGGAGCGATTGGACTGTGCTGAACAGATTAGGGTCTGTTAGCACAGGGCAATCCTGCTCATCCATTAAACAGATGAGCACTCAAAAGGGGATTGTAGTGTTGGAAATTCTACCCAGAAGGTGATAACTATGGCCATGAAGAACATTTTCTCATCTCTTCCTACTGACAGAAAACCAGCCCAAGTAATGTAGGTTTATAGCATATCAGATCCCTGCCAAGGGAAAAGCATTGCTTAAAATCAGCTCAAACCTGCTCTTTCCACTGGGAAAGGGAGTTCCTACAGAACTGCAGACTGTGGTGGGTGCTTTCTGCTTTGCATGAGAAATGACAGTTCCTGAGAAAAGGAAAAAGCCTTGCATTGAAAGTTTGGGGTTTGATAAAGATTCCAAAGTTTTCGTGAGAGCTGGAGGAAGTTTTATGTTCTGACCCAGCAGCACAAAAGTGCAAGGAGCAAAAAAGGACTGTGCAGAGTGAGATACTGCTTTAGAAATGTCCAAAACATTTCTTTCCCTTGACAATCTGCTCCACTTGCTGTCATGATCAGCTGCTTCCTCAATCCCTGCTTTGATGTGTTCAGGGGGAAATTCTAACCAGTGCTTTGGTTTGCCTGCAACCCTCTGTGTGTGTGTGTGTAACCATGCTTGGGAAAAGAATAAAGGAAAAGCACTTTTGCTTTCTTTTCAAAGAGGAGTTCTTCCTTCTGAATACTGAAATAAAGCTGATGGATGAAACACAATTCCAGGTCACCACCTCCTGAGCCATAGGCTGGTGGTTCTTGATGCTCGGACCCTCTGGATGCCCAATTTCTACATCTGCATGTGAGGCTGAACACCACAGTCTGCAAATATCTTAAAGAAAGGTCTGGAAAGATGAGGAAACCTGGATTTTATTGACACAAGGCACAAGATTCTGAATGGCCCATGCATAAAGCTGCCTATAATGAAATGTCTGCACAAAGCAAATACAACAGTGCAACTCCTTTTTACCATTACGACACCCCACACAAAGCACAGACTTTGTGAATAATTGGCACAGTGATATATCCTCAAATTTATGGTATTGCACCAAGTTTTTCATTGTGAGAGTAAACACAGGGGATGTGTTATCTGTCAGGGGTAAGAGGGGACAGGCAGGCTCAGAAGCTGGAGATCTGGAACAGTCCCTCGTGAGCAATGTCCACAATCCAGGGAGAAAATGAAACACTGCCAAGTGTTTAAAAATCATTCATTTTATTCCAGTATTACTCAGTGCCTGTAGCTCGGTGAAATATTGTTTGGAAAGCTGATTGTTCAAATGGGTGTGGATATAAAACCGAAGAAAATGCTGCCCTTGGAGGCAAGGCCATAGTCCTTAGTTACAGTTAGAAGCAAATAAATAGTAACTATTACTCTGCAGCCTTTTGAGAGCTTTTTGTGCTCTTAAATCCATGAATGACTGTGTGGGGGAATAAAGAACTAAAAGCTAACCTGCTTAAGATAAAAACAAGTTCTAGGAGTTTTCTCTGCTAATTTTGGCTCAAGACTCCTGCTGAGCCTAAAGTAAACACTGTGAAATTGGAAGAAACCAAATAGGCTGTTTAGGGGGTTTTATTACACTCATTATTTTTATTTTTCCTTTTGTCTTTTTTTGATTTTCCTGGCAGCACCTGCTAGTCCCTGCCTATATGGCCTATGGGATTTCTCCTCCTTTCTTTAAGCTCATTCTTTCCAGAGTTAAAAGGTTCTGGTTACTTCAGAGACAGAAGTCACACCGTGCCATGTATTGTTCGCAGAATGCATCCAGAACTCCTCAGGTTCCAAAGTTACAGGACACTCAATAAAGTTCCTTAGAGGAGGTTTGATGATGGCAGGATGCACAGGAATTATAGGAGAAAAGTTCTGGGTGATTTGTATGGTTTGAAAAATGGTGTTGGCTTACAACCTCTGGACTTAGTCTTGAAAAACATCCTTTAAAAATCAAGACAGAATTTGGGGATTTCAATTTAAATCAACCTGAGAAACCATAACTTGAGTCATCAGTACTGAAACATGAGTCACTTGTTTGCCAAAACAGGCAAAAATGTCTGTTCTTTGTTAGAACACTGATTAACCAACATCAGCTTTGAAAAACTGGCAGGTCTCATCAATACTTCCAGATAGCACAAGTGGAGATCAATACTTACACTGAGATCTGAAAGGGGGAAGGTGAGGCTGCCCCTCATTTTCCCCACGGACCATTGCTTTACCTGCTCTCGAGTATAATCCTTTTCAGCACAACCAAACTTTTCAAGTTTTCATTTTTAACATTCAATCCACTTTGAAATTCTTTGAGATGGACTTCAAATTGAATTTGGTTTTGGTATTCTGAGAGCAGCACAAGGAGTTCATATAATAATACTACATAAAATGATTGCCAACTTTTTACTTTGGAGGCTTTTACAAAAATTCCAAATCACTACTTATAAGTGCAAATATTTACATATACAGACGAAAATCTGGCTATAATTTTTATTTTGCGGACCACATTTCAGAGCCAAGACATGAAAGAAGTGGATTCCTGGGCTACAGAGTCAGGTTGGTTTATTTCTTGCTAATAAATTTCTAACAGTGTACATGTTTACTGAGATTTTCAAAATCAGCCTTTTCTGGGAAGGTTTGGAACATCAGTTGTCGGGGTGTACTTTAGAAATACAGTTCTGTATTCTATTTACCCTCAGTCCAAGCAGATGCTCTGGGTGGCATCTCTGCCCATGGCAGAGGGATTGGAACTAGATGGTCTTTAAGGTCCCTTCCAACCCAAATCATTCTGTGATTCTGTTTTGAGCTCACAAAATGGCAAATTCTTAATCTTTGTGAATTTTTGAGGGTCACATAGTTAATTTGTCACTAATTCTATCCAGTTAAGTACAAACTTACCTGCAGAATGGAATTATAGGGAGGTTCCTTTGTCTTTAATTTTTGGCAACAATGGTGTGTGTGTGTGATAGCTCAGATTGGAGAGTGAGTATCTGAGTTTGCTTATCAGATAGCTGAGTAAGCAAACCTGTCTGTCCTCTTCCTTTTTATAAAATTTCCACCCATCTGACCACTTTTATCTTGGAGAGAATGGGAAGAAAAAGCAACTTTCCCCACTGAGCTTTAAAGACTGCTGGTGAAATAAACAGTCCTACTCAGCAGAAAGTTATCCTCAGTGAGTGGGTACATTGGAAAGGTTATGAACTAAAAGAAAAAAGCAAAGGCCTAAATTGGATTGCTGGCAGCAGCTCCTCATGTTTCACTTAAGCCACTTTAGTTAAAATGACTTTCCTTTTTGTTTGCCAGGAAAAACAAGATGCTTTGTTTAAGTTCATTACCTCTAATATTTTATGAGTAGGTGAGTACTGAGCTATGCTCTGTTTTCTATGACCTGGACTCTGAGATGAGAGCCTTGCTGTCTGGGAAGTTGCCATTCTGTGCATTCTACTGGGATGCAGAGCATCCACCATTGTGCACAGACTCTCTCTGAGTTTCCATTTGTACCCTCTCTGTGCTTGGGTTTGCAGCCTCAGCAGCTGTGCTGCTTAAATAGGGGGGAAGTGCTTTTTTCTCCCACTTAGTTTTATTCTTTGCTTCTCAATGTTGGGCACAACTGAGATGTTTCTCTCTTGGGTCAGGAATAAGATCAGATTTAAAGCACAAACGTGGTCTGTGCTCACCATCCCAGGTTCCCTGGTGCCTGTAGAGGTGTAGGAGATGATTTTGCTGGGAAACACCTTTCCTGCTGGCTACAATGGACAAAATTCCCAGTGTTCTCACCTTCCTGGACTGATGTGTCCACAGCACACAAATATTCTGCATCAGGCTCTGGCCCATTTGTCCTCTGCCTGAGGCTGGCTGGCTGCTCGCTGCCATGTAGGATACCAGATCCTTTGGGATGCTCTTTCACAAGAATTTACTACACACGAGAACAAGGACCTTTCCCTGTAGGCAGGTCGAACTCAGGTGTTACTAAAGATCTGGGACTTGTCCCAAATTGTCACTAAATCATGGCTCTTCTGAGGAATAAAAGCATTTTTTAACTCGGCTCCTGGTTCCCTTGGCCGCATCTGGTTTAGTCTGGGTGCAGCCACACTGGAGGTGTTGCTGTGGGTCCCTGCAGGGCTGTTCCTGGAGAAACAGTGCCAGAGGCACCTCACTGATGCCAAGGAATCTTCAGTACACAAAGGGGGTCCTGCTATTATGCATTAATCTCATTTCAGAGCAAAATAATTGAGAAGACAGAGTATCACAAGGAATGATGGAGGGTTAAAGAGCAACCTCTGTAAAAAGGGTATGAATAACTTGAGGAAGGCACATCAAAGTGCTCTCTTGGGCTAAGAAGCAGTCCAGCCTCATCCAGAGACTGTAAATAATATTGCCCCCAGGGTTCTGCTGCTCAAGCAACAGTACAATAAAATTCTTTCTGCAGACCATGGGCTCGATTTGGATGCTGGTGTTACTGCAATTTCCAGAAAGTTTAAGTACTGCAAAGACAGTGGAAACTCAGCAGTTTGGCTTCTTCCTGGCGCCTGCCCCGAGCCCCCCACAAACACAGAAATTGCAGCTACAGAGGACTGGGACTGTGGGCCAGAACAGCCCCAAGCCCTCCCCAGTTTACATAGGGGCCAGTTTCTTTATTTGAAAACCAGAACGAAACAAAACCTCACAAAACAAAACAAGTAAAGCTGCTGCTTTAAGGGCTCTTTCTTCAGTTTTAGCATCCTCTAAATGACTCAAATGGACTTTGTAGGCAGACACGAGGCACACTGTGGGTGAAGATTAAGCAAGCCCAGTTTAATCCTACAAGGAGTAATCAAATGTGAAAACACCCTATCCTTTCCCCTTGGGGGACGTTCAGTGAGTGGCCGTGTTCAGAGCAAGCTTTGTTGTTGGCTGGAGCCACCTCCTTGCTGGTTTCCTAATATTGCAAGAGTTGATGCAACCCTGCCTATTAACTTTCTATTTTATGTTCTGTATATTTTTATTATGAAAGAGGGTAGGGAAACCAGTGTGCTTGGCTGATCAGGTTTATTTATATCCAGCCCTGGTGTTGCCATTATGACTGGAACACACACAGTAAAGAACTGGGATCTTTTGCCTTTTTTTGAGAGAAATACCAGGTATTCAAGGCAAGTTGTTAGGGGACATGGTGAGCAAGTTTTATTTTAGAAATGTCATTCCGTGCTACCTGGAAATTGAAAACATCCATTCCAGGTGTCTTTGAGCATTTGGAAATGATGGTCACCTGAAAGCTTTGACCCAAGTTTCACACAGAAGGCAAAATGAGTAACAGTAACTAAGTGAAAAGGAAAAATTAATTGTCTTTTTCTCCCTGGAGAAGAGATCCATTCTGCTGGAGCTGGATAATACTTGGAAGCTACAGAGCTCCTTTTCATTAGAGAAATGAAAGGCTCATCATCCCTAGAGCTCTTAATTAGGCACCTTTTGCCATTCACAAAATTCTGTGTCTCCGCTGTCAAGTCCTATTTGTTTTAAAAATTGATTCATTCTCTTCAGTTCTTTTGTTGGGCAGCAGAAATGAATAGACCAAATGAGTCCAAACACTTTGTAAATTGTAAGAGGTTTAATATAATCAGCGTGGCCACACCAAGCTCAGAGAACAAGTGTACAGCAGTGCTTTGGTGCCAAACGCTCACAGAGCAATAACAAAAACCACGTTCAAAGTGGAGAGGGCTACAGAGGAGAGGGAAAAAAGTACATATGGAGTATTAGCTCCCTGCAGACCTATATGGTACTCTTTCATTTATGGTGGCTATTAATCCACAGGAATGACATATCAGTTAGGTGGCGGGGATCAAAATGAAAGTGCTTGGTTTTAAAAATACTCAGGCTGAATGTTTTTAGTGTAGGTTTTCTGATGAAAAAGGTTTAAACCTTTCATTTAAAGGAGGAGGAACTTCTTTTTCAGCACCACCTGAAAAATAATGTCTTTTGGGTGTTGAATATAAACTGAGATCAACTGTGTTTGTGAGCCTTCCTTTGAAGCGTTTCCCCATATGATAATATTCAGTGTCTGTTTACAAGGCTTTGATTTCATGCAGGAAACAACTGCTTTTGTACAAACATGTAAATGTATATATGAATGCGAGTGTTTGCATATAAATGTTTCCTCTTCATTGTTTTCTTGTTTTAAAAATCTCAACCAACCTTGAAACAGGAACAAAACAATAACCATCGCTAGTGGGACCTGACTGACTGGAGCTCATCAGTGAACCCAAGCAAAGCTGATGCAAGTTGCACCCTGCAGGAGGCTGAGCCTTCCAAGTGTGTGCTTGCTGCTTTCCAGGCTGAGAAGGTTCTCCAGTTACTGCATTTTCAGGTTTGCATGATCTGTTCAAGAGGTAGCACTAAATACACAGAAAGTTTTTCTGCAGAATTTTGTGTGAACATTCTAGGTTTTTTCCAAACCCCATCTTCTAGGTTTAAAGCTACTTTAAAATTGTTTTTTTCATGGTTAGAGGGGCAAATGGCCCATTATTAATCAGTGTGCTGCATTTTGGAAGGTGCAGACAGGGAAAGGTAAGTATTTAACTTGTGTAGAAGCTGTACATTCTGAGGAGAAAGAGTTTTAGATAAAGGCCAGCATGATTAGAGGGAAAGGGTAGATATAACTGATTGAAAGTCTTACAGGAGTAGTTTTCACACTGATTATCTGATTGTCTTTTCAGTACATACATCTTTCTCTTTAAAAGTGGTGCCAGTTTGAGTCAGTGCTTCCTGTGTTGTGTGGTTGCACAGGTGAGCTGTGCTGGGAGAAAGCCCCAAAGCCTTTCCTCACATGCACATGAAGGGTGACAGACCATGTGTTAGATGCGTGATGTATCCCTGCGAGCTCCATCAGCCAAATTGTGCCAACACTGGTGTCTCAGCTGTCAGTGTGAGGTTTCAGTCATCTTTTTTCTCAGCCTGTTAGAGAAGTTGTCAGAAAAAGTATCAGTGTATTAGAAACAGCTTAAGAAATTATAAAAAATGCTCACCTCTTGTATTTCTGTGCCCATTTGTTTTTGCTGGTGGCTTTTTATGAGATCCAACACAAATACCTTTATTTAGTTGAGTACAGTGTGATTTGCTTTTTAGTTCCTTCTTTTCCAAAGATAAGGAGGTCTTACTCCTACTTTATTGATTGAAAGTTGAAATTTCCATAAGCACACTGAGAGTCTTGCTGACAGAGCAGTGTAAGCAAATTGTCTGAGAGGTACTCCCTTCCCAGAGGATGGAATCGAAGAGGATTTATGGAAGAGCTTCACACAAGAAGGAGTTCTGCTTTTTCCCACATGTAGGAAGTGCTCACAATGCCCAGCTCAGATTGCTGAGTTAGATCATGGACATTGCCAACAAGGCCTTCTCCAAAGGCAAGTGCAGCATTTCATGCACACATTTTTTGCCCAAGGTTACAAAAGTCCCTGCAGTCTGTATTTTGCTTACAGACATGAGAGATGATCCATGCACGTACTCTGCATTTGCACTGGATTATCTGTAATTTGCAGCACAAGTTCTTTTGGGTAATGAAAGTGAAAGCATTAAACATGAGGGCCTGCTGGAGCTGTGCGAAACCCATCAGAGGCACCCTGTAGACTCTTAACTTACTTATTTGCACTTTAAAAATATCCTTGGGTCGCCACCTGTGGAAATTCAGAGTGAAACTCTACTCAGAAAAACAGTTTCATCTGGTGGGGTATCAGGGCCAGGCATCTGGTGGTGTCAGAATGAAAATGTGACACGTTGTGTTCAGCCAGACCTGAGATGAATTCTGAAAATTGCTCAAGCTTGGAAAGCTTTACATGATTTGAGAGTAGGATGAGCTGCTGAAATGCTCAGCAACCACTGCAGATCCCTCATATGTGTTGAGCAACACAGGATTAACAAATCTCAGGCCTGAGAGAGAAAAGTTATTGGGGGAGAATGTGAACCATGCAAAGCCTCGTGTTTGTTTCTGGAGATTGGACAGCTCCAGTAAACCACTGGGTAGCTGGCAAAACAGTATGAAAATCTGCAGCTGTTTCCTTTGCCAGCAGGTTTGTTTAACCCCTGACAGAATCACTCCAGTAAAGGTGAAGGATCTGGCCACGGCTTCAGTTTTTGAGTTTTAATCAGTCTTTGAGCAGTTAGCTCAAAGCTGTGTTTCAGATCACAATAAGTCATGATTTGGACCTGTTTTTACCTTTCCATCTGAAATTAGGACGCTCAGGTTAGCCCTGCTGGTGACTGGGAGAGCCATGGTTAGAGGACACATGAAAAGAATCTGAATTCCAGTTTTCCCTCCTGTGTGCAGCACTTCCAGGGCGCCAGCACTTGCAAACAGCTGTGTTAACACATCTGGAACTGCTCCCATGGGGATCCATCATGCTAGGAGCCCTCCATAGCTCTGGGAGCACACCCTGGGGCTCAGGCAGGCATGAAACCAAGTGAAAGAGCTAATTCCTGACAGGAGAGCACTGCCACTCCTGTTGCTTTGCTGTGACAAACAGAGGAGGTGGTTACAAACCTATGTCTACATCTTCCCATTTCACTCAGCTCCAGTAATTATTGACAGGTCTAATTGCCATCAGATGGCTGTATTTTAGTGCAGGACAGTATCAAAGACCCCAAAAGCTTCTGTGAATGTGTGGGTTTTACCTGGAACCTTTGGAAGACAGAGAACAGTACTGATTGAAAAATTGCAGAAATCACAGAATCAATTAGGTTGGAAAAGACCTCTGAGATCATTGAGTCCAACCTGTGACCCAACACCACCATGTCAACCAGACCAAATAATGATTTCTGAAACCAGTGGGAGTTTTGCTGACAGATACCAGATATTTCAACATTCTAAAACCAGCTACAAATAAAACTGGCAGCACTCAACTAAATGGGAGCAGGAAGGAAAATGTGTTAGGGAAGGGAAAACAAATGCTCCATTTACATAACAATAAAACTTTATATAAAAAAAGAAGCAACCTGACAGTGTAAAATACCTTTCAGTACTGCCTGCTCAGGGCAGAATAGTAATGCCTGACTGAGTAATCTCAGCTGAGAGATGCAATGTGGTAGGAGATGCAGAGGATGTGTTTAATCACCCTGTTCTTTGCTAAGTGAGTCAGATAAAAGACTGTGTGAGGACCATAGTCAGAGGAAGGAAGTTACTGTCAGTCCTGGGCATTGAAACTGAATGAGTGTACATTTTAAAAGTTTCACATATTACAGCCTTCTGAAAGATTTGTTGATTCAGGGATCCTAAAACAACAAACAACCCAATGTTAAAGGACAGCCTTGGCAAGGGACGTACTGTCAAACTCTGCAGCTGGGGGAATGTGGCCACAAGATATTGATTTTGTAGAGTCCTGAAATGATTTGGGCCCACTACTATCTCCATTACTGCTTTAAAACAGAGTCTGAAAATGCCTGTGTTTGGAAGAAGCAATTCTGTGCTGAATTTCCCTGGCAAATCCCATCACTCTAAGAGAGGAGAAGCTGCTGAACTCGCACATGTAGGGAAAGACAGTGAATTACAGAGGTTTGCAGCCTCATGTGGAGAGAAAATTGCAGGATTCATAAAGCAGTAGCTGGAGGAAGTGTGTACAGATGCTTCAGAGACCTCTTGTGCAAACAGGCAACACCTTAACTCACAGATTTAGAAGCAGAATTAACTTTGTTCTTCAGCACTGGTTCTCTTAACTGCTTCACTGCTGTCACAAATGCTACTGGAACATGCTCTGGGCTGCCTTTTTTCATAGAATTGAGTCTGTAATATCTCCCCCCAAGCTAATCACCTTCAGCAGCTCTCACTGGATTTGGTGGCTGGGCCCTGGTAGCATGTCCATCTTTTAACTTCCAATATCTGACAATTTACTGTTTTCTTAATATTTCACCCTGGACATAGAGGGTAGTACCTAACAAACCTGACTGTATGCACTTGATTTTACGCCCTTGTTTTTCAATTTAGACACAGCTGACTCTAGATGGGATTCATTACAGCATGAAATACCTGATTCAGCAGATGTAACATCACACGGTGCCATCCTCATTAGCAAAAGTTTCCTGAATTCATTTTGAAGTTTATAAAAGACATCAAGTATCAGTATGGTCAGTTTTACATACCATGAAGCAGTCAGGGTTACTCATGGAGCTTACCACATGTTTTCTCTTTATTAAATTGATGCAGAATTCATTATATTTCAGAGGGAAATTTGATTTTGTACTAGATAAATAAATATACTTGACTCTATGGATGATAACTCCTATATGTATTTTTTTAAAGTTCCTGTCTGTATTAGGGATGTTCACATACCCACCAGAGCCTTGCCAAACTAGCTCACTCTTATTTCCCTGTCATGCATGCCTTGTGGGCTATTAATGAATAAATAGATTTTTTTCTTCCTTTCTTTTTTTCCTTTCTTTTATTTCTATAATCACCTGACCATTTGTCCTGGAAGTGAATGCCTGCCCCTGTGCTTCCCTCACAGAAAATGCACTTTGTTAGGCATGCACTGTATGTCTCTGTGGAAGTCCCTGGAACCTGATGAGGCAATCCCTCAGCAAGAAAGTGCTGTCAGCAGGATCTCCAGATCCCATTAGCAAACCTCTGTGGAGCAGGGCACTTAAACAGCCAGCTCTGGATGTGTCTGTGAGAGCTTTCCAAACGGCACAGTCTGCTGGAAGCATTTATGGGCTCTGCATGGAAAGCTGCCCTAACTAGGCCCATGCTACAAAATGTCCCGTGTGAGCTGGGCAGAAGCTGAGGGGTTTGGAGGAGAATAGTTTTGAGGAGAATGGTTTCAAACTGCTGGGGTTTGAAGTTTGTTAGAGACCTACTGAGCAGCACTGCCTCGTGTTCTCCTGGAGCTGCTGCCCTGCCAATGCAAGGAGTGACTGGGCAAAGGCCCAGCTGGGCACCCCAGGCCCACATCCCACAGACGCTGGGCTCATTCATGGGCTCTTCTCTCGCCAGCTTCGGCCACGCTCGTCTTGGGGCTACCTCTGCTGGGTGTTTTCCCCAGCTCACCCACCACCTCCTCCAAGTGCCCCCTCAGCCTGTCCTCACTTGAAGAGCTGCTCTGAACAAATCCTGTGTGTACAGGGTCTTGTAAAGCTCAGCGATGGAGCACCAGACTCCCTCCAAGGAGAGCAGTGATGGGAGCACTCCACAGAAGCTGCTGTAAGCAGGGGTCTGAAGAGCAGGATGAGAAGGTAGAAGAGATGAGTCAGATGTGCAGCAGGCTGAGTGTGCACAGTGTAAGAAAGCTTGTGGCACTCTGAATGCATCTTTCGGTTTTCTGAACACGCTTTTGATTTGTACAAACTAAATCAAAGAGCTGGGTGAGCTGGGTGATCATTCTCAGAAGGAGGAGGCAGCTGTATTCAAGCTCTTCCCCTGACCTGAATTCCTGGCTGAAAAGCAAACCAGTTTCTTAGCTGAAAAGTAAATGTCAAAGGATACTAGAATTAAATTATTTTTTATTTCCACCTATCAAAGAAAATTAAGTGAGAGAGATTAAGTGGATAAATGTATCAAGTAAACCAGCAGTGAAAAAAATATACTCCCTTTCTACAACTGTAAACAATTACTACCATGTGATTTGGAAACTGTCAATTAGCTCTAAGCACAGTGAATCAGAGCTGCTTTCTGGTGTAATGAAAATAGAGCATCTCCCCGTCACATCAGTATAGATTGCATTAACCTTAATGACTCCTGTAAGGCTAAACCTTGTCTTGCCGGGCAGATTGAACACTGTGCCTTGTAAGCTTTGCCTTTAACTTATCTTTGTAAAACTTGCATTGATTCTACTCTAATTTAAACTAGAAATACAGAAATTGTCAGGTCTGAACAGACCACTGGTGCAACTAATTTGATTTTTTGTTGCTAACTGCAACCAGTGATGGATGGACTCAGAGAAAAGAAGAATGATTCATTCCCTGTCCCCTCTGCTTTCCTCTTTCCACTTGTACCCTTTTCCTAATTTGTTTAATTAAGTGTGGTGTGATTTCTTTACCCCAGTTGATGACAAGTTTGTGTACTGAAATGGAAATATTAACAGATCTTGTGTCTTCAAACTCCCCAGTATTATTAGAGATATTATTCTTGCTAGTGTAAATGTCAAATCCCAGTTTGGAAATAATTCTTCTGTATCTCCTGTATTAAATGGATTATTCTAAGAAGTTTCCAAATCCATTGTCAGGAGCCTTCTTTTTTAAAATTGTTGAATGCTTCCTTTCAGTGGGAGAAAATGTAAATAGGACCATGTTCCTCCATGAGCACCACCATCTGCCACATCTCCTGTTTCATTATTAATCTCTGGCTAAAGTTTATTTGGTGAATTCGAGAGGAGTTCCTCTTAGACTTATCCCAGTGTAACAAAATCCAACCCTCTTTCCTCCAGTTACAGGGAATTTCTGTCTTCATGATGCACTTAAACAAAATTGCTAACTCTTCATGGGGAGAAAGATATAAGTTGATGTCTCAGCTAGAATAATGTCTTCTTGGTCTAATGGCTGGTATATCTTTATTGATTAGCTTCTCTAAAATATCTCTTAAGTTCCCAACCTATGACACAATGAAGTGGTTTTTCTATGGGTCGTTGCTCAGTACTTCAAAATTGGGCCCACGGGGGTTCCAAACTCAGGATTTGAAAATGAAGGTACCAGGAGTTAATTACTTTTTGTAAAAAAATAGGATGTGATTTCAATTTCTGAGATATGTGAGCTCCAGTTAGCTCATGCCATGTCAGGCTTTCTCTTAACTGAATCTCTACCACACATCAGAACAGTTCACCTACGAACACAGCAAAGCCACTGCTCCTGTCAACCTTATTGCTGCACAGATTATTTCCAAAGCTCTGGTGCTGTGGTTTAGAGAATGTATATTATCAGCTTTATATGTTCCTCACATTAGAAAAAAATCTGCTTATGAATTAGGAAAAAATCCAGGAATATTTTATGATGACTACAAATACCACAACCTGCTGCAGTGCAGACTAGAAGGCTGTACTTGAATTAAAGAGGGAAAGAGTCCTTCAAGCTGGGAATGTAGCTGGGAATCTCTCAGCAAAGCATTTTCCTGCTCAGGTGTGAAGCTGAAGCACCTGCTGGCATCTTGCCACCGAGCTTTGCCAACCCAGCTATGTTTGAACAGCAGCTCCACTGCAGGCAATGTACCATGATATTTTTAAAAATTCAAGTATAACTACTTTTCCTGTCTTTATTCCTTGCATTGGTATGTGCAAAAGCTTCTCATTCAAGTGGGAAATTAAAAGATAAGCAAGTAAGAATGAAGCTGTCAGGAGGTTAACCTGCCAACTCCCAGACCAAGCAGGGAAAATATTTAAAAGCTCAACACCTTCAGTATCGTGACAGAAGGGAGAAACATCACAAAGACCACATTTGTGGGAACCTGTGCAAGATTTTATGGAGTTTCAGAGTGTGTGGTAACTTCAGGGCTGAGTGAATCTGAATAACAAATGAATTTAGGGAAAAAAAAGAAGATAAAATATTCAAGGCCCAAATTGCTGGTAAAGCTTTCCTCACTGACAACTATTAAAAATAATTAAAATAAATTGGGAGGTAAAGGCAGAGGATTTCACTAACTACAGAACCTTGTATTTGAAACCGAGCCTGTATTTCCAGCAGAGGTGTGTGCATACACAGGATTGTATGGCCTAGTGGTTCCCAATCCAGTTCTCAAACAGTGGCAGAAAGCCTTTTCCCGCAGAATTCTCCTTTGCAGCTCTGCACTGTCAGGGCCTACCCTCCAGATCAGGTGCAGGGAGCACTTCTGAGTTGGTGTCTTGTTTGTAACAGGGCCACCATTGCCACAAATTTGTTGTGCTTAATCACAGCAGAGGCCAGAATCCAGAAATTTGGATGTGGCATTTAATGCACATGGATGATTCTGTGCAGTAAAGGAGCTGCTTAGTTTTGTATATCAGCCAAGAAGTGCTGAGCAGTGTTGGCCTACGTAGCTTGGAGAAAAAGAGAGAGGAGATGCTAATGAATACAAAATTTATAATAATCTCATTGCTTTAGAGCCACCAGAGCTGCTCAGACGCAGTGTTAATAGCAGAACTTTGCAGTTGTCAAGTTTGATCCATGTATTTGTTTCCAGTCTCCCAGTCCTGATCCTCTTCCCTTCATGCAGTAAATCAAACAGGACATATCTGAACTTCTAAAGGTTGCCAGATGTTTCTTTTATTAGGTTATTGGAAGGCAATAACTTTCAAAGGGCAGAAGAGTTTTGGCTATCTGGTGAATTTAATCAGAACACATGGGAATGGGATCGTGGGGCTGTGTGAGGAGTGGTCCCATCAGCTGGGCTCTGGGGAGCAGGAAAGCAGCACAGCAGAGCTGGGTCAGGGGTCCCCTTCTGCAGGGACTGTCTGGAGCTTGGGCATCTGCACTGCCCAAATGCAGATCAAAACCATGTGACAGGGAAGTTGTTTTGGTTATCGGAGATTAGGCCAGAAATTTGTAGAGTTCAGTTACTACAGCCATATCCTGTATCCTGTGTGCACCACTGGGATTCCTTCTTGCTTTTTTTTCCCAATAAGCCAGGTCTCAGTGCTCTAAAATTTCACTGTTGTCAAAACCAAGTGCATGATGACTTAACTGCCACTTGAACAAGCCAAAAAGCCCTGTTGTTTAAAGAGCTCTCTTTCCTAGCGTACCTCCAGGCCTGTTTGCCTCTTCCATTGACCATCTAGTGAAGAAATCTAAATAAAGAAAATCTAAATAAAGAAAAGCATTTCACACTCTTCCAACTCCATTTCTTTGTCCAAAACTCAGTGTTTGTCCCTCTCAAAATCACATTTTTAAGCTTAAAAACTGTCTGTATTAAGTAGCCTATCCAACTGGCAAATTTCTCAGGGCATTAGAAAGCTGAGAAGGACAGAAACAGCTGCATTCAGTAACTCCAAAACTCCTAATTCTGCATAAATGCCATGGGTTTTACAAAGAATAAAGCTTTGTGTTTAGAGAAAGGGTATAACAAAGAAAACATGCCAAGGGGTCTACACCTTACATTCCCATTGTACATAATGCCATTTGCAAATTGTCTCCAAAAACCAGAAACTTCCAGACTAAGGAACACTCCACTGGTAACAGAGGAGTGACAGCATGGACTGCTCATCGCTCCTGGCTGCATCTGCATCCATACCCTGGTGCCAGAGGGGGACCCTTCTTCCAGAGAACCCACAAGGGACACTGCAAACCTCCTGCCTTCAATGAAGAGAAGAAGAGATGGAACAAGAGCTGTGCCTTAGTGTCTGCCAGAAGGAAATCCCTGCTGAGCTGCTCACCTGACCTTGAACCAGCTCCGTGCCTTCCCGAGGTGCTGCAGGTCCAACCCGCTGGCCACAGGCCCAGGACATCCTCGTGCTGCAGCCAGGTATTGCTGATGCCACATGGGCTGTTTTCGTACTTTCCTTAGTTAATCTGCTTCTCACTTTTGCAACCTCACTACAAAAGTACTCACTGAATATCACAGTGGTCACAGTTCACTGAGTATCACAGTCTGGTCAACTGCAGTTTGTTTGAGCTCATATTTTCTGTTTAAAATGCCTGATTGGTTACCTAAAATAACAAAATAATGTTCTCATTTGTGAAGGCTGAGACTGCTTAAGCAGAGGCTTGAATTACTACTGAAAACTGTGTAACAGACTTTTGTGTAGAGTTTGTGTCGTGTGCTGTAATTTATTAGTCTCCCAAGGTATGCAAAATTGTTCTGTGACTATTCAGTAGCCATAAAATATATGAAGAAATGCAACTACCCCAAATTTCCAAGATTTCTTTTGTGTATAAATGTATTGCCACTTCTAAAATGTTTATGTGGCTCTAGGACATTCATTTGCAAGACACAGACTGCTTTAGTAGTACCCAGAGTACCTTAACCTTGGCTGGACTTGACTCTAGGTGCTTCTGTAACACAAAACTACAATCAAATTAAGCTCTAACTTCAGTAATTGAATTTTAGTAGCCAAATTTTATGAAGGAAACAAATTTCAGTTACACCTGTGTATTTGTAAAAGATGAATTTTCAGTGTTTAATGTAAGTGTTCATAGACAAGCTTGTGCACTCAACCAAAGAGAGAAGAGAATCAATATCACCCCTGAGCAGCAGCTCAAATTTCAAATATTCACAGCTTGTAAAGTCGAACTTGTGAAGTTTAATTGACCAGGAATAATTTGAGGACAGTGATCTGTATGAGCTTCATAGGCAGAATGCAACCGAGTTATTCACTGGAAATTATTTATTCCACTTTAGAAATAATGGGGCACTTGCAATGGGGCTGTGCATTTGCTAAAATCTGAACTTTAATTTGCCCATGAACACTGCATGATCCTCAGCAGAAAAGGAACAGCAATTAGGAGCTTGTTTTCATGGAATTCCCTCCCACCACTGCTCCTCTGAGTAACCTGGCTATCAATAAGCACATCCCTCCTGTCACAGCCTCACAGCATTGTAGCTGTAAAGGAGAAGATTAACAAGGGATCCGTGATCTCTTTTGCTTCTGTGACTTTCAAGTTCAGAGCAGAATTAACCTGTGATTCTTCCCTCTGCTTCTCTGCAGTGACCAGTGAACTAAATGCCCATTTTTCTTCCTCAACTGCCAGTGAATATTTACTGTAGTTTTTCCTGTAAAGCCTTGTCCCTTTTGCAGACCTGAGAGTTTGGCTCATCCAATTTCAGTGCCTCTTTTGTAACCCATGGCAATGCTTTCTCTTTTTTGCTGTGGTTTAATATTACATGTGTGGAAATGCCAGGCAGGAACCAGGGGCTGGTGGAGAAAGTGCTTCTGGGGAAATGGGACAATCTTCAGCCTCCCAAATATTGTGAATAGTGTACTCATGGACCATAAAAGCCCAGCTAAATGAGTTTTGAGAGAAAGAAAGGTAAAAGTAAAGTGAACAGAATTTGGAACGTAAGTAACACTTCAGTTATTTTGATAAACTTAAATCTTGGCCTAATTCTGAAATTGCACATTGTTTAGGAATATTAGTGTTGGCAGAAATAAAGTCATTTGGAGGAGCCTGTTGTGACTTAGAGATCCCATATGAAATACTGTGATATTTCGTGCATGTAATCGATCCTCCTCTCCTGGTGTCCAGTTTGCCACTTCTGTAAAGCTCAGAAATTAATCCCCAGTCAGCTCCCTTCAGGAGCCAACGCACCAGGCTGGGCTGGAGAGCCCATCCAGCCACAGAGCTGTTGTGTTTGCAAATCTGGCATCCCAAATTACACAATGTCTGTACCCTTAAGCTGAGGTACCAGGCAACTGGTGAGGCTGATACCCTCTAAGGCATCTGTGAACTGATTAGTGAGTCCAAAGTACAAAAAAGCATGAAATGGAGCCCATTTGGATGAGTCCTCACCTCACACCCAAGTATAGGTACAGTTAATAAATAGATACATACTGGCTAGAGAACAGATACAGAGGGCAGTGGCACTGCTTGAAAAACTGTCACATCCAGACTCCAGGATTTAGATTTTTCAGGTGGGCAGTGGTGGCAGAGATCTTTCCTTTTCAAAGGTAAAAATGAAAACTGAGCACGTAGCAGTTTCGTTCTTATGTTTTGATCTTTAGGTACCCATTAAAATGGTGAACTCAGGGGTCCCTAATTAGGAGCTACAATGCAGGGGTTCCCTGCCAAGGACACGGCATCCCCACCATCGTGTTCAGCTTCCACATGATGGATGTTAAGAACCTCTTCATGTTAGAAATCTTAATTGCTGTGTTTGAGAGCAGGTGCTGCAGGCTGTGGGGTGGGAGTGCTGAGCACAGCTGCCTGCACTGGGCTGACCCTCGAGCTGGCTCCCTGCTCACCTCTCTGCTCACCCAGCAGCATTTCAGTGTGCATCACCCCCGGTCAGACAACTTCTTGTGTCAGCCAAGCAACTGCTGGAAATTATCAGGAATCTTTTGTGCTTTGCCCTATTTTTAAGCCCCTTTGTCACTTAACTGGACACAGCTTCAGTATTTAAGCAATACATGTTGGGGGCTTTTTTGCTTTACTCCAGCTTGCTTGAAGGGTTATCTGTGTTTGTTCCCTGTTGAAATTCTTATCCAGACTGTACATCTCAAGTTCCTTGCTGTAAACCACCCTGAGAAGTCACCATCTCTGTTTTCAGGTCTGCCTCAAACCCCAATGGAGGGCAGCCTTTGGCCAGACTGACCTGATCTGTGCAACATTAAAATCCTAAGCAGCACAGCCCGCTCAAACCAAAACACCTGGTGAGTCTGGGCAGAATTATAACTCTGGCCTCAATACCAGTGGTTAAGCAAAAGGTTTGCAGAGTGATCTACAGAGAACTTGTCTGAAAGAAATAATGTTTGCTTTTTTTTTGTTACTTTTACAGGATGAGCCTCCCTAGTTTGCAGTTCTTTACAGCTTTATGCTGTACATTGAATGAGAGTCCTTCACCAGCTTCTAGACACTTCTTTCACAAGAAAATTGACTGGCAGGGGCACATTTTTTCCTTGTCACTCCAGGTGAGATGACTCCATTGACTTCTGTAGTTCATTGACTGAGAAACGATCAAACCCCAAACTTTTAGGGGTATTGAGATTGCTAGCAATGTGAAGGGAGAAAAAATAAGCCAGATTTCTATCCTTTTTGTACAGCTCACCAGGGAGCATTTCTTCCCAGACATTCCTTGTTTTTCTTTTCTTCTGGAGTGGACAGTGTTGTCTTCCTTGCCACTGGCCTTGCCTTCCAGCAGGTATCCTCCCCCCTGGTCCCAGCAGAACAGCTGCTGTGGTCTGGTACCTATTTAGCCTGGTGTAGACCCAGTGGCCACAACCAACCTGTGATTACTCAGATATCCTGTTTGCCCTTGCTGG
This sequence comes from Corvus kubaryi, assembly GCF_017639235.1. NCBI lineage: Eukaryota > Metazoa > Chordata > Aves > Passeriformes > Corvidae > Corvus > Corvus kubaryi. The sequence goes on from NW_024580659.1 coordinate 1,900,952, forward strand.
CGAGAAGTGCTGAGTGATGTACGCTCAGTGGTGGCAACAGCGTTCACACATGTGCTTCATTGTGCTCCAGTACCTCAGTTTCCATGGCTACCACAGAAATTGCAGGTTTGCTGTACAAATTGGTAGGAGAGATTCAGAACCCGAGCCCATATGCTGCAGCTGCCTGAACCTCATTCCCCTCTGCTGGACTCAGACGTGCTGCTCTCTGTTAGGGGCTGGAATGCTGGGCTCCAGCAGGTGCAGCAGGCACTGCTGGGCTCTTCTGGGGAAATTGGGTGCCTACACCAGCCTGCCCCTGGTGTGGCTCTGGGCTGTCAGGTTTTTGAGCAGAGAAGAGGATCAGCAATTTGATGTACAGCCAAGGGGCCTGGGGGAACTTTCCTCCCTGGTGGTTGGGTTTTGTGCCACTCCCCAGGTGTAAAGCAACTGAGTAAAGGCATATTTTAGCATGTGATCATGGAGCTGTATGCAGAAAGGCTGCAGGGAGGACATGAAACCAGACAGAATAGGTAAAACAAAGCCCATCCAGACCAGTACCTGTCACAACTGGAGACTGACAGCAGGGTCCACAGGGAGGATTACAGGGTTGCAGAAGCATTGGAAATACTCTCCCTGTGCCCAGGTAGCTGCAGCTCTGCTTTCCTGAGTCAGAGATGGTATCTGTGTCTTTATTTGCTGAACTACCACACTAGTGAATTTTTTTTCTATTTATTTGCCTAGTTGTGTTTGAGCTCACATCCAATTTAACCTCTGCAACAGCTCAGCAACAGGCTCCACAGCTGAGCTGTGCACTGGGTGACCAAATCCCCTGCAGTCATATCCTTCCCAGCATTAGCAGTCCTAGGTCAATTATTTGAAGTCATTTAACAAGCAGAAGCCGTTCCATAACTGTGATTATTGCCCATCTTCGTGTGTTCTCCACTTCTAGTAAATCCTTTCTGAGAGGGTTGGTGACCAGAACAGCTCATGGCTGTCAAGATTCAGATGCATTGTGGATTCCCTGTTCCTTTCCTGGTACATCCCAGTATCTGGATTGTTCCTGAGCACTGAGCTGGTACACTCTGTCAGAATACAAATATTTCTTTCTTCACTGGTAGCTGTAAAAGCACAGCCCAAGACTCTGTGCTGACACAGCTGTCTGCTTGGAGGACTCTGCCAAACTTCTTCCTTGGGACCAGCCCACCCTGGCATCCCCTGGTCAGTGGGGTTAAGAATGCAGCTGCTTTTGAAGGCTAAACCAGACTTTTGACTTGTCAGGCAGAAGTTTTGGTTCACACTTAGTCTAAGGTTCCTCTTCATGAAGTCTTTGTATCAGCATCATCTTTCTTGAAGGCCTTGTCTTTCACCAGCTGTCTGTGGAGAGCAGGACTGCAGGATTCTGCAGCAGAAATGAGTTACCTGCCTGTCATGGGGTGTTTCTAGTGGGCACTTCTGCACTGTGGACTTTGGTGGTCCTCCAGCTCTCCCATCTCACAATACTTTTGCCTACCTGACTACTGCGTGAGAGATCCTCAAACCAGAAATTCAATCCTCTACCACGATGTAGCCCAGCTTCAATTTTAAGCAGTTTATTGACCAGCATTTATTTGAAGTGAAAGGTATCCTTAATGGGGCAGTTCTGGCGCTCATACAAAGTTGTCCTGTTGTTGCTACTCATAAAAGATCCCAGAGGGAGGTAATTTTGGCAATCACAGAAGGAGACTTGTCCCATTACAGCCTCTGAGGTAACGTGTGCTCACAAAGAGCACTCAGACCAAGTTCCCTGCAGTGTGTGTGTTCTGCCCGGCACTTTCAGCCAGCCAAGGAGTGTGTTTATCTGGTGATAATCAGATCAATGTGGTGTGTTATTACATTTCAGTGCATTATTGCAGTTATTAAATAGTTTTCCCAAGGATTGTAGAATAGCTATTTTTCAGTAATATGTTCCATGATACCACCTTGAAAAAGAGTTCATGAGGATTTTTAAAAGGTCTGTTAGCAGCATTCCAATTTAGGTAAGTATTGTGGTTGAACTCAAATTGTGAATAAAATATGAAATAGATTAAGAAAGATGAATGGAGTGTTGAAAGAAGATCCAAAATCTGTTTTGGCTAATGCTCATAGCATTAATTTTCTAGAACTGCTTTCTTCACACACTACTGACTGAAACTGCTTCATCCATTCAAATGTATACAGTGCCACAGAAAAGTTTCTTCTACATTTTTATCTTTTTTTAACTTGAAATTGAAGGGAAGTGACCATATAGGATGGCTTCTCAGATACATAATTCTAACATTTAAAAAAATTTAACTCTGCCCTGTGAAGTCACACAGCTCGTGTTTAAGATGGTTGAAGATTTTGTCTCCAGATTAGAATAAATTACATTAGCCACATGGAAATTTTAATGTTTTCTTCTTTTCATGGTAGGTCTAAGTGTGTCTTTGCAATATTTCATACTTAAAGATTTCTTTTGAGTGAAATTCTGACTTAATCACTTGCATTAACCTGTAAGTAACATAATTTCAGTTTTATTGTCAGGAGTATTTCCTTTTAGCCCTTATGATAGTGTTCTTTAGGGATTTACTTAATTTTGTATATTCTGACTAAATCTGCTGAAACAATACTATGGACTATTTCTGGCAGTTTGACAATATATAGCACTGACCTTGCTGAGAAGCAAGAATATCCTTTCTTTGTTTTCCAAGATTAAGAGCATCACCAGATTCACTCACTAACATTACTGCTGCCTCCCCTAATAATGTATTTTGTGAATTTGTCCTCCAGCTTTAATGGAGGACAGTGCAAGCAATCTGGAAAATTTGGCAACATTACTTATTGTAAAAAGCCTATTTACATATATTAAAGATGCCTTGCTAAAGTTTAACAACTAGACCTCCCTGAACAGCCCAGCAGCACTGAACCTCTCAGGTACCCACACAGCACTCAACTTGTCTTTGCTGCCTGGGGAGGTTAATTTATGCAGCTGAGTCAGCTAATCATCGCTGCAAGGAAAACACATCCACATGTTAACTGCAAAGCACGGAGATCTTTGGACAGGGACATTTACCATCACTGTAGAGAATAATAAGATATCAAGTCAGGAAAAGACCCATTTACTCCAATAATCTGTGTCTGGCCTGCAGCAAATGCTGTGAACAACATAAATACAAGGCAAGCATACAGGGATACTACCCAAAATACCCTCCCAGTCTGCAGTCGTCTGCAGCATAATTCCTGAACCAGTGACTGTGCCTGTTTCAAAGAACCTTTCTCCCATTAATCTGCCCAGTAAGTTGTGTATCCCTGTACATTTGCATTTACAGCCTCCTGTGGCAAGGAGACCCAGTGGTGGCAAGGATCTTCTTCCAGTTTATCCTGCTTGCCTGCCTGATGCATCAGTTCCAGGAGAGGGTTTACATGGTGGAAGGTGTAGAGCAACTCTTATGGAACACCTTGGGCTGGTTTCAGGGGGCATAAAGGGGATGTCCAAACAGCAAGCTTTGCAAGCAGGAGTAACTCACGTTCAGTGAGCAAACAACAGCTGGGAAGCAAAAACTAAGGTTTTGGATGAGTTCTAGTCTCACATTTTCCCTCTGCTGTGTGTTTGCAGCTTAGTCTGCTGTAAAAAATGTAGGTGCAGTTATGGTCCTGTTTGAAACAACTCGGCCTCCTTTGAGAAATGATGTGACTGTTTGGGTAGGACTGGACAGAGTACGATACATTCAGAGCAATTTTAAAATCCAGGTGTGCTTCCATTGGTTATTCTGTGGGACTGACCCACGGCTGTATGCAAAGTCCTTTTCAGACACTTGCAGTTTCTCCTGCAGCTGTCAATCTCCAAGGCAAGTCCTACCTGCACTGCTCTTGCATGTTGATCCCTGTTATAATTTATCAGTGTTACATCTGCTCCATTCTGTACTCTGATTAAATTAGAATCCCATTAAGCACAGTTGGCTGTGAGGCAAAGGAAATGTCTGATCTTATTTTCAATATAAGGCATGCCCTCTGCACTCCTGCATGTCAGAGAATTTCCAAGGACTGATAAGGCTGAAGTTTTGATAGGATTCCTGCATTTCTCCAAGGACTTGTTGAAAATGTGGCAGCTTAGTAGTTGAATACTAGATGGTTAAGTGGCACAGTGCAATGTATTGTGTATAAAGGACTTCCTGAAGAGCTGCCCACTCCTCAAGGGTGATTTTTCATGGCATCAGTGATGCCACAGCAGCAGGACCTAGGCAAAGACACCCCTTCAATCCATTAAAACAATCACACAGATGGAAGCTGTGTCCCATCTCATGATAAATAACAAACCTAGTTTGGTATTCCTTGGAGAAGTACTGACAAAACTTGAATTTAAGGTGCTTTGTGTTTTTTCCCTTTTTGTTGGAAAAGCAGGATATCAGTAGAGCATTTGTGTCAAGGGCCACATGCTGAATATTCCCTTTGACATTTCTAACAGGCCCCACCGAACTTGCCACAGTGTTCAAGGGATTCCTGACACATGTCACCCCTACCTGTGTTTCTGGCCCTGTTGCTGTAGGGATTACAAGTCCTTATTCATCAAGTGTTACTTTGAGTGCAACATGAGCTGTTGTTTCAGCAGCCTGGTCAGTGAAAGGTGTCCCTGCCTGTGACATGGCATCAGAACTGGGTGATCTTAAAAGGTCCCTTCCAACCCAGACCATTCTGGGATTCATGTTGAGAATATTTGGCAAATCATCAAAATTTCATCTTGCTTGCTACTGTGTTAATATTTGGTATTTTCCTTTAAAAGGCAGCCTGTCTTCTGCAATCTTCCCCTGAAATCAGGTTGCTTAACAGCTTAAAGTCTTTAAAACAGTGTGTGCCCATTTTCTTCTCTTGGATCATTCTATGCCTTCTCCTAAGCAGTAATAAAACAAAACTAAAATACAAGATTTTGTTTTAAATATTCACTCCTTAACTGTACATCCTACGGGCTGGGCTCAGCTAATCTCTGGATTTCAGTGTAAAATATTATGGCATTTATCTGTAAAACTCATTTGTACCACACAACGCTCTCACTTGAGAAAATCCCCAAACCACCCCCTTTTTATACCCGGTACGTTCGTTTTCTGCTATCGGAGAAAAAAAAAGCTTGAGACCACTAAGCAGCTGCAACCTTTTCTGTAGACCTTGTTTATCTGATATTAACTGAACTGTGTATCGCAGTTCATAGAAACAGAAAGAAATCCCTGTTCCAAAGCAGGTGTCTGTGCTGCTTGTAAATGTCAGTCAGCCCTTCCACATCAGAAATTAATTGTGCCCCCACCACGAGAAAGAGAGCAGGTCAAAGCACTTCTGATGCTGTGCTCTGGCAGGTTATTAGGTTTTCACCTCAGGAAATCCAGCTTCAAATGCCGTGTGACCTACCTTAGCTGGTCACTCAGGAGCATGTATGCAACAGACACAAAAAGTTAATAAAAATACATCAGGCACCCCCCGCTGACAGCTGTTTAATTACCCATCATTTGCTGCTCACACAGAGGAGTAGCGTGTTGTCCTCTTGGGTGCTTCATTAGTACCATCCAATTTTGGCTATGTCAAGGTTTATTTTGTGGTCAGTCCTTTAAGAATAGAAAAATCAAATATAATAAAAATACAACCTGTAACGTTGTAACTGTCAGGGTAGCAACTATTGCTTTACTGAAATCAGAGCTTCCAGCCTGGTTTATAGTTTCTTTTGTTGTTTCAAACTATTTTGATGATAAGAAGGAAGTTTTTAAAAAAGAAAAATCAGATTGTGTTGTTCTTCAATAGAGTGTGGTGCCCAGGACTTTGGGCCACTCTGTCACGACAGACCTGCAGGGAATCCCAGTCCTGCTCAAAGGATCAATCCCTCTCCTTTCTGCCACAGCACAGCTCACCAATTTTTGTAGTCCCTCAGTCAGCCCAAAGGTTAGTGAGCACTGAGGATCATTACAGAAATAGTGTTTGCAGATGATTTAAGATGGGAGGGCATCAGCTGTGCTGCCTTCTCCTCCCTTAATTTAAGGTTCCATTCTGGCCAGTGGAGTTTAAATAACCAGAAACCATTTTGTGTGTGAAAAAAATGTTCAGAAAGAATGAAATGAAAGTAAGGGACTCCTTTAAAAAATCTCGTTGGAGGATGTAGCAGATTCTCAGGCTGCTTCTGCTATTACATTTTTTGGTTTTCCTTGCTCAGCATGATAACTGCAATAGCTCCTGGATTTATATACTGGAGGAGGATTAACACATGCACATCACTATCTTTCTGCAGGTGCAATTTATGTTTATCTTCTTCCTGCTGCTGGTCTCATCTATTGATTTCCAGCTGCTGCCTTTTTACCTAAGCCTTGCTGCAGAGGGAGATTTAGTCAAACAAAAGGTCCACACCTGATCCTTGGAAATGGCTCAAGGTGCTTTAAATCTCTTTCAGCCACTGAACTGTGGATCTGTGCTGGAGCCATGATCATCTCTTTACTCATTCCACCTGGCCAGCCTTGTTTTTCATGTCATGGACACTGAGTTAGACTGGCAGCCCTGGGCAAGCTGGACACCTTATCTCTGGGGATGGATCTGTTCCCAGCTGCCTGTTTAGAGTAAGTTTTGCTGGGAAGAAACTGGGTGGACAGTGGTGTTTTGGGTTTTTCCAGGACATGTTTGTAAGCCACTGCAATGCCTTCTAACCACTATGAGCTCCAGATTTTTTCTGATTTCATTGAGTAGTTGATGCTTCATTTCTGTGGCATCAAATTATAGGTAGATGTTGTGTTCTGTCAGCCAGTCCAGGTCACCAACAGCTTCAGTTGTCTTCACTGTCTTTTATCTTGCCATGTTTCCAGCCAAGCCCTGTGAATAATTTTGGCTTTTTTTTTTTGGTCCAAGAACAGTAAGCTCAGGCTTTGCACCTACACACAAGGGCTTTGCTGTCAGTGACTAGTTCTTCTGGGTTTTTCTTTCCAGAGGCTCTGTGACAAGTTTCAGTGCTCTCCTGAAAGATGCGCCCTCCTGAGCTTCTTGAGAAGGTTCAGGTTGGTATTCCTTTCTGCAGCTGCATCCCATTCCCAAGCTCGATGAAGGACTGATCCCAACTGAGGCTCAAAGTCTGAAGGAGAAGCTTTGAGCTGAGCTGCCTCCAGCACACAGAATGTGTCCTTTGGGAAATAACCATGCCTGGCATCACCCCTGCTCTGTGTTGCTGCTGCTGTGCATGAGCAGTGACCTCTCATGTCCTGTTGAGCCAGGTCAGAAAGGCACAGCACAGACAGTGCTGTGGCACTGCTGGTTCTGTGCTTTTCTGCTGCTTGGTTTTATTCAAGATCCCTTAACAAAGGCATTCTTTCGCTGCTTATTCCCTCATCTAGTTTTAATTCTGTTTGGTGAGTCTTCGGGACCCAGCACTTATCTGCATGTACAGCAGTAATTAAGTGGGGATCATGAAGTAAATTTATTTGTATGATCTAGAGAAACAATATTCAGAAGCATTTTTATACCCTGGTTTTTCATTAAGGATATGGGCTTGTCAAAGCAAAGTGTTTCTGGGAAGATTTTTAAGAATAATTTTGTGGATCCAATTCTGATTAAACCTAGAGAGCTGGGTCAACCTCCTGAATAACCCTCTGCTGGTATTTAAGGTGAAAGTCTTGGTTTCAATCTCCTCTTTAAGATCAGCAGACCAGGAACTTGAATTCAGAGCAAATTCTAAAATACAAGTCCTTATCTTGCCTTATTTCATACTCTCACAAACCAGGCCTCATCTTTTCCACAGCTTTTAAAGAAAAACTTTGCTTGACCTAAAAATCAGCCATACAGAGCTCCAAGAACCAGGTTGAAAACTTAATTGCACCTTCTACAATCCAATGTAGCATTATTGATTAGAACAATTATTTAAAAAGTAGATTTTTTTTTTTACGTACTTCCAAGCTTTATTGCCCAGATAGTGAGGCTGCTTTCAAAAATCCCTAACCTTGAACTCCACTCATCAGTATAAATTCGTTACCCAAGTTAATCTTGCTCTGTAGCAAATAAGAAAGGTATATCCAGTATTATGTTCCTAGAAGCATTTCCAATCTCACTTTGGCAAAACACTGGGGTTGTCAGGGCTTGAAATTGTGTTTGAATCTTGTTGCAGCAGAGATGGGAAGAACACAATCTATAATACTTTTCATTTTCTTTATCTACTAAAGTACCAGCACTGTTCTATACCTGAGGTTATTACTGACATCTCTATACTAAAGCAGTAGAGTATGTATCACCTTAGAGAGGTAATTAGTGACCTACCCTTGTTTTTCATCTTTCATAATAGAGACAAATTCTAACTTTCTTTTCTACCTCTTTTCTCAAATTCAACCTGGCAGGCAAAGATTCATGACAGGAAATATCACCAAGTGCTTTCCCTGAGGATTCCTTTGCCTTGGCTGCTGGTTTACAATCTCTTTTTCCTACTTTAAGGTCTGATTGAAAAAAGCCATTTATTGGTAGTTTGTTAAATTTAGGAAGTAGAAAAATGCAAGGTGCAGGGGGAAAGCACTATCCAAAGCAAGCCATTAAATTTCAGTGATTTCAAAAGTCAGAGCATCTTTTTGAGGTATTTGCTGTGTTGTGGTTGTTGCAGAGGAGAAAAGTGCTTTAGTTAGGCCAGCTGTGAGGTTTAGTGGGGCTGAGCAGTGTATTAGCATCCCTGCTCAGCACCACAATGGTAACTTCAGAGCTCAGTCACAGATCATGTGTAAATGGTACCTTGTTAAAGTGGTACCTTCACATCTACAGGTGTTGCCACCTCCCAGGGCCTGGTGTGTTACCTTAAAGTTTACAACAGCCAGTTCAACTAACTGCATAAAAATTAGTACAAGGATGTTAGCACAGCTGCCAACTGTGAGTTTGCAACTCTGAGAAACAGACATGGTTACCCTCTGGATCCCAGTTACTCTTCTTCCTTCCCGCTAAATAACTACAGAGACAAAAATTTTCATCTGAGCTCTTTAATCAAGGAGGTCGCAAAACAGCTACAATGACATATTCTTGACTGTGAAGGCAAACAAACACATCTGCTTTCCAGAAATCCATCTGTTTGGTGACTGTGACAGAGCCACCAAGACAGACAGCATCATTTCCCCACAGCCTTCATCCACAAGAAATACAGCATCTCTCAAAGGACCTTTCTGAAGCAAGTGCAGGCCAGGGAACTCTGTAGCATGAGGCAAAATTGCCACTTTCTAGAACAGTCATGAATATTGAATCAAGCTCTAAAATGATGATGTGGAAGTTGCCCCGCCTTGCTAAGTAAAATGAACTTCCCCTCTGTATTGAGTCTCTTTGGGTGAAATAGATTTGTTGAAGTGGTTTGGTTTTGTTAGTATTGAGGAGTCAGCACAGGTCAGTGGGCAAACTGAATTGTCATCTGTCTGCCTGAAACAGAATTGTTCACTCTATGCTCACCCTTGGTGGGCCTGGGGAGCCAGAACCACATTCTTAGCCCAGCCCATCCTCTCTAATGCACAGGCAAAGGGGCTTTCTGGGTGCTGGTATAAACCATGCCCTCAGCAAATGCCTCCTTGGGAACAGCCACTGCTCCTTGGCTTGTCCAATCCTTGTAGAACCACTTTGCACAGTGAAAGGAATTTTTTTTCACTTTTATGTTCTCTAACAGACATGGAAAGTGATTTCTGAGATTAATGCAGTATAAAATTTTAACTTGCTTTGTATAACTTCCTTCTTTTTAGACAGGAAGGATTTTTTCCTCATCTATATTATGACATGCTTTGGCAAAAGCAATCTTACTCTTTTTATCAGTGGCAGCTTGGGATGGGCATAATATTTACAAATGATGCCATGAACAAGTTATGCAAATCACCCAAATGAGAAGCAGTAAGCTTTTATATCCTGCCAAACAATCGTGTATTGTAGAAATGCCACGTTTTACAGTCAATTTGAGAAATGTGTTAGAGACTTTAAAACATTAGTGCCCTATTTTTCATATTGCTCAACATATATAACAGGATTTGTTAGTACCATGAGTCCAAAAATATAAACCTTTGGAATATGACAGAAAAAATAACCGTAATAGATTTTAAAAACCTAAGTGACTTCGAAAAGCCTCTTGGAAGTTCATAATACTGTCAATTTTTTAAAGATCTTGTCTAAAATTGAAAACCTGTATGACTGCAGAGAGGCAATCTGTGCCTTTCTAACTAGTATAAAAATACCGTTTCTTAGTGCATGTAAATGAGCCATTATAAAATAAATCAGCAAAAAAGTAATGGATTCTCTTAATGCATTAAGCTCTCCAAAAGGCTCATCTACACTGCAGAATTCACAAGTGTCTGAACTGAGCCAAGGATCAGTGACTGCATGGCCACATTAACTGAGTTTTGACATTGTTCCACGATCCCTTTGGCAGTGTCCTGGAAAGCTTCTTTTTTTAGGAGGTTCTGGCTACTCAAAGTAGGGTTCCTGGAAGCCACATATCCCAGGGACATTTGCAAGACCCCCCTTTCCTAATTCAGTGTGGGACTACTAGTGAGAAACGAGCAGAGCCAATTCAGCCTGTCAGCTTCTATGCCATAACTAGCTCATTTTTAAGCGATTTATCTAAATTTGAAGAAATTATTGAATTATTTCTAAGCTTTAATTTTTTCATCTTAAAAGGGGCATGTGGATTTTTGGATTGAAATATAGCACAAGTTTTCCCTTGGAAAGGAAATTGCCGCTCATTGTAGTAACCCACACAACTCTCCTCCCCAAGTGAAACAAAGGAACATCTTGGGGGAAAATAAGGAACAAATAAAATAATAGTGAATTTGTGAGAACTACAAAATTATAACCTTTTTAAATGTGCTGTTGAGAGGTTTTTTTCAAGCAAAGATGTTTTCATGCCCTATTACATCTGAAATTCTTATAACAGCTTTCCACCTTCCCTGTAAAGACCTAGGAGAAAGGGCTTATTTTTTCAAAGCTCTTCTAAGTCTCCATCTCCCTGCCAGACTTTATTTAAAAGGTTACAGAGCACCAATGCCTCTTTCCTGGTGTTTTACTATCTGTGTGCTGAGCCCAATGCCCTTGGTTTGCACAAGGCTGGTGGTGTGTGGCTTTTTTCCAGCAGTGAACTATTTACTGCTGGACAAGGGCAAGTTGGGGATTTCCTAACCTTGGTTTTCTGCTAACTCTTTTTGTTAAGGCACAAGACAATTTTGTTTTGATTGAAGCTGTGACAGAAGCACCTGGGCTGGATGAAGCCAGGCCAGGGCCTGCCAGGGGGGACGTTTCAGAGGTAAAAATAAATGCACAGGATGAAGTGGGAGGGAGGGAAGGAAGAGGGGACAGGGACAGGGGTAACTGAGTCCTGTGGGGTGCTTTGTTAGTACAAACCTTTGTGTAGTACAATTAAATATTGTACATTCTTGTACCCTGAGGGACCACAGGGCCTCTTGAGCTGAGTCTTCAGCACTTTTCCGCATTTATAAAATATTGCTCCACGAGGGTGTTGAGTGTTCCCAATCCAGCTGAGACCCCTGCCCACCCTCTTGCCACACGTTTTGCCATCACTTGGTTTGTTAGGCCCAAGTGTTGGGGCTGAGTGAGAACATTACCCCTCTGTGAAGCACCCCACAAGTTTTTGGCATTGAGAAAGTAACTCTCATAGTTAGTTGTGCTGGCAGTGTAGTATTGTGAGCTATTTCACCAGTGCTGTGGCTTGTGCAATATATATTGTGCGTGTTGCAGCAACAGGAGGGATGATGAATAGGTTATGTGTGCCCTGCTCCCTGCTTCTGTTGATAAGTGACTGATCAAGCTGACAAATAGCTGGATTAAGTAAACAGAGCCTACATAACTCATTCAAAGCGAATAACTGTTTACAAATTATCAATTGCTATCTGCACAGTTTTGAGTTAGGAATGATGGATCCCATTCCTGTGTGGAAATAATGGGCCAGTGATGTGTATCACATATGTGAGCAGTAAAATTGGCCACCTGACAGTGCTCATCCTCAGGACAGGGACTTCTAAGATAGAAAATAAAAGAAATGTTGTTTGGACCAAGTAGAGAAATTTTTGACTCCAGCAAAGAACAGGAATCTGAATACAATAGAGGCTTCTGGATTTGGCTCCTAAATACAATCAGAATAGTTTTTAGGCTTGTTTAGAAGCTATTGTAACTAGTTACTACTCAAGGACCAATTTCCATCTCATTCCCATGAGTAGTGTTTGCAGAAAATGTAGAATGGGTATCTTTTTATTAGAACAGGAAAAAATGCCTGCTAATATAACGCCACTTCATAATTCACTGTAGGATGGGAATGGGATTTCAGGGCTGCTGATGTTTTAATCTCATGTTTCCTTGTCCAGAGTAAAAAGCTGTGCGTGAACCATGTCAAGTTAAACAGATTTAGTTCCTCGGTGGCTGTGTCATATTTGTAGCACATATTAAAGGTGGGGAGTGTTTGTGTTCAACTCTCTATGATCAAGTGCTTGCTTTTAATTTAGTGAGCCGTCCCTGCAACATCCTGATAACAAAACGTGGCTTCAGATTCCTGAGATAACATTGAGTGCCAATTGCACATCAGAGAGAAAATAACTTGGCTCGCAAGAGCCTGGATTGATCCACAAAGAAGGAGGTTACAAACGGGGCTGGAAGTGCTGACACATCCAAACTGCCCAGCACAGCTCCCGGCGAGAGGGAGCCCGCGGCTCCCCAGGTTCCAGCCGCACCGCTGGTGCTGGAGCAGAGCTTCCAGCGGGGAATCCAGGGGATGCGTCGGAGCTCCTGGGCCTGGCTGCGCTCCCTCTGGGGGTTTGGCACCCTCTGCTGTCCAGTTTTTGAACAAAAACCCCCAAAACACCCCAGAAGTCGGACCACACGGGAGACATAAAAGAGCAAACCAAGCTCTTAACTGAGTAATTTTGGTGATCAACCCCCAGCACTCTTTCTCGCTGCAGCAAGCAGTGAATGTTAACAAAAAATAGTATTTTTCCTGCTTCACAATAGTAATTGCATAATTGCATTGACTCTGCTTCTCGTAAGTAAGGCGACCAAGCCTTGGCTCCTGAATCCACTGTAAGGCTTCCTGACCATTCAGGCTGGATGCAAACGAAGCACAAAGACTCTGGTGCTGGAGGGGTCTCAGATCTGCTGAGGGAGGCTTTTTCTACCTCAGCAAGGGCTCTGCACAATTATCATCGAGTTAAAACCCTACCACAGTGGAAACAAGTGGGTTTGTACCTAACATCTGGCATGACTGTTCTTGCTACACGAGCATCTTGTGCTGCAGCTGAGAGTGCTGAAAATTGCATAGGACACCTTATGCATGTTTTAGCTATTTAGTTAAATGTTTATTCACTCCAGGTTTTTTTGGAAGCAATTAACAAATGCTTTCCTTGACAGAGGGACAGAGAGCTTCACTCCTGCAACAGAAACATGGGACACCTGGCTCTGCAGTAAGGGGAATTTGAATCTAAAAGCTCTGGAAAACAGGAGGTCTGTTTCTATTGTGTGATTACCTCCACTGAAAACCTCCTATATTTGACTGACAAGGTAAAAAAATATTCTGTATAGTAGGCATGGGAGCCTGTAAGGAAACAGCCATTGTTTGTCCCTTATGTGTTTCACATTTTGGATCTGCACTTGCACACTGTATTCAAGCTAAAAAATAGAAATTCATCACCCAGATCTGCAAAGCACACGGTGCCAGTCTTCCCTTAATAGGACACCAGGAAACCAAAGCTGTGCTTCCCAGTAGAGGCCTGTCAATGGCTTTGATTGTCAAATGGTTTCAGTTACGTCTTTATGAGTTTTCAGTTATCTGTGGCTTCTAGTACAAAATCCATGGCAAAAGTAGGACAAAGCACCGTTCTTCTGAGGGCACAGATCCTGACAGGCATTGCTTCATTCCTTCCTAGGTTAGCTGGAGTTCTGAGCCACAGTCCTCCTGCTAATCTGGACTCCAGAAGACCCCCACAGTCCAGGGCAACAGGCACAAGTGCCTGTGTAGGGCACGTGCCATGGTTTTTTCCAGGATGGGCAGTGCCTCATCCCTTGCCCTGTGTGCCCTGGAGCTGAGGGGTCTTGGGGTACAAGTTCAACCAGAGGCTGTTCCGCAGCAGCTGCCTGTGCCTGCTAATGTCCACTGCATCTCTAGGGGAAAATAATTTGGGGAATGCAGCTATAGGGTAAATTGCCATTTGTTTCTCTTACGTTTCACTTCACTCCAGCAGTCTCGATGCTGTTTCCTTAACAAAGGATTAAATCCTTAACTGGATTTACTAATCAACTGCTTTTCTTTCCATACCCACTCTGCTTCTCCTCACATCTTCTCAGACCTGGGAGGATAACTAAAGGCTCAGAATGCTCATACTCATTTCTATTATAAGAAGAAGAAAATACACTGATTCTAAGAAATTCCACTTTTGGAAATAGCTTTGGGGGTTTTTTTGCTGCAAGAGCCATGGTGTTCTAAATAGACTGCAGCTCTTCACATTCAGTCTCAATAGAAAATAAAATGGAGGAAGTGCAGAAGGCAGCACTGGCACAATTTGCATACAGTCTTTGAAAACAAGCCTCGGATAGTGGCAACTGAAAACCAGCTTTATATTAGGCTCTTGCTGCAGCAGTGCTCAAGTCAAAGAAAGAAAACCTGACCCTGTGACAAAATAATCCTCACTCTGGTGGATATCTGAAACAAACAAAAAAAGATAAGACATTGTTATTTTAAACAGGACACAGAATTAGATAGAAACTTGAGTGGTGGGAAAACACTAAATAAAACCCAGAATCCTTATTTGAGATCTCCAGTGACTGGAAGCCATGGTACCTAGTGCTGCCTGTGCATAGGGCAGGCTGCTGCTGAGCTATGTATTCAACCACAGATTGGTTTCCCCAAGCATCAGCCAAGACATTGTTTTTATTGATTTATTTTGCTATCTTCCCACTGCAGTGATAGGATGACAAAAGAACCACCTGTGGGTATCCTAATATATCTAATGCCAGCAGATTTTCAGGTTGAACAAAAACAATAAATCTTTCCAGCCACAAAGGGGAAACGGTGAGGTAAGTTAATTTGGGAAACTAAAGAGCATGATTTAGGAATATTGGGTTTGTTAGAATGGATCAGACCAGTCCTCCTGGTTTACTATCTTCTCCTCTGAGGTAGTTCCTAACAGATGGCATAAAAGAACACAAAATAAACCCCAAAATAGTCAAGTGTTCAGTGACACTTCCAGGGACTGGTCTGCTTTCTGACAGTGCAGCAGTAAATTGTGTTACACCAGTGAGAAAGAGGTCTGACTCTCATGGCATTATGCACATTACAAGTGCTCCAAAAATGAGGTAGAATTTCCTGAGGAACCCAGGTACAACACAGGTGCTCGTGGCTGTGCTGATCCCTGCACCTCTTGAGGGACACAGCCTGTATCTTCCCTAGGGCAGCACAGTTAGGTTTGTTGTACAACTTCCTCTTAAATTAAGGGAGAAAATGAATAAACATGTGAACCTGTTCAGCTGCTTAATATATGCACAAATCAAGGCTAAAACAGTAGTTAGTCAAAGATGGTGTAGAGTCTAGCACACCAGAAAACAAAGTTCTCTTTCTCCTCTCTTCTTCCAGTGGGGTTTCCTGTCTCCTCACTTCCATGAACAGGCTGAACTTGTCTTGTGGGATGCTCCTAAAAATGCACATTAAGCCTTCATGGTAACACGAGGCTCCTTGGATCCAATCTATTTCAAAACAGTAATTTTACACTCTCTTGAGCTTTCTGCTAGTAAAAGCTTCCAGAGTAACACATCTCTGATTCTACACTACTCTGCTTTCCCCAAAGCAGGTCCAGCATGGGCAGGAGTGACTGAAGTTCCCTACCAGTGCTGCTCTGCTGATAAATCTTAGCCCTGACCCATTCTTGGCAATGCATCTGGAAAGGTTAGTTTTTGCTTTATAAGAATTTCAACGCCTGGTTTCTGCATCATATCTGTCCAAATTTTGATTCTCACCTAAGAAATCTAGGCAATTTTATGTATCCTGATCTTAGATTTTTGATAATTATACTACAAGATGGTATATGTATGAGCACTGCTATGTATGTAGGTCAAGAAAGTAGTTTTGAATGATCTGGCAAATTGTCTAATATATTTACAACCTATTTACAATTGTCTAATTTTCTTTAGATTGTTTAAAGGAGCATGAATAAAGGCAGTGTATCTGCCCTTAAAACCCCAGATATCAGTAGTGGATGCCTTTGTAAGGTCAAGGCAGTAATACACACATGCCAAATTCAGACCTGTACCCTTCTCAGACACAGGAGGAAAAATCAAATTGAAGATATAAGAGCTCCAGAGATATTTCAAAGGAAGCCAATAAAAGAGAAAAGCTGGAAACTGACACTCACCAATAACAGGATTCTTAAAGCCTCAAATTCGATAAACCCACAAACCAAAAGAAATTAAGCAGGCTGTGTCACTTCAGGACATCATGCTATGGGATTTTAACAAGATTCATGGGTACTAAAAAGTAATGGCATAAATTGGGTATTTAAAGTCAGTATTGATTTGTTGCCAGATTCTGCATATCAACAATTGCACTTGAGTGTCCATTTACTTTGCTCAGAAATAAATATTCCTGCCCAGCTGCATGTGCTAGTTGGAAGAGAATCAGTTTTCACCACTGGCAAAGGGACAGGTTGTTATCTCAAGCCACATGGTTCATTGATTTATCCGTGGCGGAGTAAATACAAAAATTTATAGGAATGCTGTCAAAATCATTTATTTAAAAGCTTTTTTTTGGAAGAAGAATGATAGCACATTCCCAGGTAAGAATGCAAGAGGCTTTCTGAGTATTTAGACTTATTAACTGGTTGAGGTAAATTATCTCCATTTGATGTTTCTGGCTGGCAGAGTTAATTTATTTGTACAAAAGTATTTAATGATGCAGGGAAATTGTTATTGGTGGTTTAATTATTGTTTTGATCAGAGCTTCTGTATGGGTGGTAGTACTCCTAATAAGATAATCATACTTTTTCATCTGTTAATGAGTCTTTGGAGTATTCCCAATGCAGTTTTAAGTCTTAGTTGTTTTCCCGCTCTTGGTTTAATTTCTGTGTTTCATTTGGCTTGCATAACAAAACAAGATGGGCTGCTTCACTGCTGTTTATAATAGGCCTTCCTAATATGGTTTTCTGTGCTTCGGCTGATCAGGATTTTCCAAAACTACATAAATATTTTTAATCTGGGGGAAAAAAATCACTTTGCCCGTAAATAGAAAGCAGTAAATTGGGGTTTTGTTCTCAGGTAAATTATAATACTGTTTTTGCACAACCTCATTTTGGTATCTAAATATTATCACTAAAAGCATGTTGTCTGCCTCTCTTTTGCATCTATATCTGTTAAAAAAACCCCCAAAGCATTCCTCTGCAAATACTTGCTAAGCAGTTGGTGAGATCACAGTCAAATACAGGAAAATGCTGACAATATGGGCAGTATTTGAAAGTTAACAGTGGGAAGGGTATGGCCTGACTGAAGTCAAGGGTACTTCAGCAGTGGGTGTTGATGTAAACCATCTTGTACAAATGTTCATTTGAATTGTATAAAAAGCTGGGAAGTGGATAGGAATGTTAAGAGGAGAACCATAAAAGAGCAAAGTCAGTATCATATAAACAGAGGAGCTTTGCTTTTCTCTAAAGGTGAATATTCTAGTTCTCATAGTATCTTCTTTATGGAGTGTTTCTATACTCAACTTTTCCCAGTTGTGTGACTACACTTCCTTTCCCTCTGCTTCATTTTTTTATTCTGAGTTTACTGGGCCTGGCTCTCCTTGTTTTGCAGTCCACCTTGGCTCTGTTGCAGTAATGTGCTCACAGGGACAGCCCACACTGCAGAGGTATAAAACCATGGAGACATGAAAAAGCAAGTGGTGCCTAAATGTTCCTGTGTTCTGCCTGCCACAAGCACAAACAATATTTCAGTCCTCTATGACAGTTATACAGGTGCCTACTACAAAAATTGTACTGGAAGAAGGTGACAGAGAATTCCTTCTTCTCCTCTGGAACTTTCTCATCCTCTTTGATGCCATGGAAAAAAAAGAAATGTGCTTAAGTAGTAACAGAAGTGTTCTCAGTCCAGCTTTACCTTCAGAGCTGAGTGATGGCTTTTTGTTAGGTCATTGTTAGGGTCTCTTTGGGACTGTTTCTCTGTTTCTTACATGATGGGTGTTTCATTTGTGCCATCTCACAGAGCTTCCAGTGGCAACAGGAGATCTACAGAGACCTGGTAAAAAAAGAGTCTTTTTTACCAAAAAAAGAAAGAGAGGACTGGAAGGAACTAGATTAGGGAGGAATGGAGTTTCTTGTATTTTTATCAGGTATCACAGATCTTCAGAGTTAGCAGCAATTTCCTATTTGGTACACAGTGAGCTGGGGAAAGGGCATCAACCACGTCTGCCTATAATTTAGCAAAACTGCAAGATTACTCATAGTTTCTGCCCTCATCTCTCCCAGGCTTTAGCCTGAGAAGTTTTTCCCTCTCTGTTGTGACCTGTATGATGTGCCTTACACATGCAAAGTCTTCAGCTGTATTAAAAATGACAAAAATTATGAAGATTTTCATAGTATGGCAAATATCCTAATATCTTAATTATAAACACATTAACATGGGCAACACAGCTAACACTGGACCTCGTATATAGGGAGCTGTTGCACAAGTAGAGATTAAAACCCTCTGAAAAGCTAAGTCTAAATAGACTAAACAAAGGGCAGAGGAACATTACATATGTAAAATGAACAGCACCATGGCTGGTAAAAAAACAGGTTTCTTCAATGAATTTATTTTCCTTACAGTGTTGGGAATTAATCAGTAGTGAAAAATAAACCAAACAACCCAAGTGAGGTACAATAGACACTAATAGGAAATAATAAAATAGGATGTACAGCAGTCAAGAGAAATGAGAAAGAAGCAAAAATGCCAGTGAAAAAAGCAGTCAAACATAAAAGAACATGCTCAGAAGCTGAACAGAGAGAAGGTAGAAGATGGGTGTCCCGTGCTGCAGGGACCAGCCTACAGATGCTTTGCTGCTGCCAGCTGAAGGCCTAACTAAAGGCCCTGTAGCCTCTTTTTTTTTGTCACTTACCTAAAATCACTAAAATGACACAGCCTTCTTGTGCCAAGTCTGGAGTCTCTAAGCCAGAAAGCAGACAGCTGGGGAAGGGAAGGTATGGAGCAAACTGCTTGGATCTGTTTCTTCCCCTCATCCTACAGCTGAACCTGATCAAGCATATCTGCATGCCAGCAAAATGCCTTTAATATGTGAAAGAAAGTGTTGCCTCAATAGCTATTAACATCCCCAGTGTCCACACCACACCCTGCTGGCACACCTGGCACCTGCTGCTCACGGCAGGAGCATCTTTAACAAGGCCACTGAAGGAGCTGCATGGTCTGAAGTGCACCACCTTGTGTGCCATCAGCACACATCTGCAATAGCAAAGGGAAGAGTCCAAGTGGCTCTTCCCTTGTGTCTATATTAGGGTTCCTTTGAGGATGAACTGATTGTCTTTCATAGGGCTGCCAGCTGAGCCTTTCACCAGCTTTAAAACTGCCATAATTTTCAGGCTAACCAAAGTCTGAAAACAGGAGGAGTAAAGCAGAAGTCCAGGGATGTCACTCAGTCACCCACAGGAGGTTATCTTCTGGGTTAGTCTGATCCACTGGCCACAGAAATGGCAACTGCAAATACTTCAGTGCATGTCTCTGGTTATTATCCCAGAAGTACAAGCTGTGGAGAGCATTGAAGGTTAAAAAGTCCTTGGCAAATTTTCTTTAACACTGTAGTAGAATATTGTACATTTTGGAAGAAGACATGCAGTTCTAAGCTAACAGCTGAAGATCAACAGCATTTGCTGAGAAAGTCCGTGTAGTTATGGAAAACTTCATGAGTTCAAACCACTGGGGCAAGCTCTCTGTGGAGAGTCAGACTGGCTTGGCTTGGTCTCAGCTCACCTTTGGGAATCCTGGACAATGTTTCCCCTGCAGCTCTTGTAAGGGCCCTGTTTCCTCCACAAACACCAACTTTTTCCCATTAATGAGTTGGGTTGCAGATGAAGAAGGTCACAAGGGATCCAAGGATTTCAGAAGCACTCTTGGATTCCCTATGTAAGACACAAATAGTAATTCCAGTAAGACCCATATATGTTCTTCATATGTCTCACAACCTTTACTCAACACAATCTACCCTATAAGTAGGGACAAAAGCTTTTAACCAACACGTAACCAATTTGAATTAATGTATCTGTAACTCTTCTCTGCGTTTTGCTCCCACAGACACAGTGTTCTTGTAAACGAATTATCCCCACTTCACTGAAGGGGAATGCTCTGTTCCATGAGTTTCATTTGAGTATAAGCACAGAACTGCAAACCTACACCAGCCCTGTTCTCAGTGCAGGGATGTGCAGCTTGAGCCTGCTGTCTGTGCACAAAAAAGTTCAGAGGGACTTCTTGGCACTTGCAGTCTATAGGAGTGTGGTGCTAATTAATGTAGCAAAACAAAGGCAAGCTGAAAGTTTCGCTGAAAGGAGCAGAAAGCCCTGCTAGGGAAAACTGGCTGGCACTTAAACCTGGGTACTGATTATCTAATGCTGTTTGCACAGCTTGAATGCTTCAGCTTCAAAACAGGTCCTCTTTAATATGAGAGAACAACTGAAGGAAAAGATGGTGTGATGCTAACAATATATGTGACTTACTGGATCAATTAAGGGAAAATTTAGAATTCCTCATTTATCACTTAACGTAAACAAGGAAAATAAGTTTTTAATGATCAGAAGGTTCCTAAAAGACATGTGGCTTATTTTGCATGAAGCATTCTAGTTTAATTTTGTAGAAGAAACGGCCTACCACAGTCTGCACCAAAACTAAAAGAAGTGCCAAAACACAGTGTGAGGTTGTGGGGAAACAGGTGAACCATCGTGGTTCTTGGAGATTCATGTGTTGCCAGGGATAGCTTTGGTTGAAGAAATGGGACATGAGGAATTTGTGGGTAGCCTGGCTGTTTCACAGAAACTCAGGAGCAGGCTGCTTTACAGGGACAACATTTGCCACCTTCCTGACATGGCCAAAAGTGTGGACAGGTTGCAGTGAGCTGCTGGAAAAGGGGAAACCTCTGAGCAGGCTGGGTGGTAACTAAATTGAAAAATAGGACAAGATGCATATTTTTATGGTATAGTATCTTAAACTGCTGTAGCACAATTGATCTATTGCCTGGAGTACCAGAAATGGGTTGGAATATAATAGCAAGAAGTCATGCACTCACAGATTAATTAGAATAACTGCAAGGAAGCTCAGAGGTTCATCAAATGTGAGATTACAAGAGGAGGAATCCAGGTACATTATTGGTTGTAGGATAACTATGATGCCACTCTAATGTGGTCTTAAAAATGCTAATGTATTCTGGGATGCAGCGAGTGAGGCATTTTCAGGAGACTGCGAGGTATTAATATCGTGGTACAAGGCAGTTGTTAAGACCTTGTTTAGAACAGTGCACACAGGGTAGAAGGTATAAAAGGACGCTGGAGGAGTGGAAAACCTATTTGGAGAGAAGATTAAAAGCAAAGCAGAAAGACTGAGAATGGATGATCTAATTGCTATTTATAGGGACTTTTTAGGTAAATATCAGAAAGGCAAAGATTTAATTTGAAGGGCAATATGGTAAAGACCAAATGGCTATAAATTGGTCGTGAATACAGTTACACTGGAAATTAGAAAGTTTCTAGTTTCAAAGAGTGGATGCTAGAAAAGCCTTGAAGGTAGAAGCAAGGCACACCTTGGCTGTCTGATGGCTGCTTAGTTACTCAGTTCATCCTCCAAACTGGATAATAAAATGGTGTTGGGTTTCTCACAAATTCCCGTTCCTGAAAAGAGGCTATAAGGAGATTTAATCCCCGTGTGATGAAATGTGTATTTGCAGTGTGTTAGTCCCGCGTTTCAGGAGGTTAGTTAACATGCCAGAAGGTCCAGAAAGATTCTGCTTCCTTTCCGTGCCTTTATAACCTCCAAATCACCAGAGATTACACAAAGTTAACGTATCATGGAGCTGGCCAGGCGAAGGTTCTGTAAACAGCTGTCCTTCTGTGACTGAAGATTAATAGGACATAGAAGATCGTTTATATATTTCACGGAGCAGACTGGTGGATCACGTTTCTTTCCGTACGCAGTTGTGTGTACCAAGGACTCATTTCCAGGATCGACGAGCAGTCTGAAAGGGCGTGCTTCTCGCTCTTGTCAGCCTGAGAAGTTTGTGATACCTGACTTTTGAGGTTTTCTTCCTGTTGCACACCAGTTTGGGGCTTTTGCAGAACAAGTCCTCAGTTTCTTAGCGGTTGTGCTTTGGTGAGGGGGTGGCTGCCGTGCCTGGCGGTGGCCGCGGAGATCTTCGGGGGACTCACGAAGTCTGGCCGGCTGGCCCGGGGCTGCCTGGAGCGGCGCTCGGTTATGCAGCCGGCGTCTGCTGGGACCCAGTTAGGTGGTGCGGCAGAGGTTTCATTTGAATAGTTAATTGCGCGGTGCCGGGCCGGGAGCGCTCGGCGGGGCCCTGCGGATCGGCATGGCGAGACCCCCCTCTAGCGGAGGGCCCGGGCCTCGCCCGCCCCTCGGCGGGAACGGCAGCGGGAGCGGGCGGGCCGCCGCTCCGGGAAACGGAACCGCGGGCACGAAGCGCTCCAGCCCCGCGGGGCCCGTCCTCGGGCAGTGCCGCGGCCGCTGCGAGCCCCGGAGCGGCTCCTGCCGGGAGCGGGGCCCGCTGTCCCGGGCGGCGGGCGCGCTATGCTCCCTCCCGAGTGCCACGGAAAAGGTCGCCACTTTTCTACTTCAAGCCAGTGGGAAAAGGAGTTTTGTTATCCTTGTGGAGAGCAGCATCTCTCTTGCGAGAGGGGCTGCGTGGCCGGCTCTATCCTGCCTGGCATCGCACCGCATCGCTCAGGAGTAATCGGAGCCCGGCGCGTCTCCGCGGTGCCGCGGCGCGCAGAGCGGTGTGTGCGATCTGCCCGCTGGATGCGTAATGAGCAAGTTCATGGTTCCATTCGTTCTTCCTGCCCGCTGTTCCGGTACTGCCGCTCTGTTTATTTGTTCGCACTTCTTTGCTCCAGAGACAAACCATTACAGCTCACTCGATCCGCCTGCTCTTCGCCTCGGAACACTCGTTTCTGGTCGGTAGCAACTGGTGTCCAGCACGACGCGAGGGCACGTACGCACAGACAAGCTCCGGTGCCCGCGGGCTGGGCAAGCCGGCCGAGAGCCCGCGGCCCGGGAGCGCGTCCCTCCCGGCGGCGAGCGGACCGGAGCGCGGCCGCAGCGCTCCCGCCGCCGTCTGCGGCCGCCGCCGCCGGCGGGCGGATGCACTCCCGGGGAGCGCAAAGGCTTTTCGCGCTCTGCTCCCGCAGTCCCCCGCCGACCGGCGGGCTCATTCCCGGCCACCGCCTCGGTGCGGACCGGCTACGGGGCTCGGGGCGGGGGGCGCTCCCTTTCCGCCCCTCCGTCCCCGCCGCA